>NC_091303.1:49520171-49860171 GCF_038502225.1 Cherax quadricarinatus | reverse complement strand
ATGGATGTGGTACTGGAAAACCTCATGCATCAACATGTTAGAGACACTACCAGAGAGAGAGGAGAGGATGAACCAGCAAGGCTGGACCTTGTATTCACCTTGAGTAGTTCGGACATCGAGGGTATCATGTATGAAAGGCCCCTGGGAGCTAGTGATCATGTGGTTCTGTGCTTCGACTACATAGTTGAGCTCCAAGTGGAGAGAGTAGCAGGAATAGGCTGGGAAAAACCAAACTACAAAAGGGGGAACTACTCAGGCATGAGGAACTTCCTTCAAGACATTCAGTGGGAGAGGGAACTGACAGGAAAACCAGTACAAGAAATGATGGACTATGTGGCAACAAAATGCAAGGAGGCAGAGGAGAGGTTTGTTCACAAGGGAAACAGAAATAATGGGTTCACCCAAAGGTGTAGGGAGGCAAAAACTAAGTGTACTAGAGAATGGAAAAGGTACAGAAGACAGAGAACTAAGGAAAATAAAGAAATCAGCCGAAGAGCCAGAAACGAATATGCACAGATAAGAAGGGAGGCTCAGAGACAATATGAAAATGACATAGCATCAAAAGTAAAGACTGACCCGAAGCTGTTGTACAGCCACATCAGGAGGAAAACAACAGTCAAGGACCAGGTAATCAGACTGAGGAAGGGTGATGGGGAATTCACAAGAAACGACCAAGAGGTATGTCAGGAGCTCAACACAAGATTTAAAGAGGTATTTACAGTGGAAACCAGTAGGACTCCAGGAAATCAGAACAGGGGGGCACACCAGCAAGTGCTGGATGAGGTACATATAACCAAGGAGGAGGTGAAGAAGCTGCTATGCGGTGGGACCAGACAATATCTCTCCGTGGGTCCTTAAAGAGGGAGCAGAGATATTGTGTGAGCCATTAACAAAGATCTTCAACACATCATTTGAAACTGGGCAACTCCCTGAGGTATGGAAAATGGCAAATGTAGTCCCAATTTTTAAAAAGGGAGACAGACATGAGGCACTAAACTACAGACCTGTATCACTAACGTGTATAGTATGCAAGGTCATGGAGAAGATCATCAGGAGGAGAGTGGTGGGGCACCTGGAAAGAAACAAGTGTATAATTGACAACCAGCACGGTTTCAGGGAAGGAAAATCCTGTGTCACAAACCTACTAGAGTTTTATGACAAGGTGACAGAAGTAAGACAAGAGAGAGAGGGGTGGATCGACTGCATATTTTTGGACTGCAAGAAGGCCTTCGACACAGTTCCTCACAAGAGGTTACTGCAAAAGCTAGAGGATCAGGCACACATAACAGGAAAGGCACTGCAATGGATCAGAGAATATCTGACAGGGAGGCAACAACGAGTCATGGTACGCGACGAGGTGTCAGAGTGGGCGCCTGTGACAAGCGGGGTTCCACAGGGGTCAGTCCTAGGACCTGTGCTGTTCTTGGTATATGTGAACGACATAACGGAAGGGATAGACTCAGAAGTGTCCTTGTTTGCAGATGATGCGAAGTTAATGAGAAGAATAAAATCGGATGAGGATCAGGCAGGACTACAAAGAGACCTGGACAGGCTACAAGCCTGGTCCAGCAACTGGCTCCTTGAATTTAACCCTGCCAAATGCAAAGTCATGAAGATTGGGGAAGGGCAAAGAAGACCGCAGACACAATATAGTTTAGATGGCCAAAGACTGCAAACCTCACTCAAGGAAAAAGATCTGGGGGTGAGTATAACACCGAGCATATCTCCTGAGGCGCACATCAATCAGATAACTGCTGCAGCATACGGGCGCCTGGCAAACCTACGGATAGCGTTCCGATACCTCAGTAAGGATTCGTTTAAGACTCTGTATACCATTTACGTCAGGCCCATACTGGAGTATGCAGCACCAGTTTGGAATCCACACCTAGTCAAGCACGTCAAGAAATTAGAGAAAGTGCAAAGGTTTGCAACAAGACTAGTCCCAGAGCTACGGGGATTGTCCTACGAAGAAAGGTTGAGGGAAATCGGCCTGACGACACTGGAGGACAGGAGGGTCAGAGGAGACATGATAACGACATATAAAATACTGCGCGGAATAGACAAGGTGGACAAAGACGGGATGTTCCAGAGAAGGGACACAGACACAAGAGGTCACAATTGGAAGTTGAAGACTCAGATGAATCAAAGGGATGTTAGGAAGTATTTCTTCAGTCATAGAGTAGTCAGGCCGTGGAATAGCCTAGAAAGTGACGTAGTGGAGGCGGGAACCATACATAGTTTTAAGGCGAGGTATGATAGAGCTCATGGGGCAGGGAGAGAGAGGACCTAGTAGCAATCAGCGAAGAGGCGGGGCCAGGAGCTGTGACTCGACCCCTGCAACCACAAATAAAATAGGTGAGTACACATACTTATTAACATTATTCTACTACTACCGGCCCTTACCTATTCTACTTGTGCTCCATCCAAGTGGTAGGAGATTCCAGAACATCGGATTACCATCTGCTCAGGATAACCTACATAAATAACATCAGAGGAACTATCCAGGGCCATACCTACTCCTGCCCAACTAAAAGAACTGAAGGCCATTTTTTTTATATTTAAATTTTAAGTAAAATTCTCAAAAATCATTATTCTCATTTTTCCTAAGTTATTTCTTTATTTATTTATTTTTCCATTAATTTCTTTTGTTCAGTTGGAAGGCGTTCCACTGACAGTGTGAAGTGATCTTCAGGTGAAGTTACAAGGTCTTCAATAAGTGAAGGTGTAAAGTGATCAACAGGTGAAAATGAGTTGTCGATAAGGAATAAAAAGCAAGACAAAGATTCAAGTTTTGTTGAGGAATATCAATGGACAGACAAAAGTAGACAATAAATATAGATAAAAAATAATTTTTAAAAAGCTAACCTTTATAGAACCTTTATAGAACCTTTATAGAACCTTTATAGAACCTGACAAGGAGACGTCTCATGGCACTTGATCGAGGCTTTAGTGCTGGTTTTCTCTACATCACATTAATCACATAATTAGAAATATAATCTCATTTAATACATTTTGTTCTTCTCTTGTGAATTAAGCAGTTCTTTAGCAAATAAGAAAAACAGGCACAATACCGTGACTGGAACGATACACAAATAACCCGCACATAGAAGAGAGAAGCTTACGACGACGTTTCGGTCCGACTTGGACCATTGACAAAGTTACACTAACGAGAAGTAGGGTAGAACGGATATATATAGGCAGTAAGAGGTAGTTGTTGTAGTAATAGTAGTGGTGGCGGAGATGGAAGGAAGTAGTAATGGGGAAGTAAAGAGGAGGAGCCAGTCAAATACAAAGAAAGGGGAGCACTGCATGGGAGCTAGGTGCCCACAAGGGAGCTAGGTGCCCACAAGGGAGCTAGGTGCCCACAAGGGAGCTAGGTGCTCACAAGGGAGCTAGGTGCCCACAGAGGGAGAGCAAGAACACAGAGGTGGGGAGGAGGGGAAATAATGAAATAAATAATGAAGGAACAGAAACACAAGACAGAAGAAAGACAACCCAGAAGAGAAAAAAGTAAAGAGGAAAGGGGAAGAGGGAGAAGAAGAAAAAAAGGAGGAATCAGGTTAAGTCACGGGTGCTCTGAAGTTTGGAGCATTTTACACTGTAGTGGGAGAGGAAGGCATCTACAGAGACGAAGCTACGACTAAGATTCATACAAGGAAAGTTGTGTATTAGAGAGGATTCATCCAGACGGCGACTGTTACAGTTGGAAGTAGGGAAGACAGTTATAGCGGAAGACCAGTCAATAGGATGACTGTGATCTCTGACGTGAGAGAAAAGAGCATTGTTAGTGTCGGCAAGCCTAACACTATTTTTGTGCTCCCTAAGTCTGTCAGAAAGAGATCGGCCAGTTTCTCCAAGGTATTGAAGAGGACAGGAGGAGCAAGAAATAGAGTAGACACCAGGAACATCTGTAGAGGGAGGAGAGGTATGAACGAGATTAGTGCGAAGAGTGTTAGTCGGGCGGAAAGTAAGCTTGATATCTAAGGGACGAAGAGAATTGTTGAGATTAGAAAGACCGGAAATGTAGGGAAGGCAGAGGACAGAAAAGTTCCCAGGAGTAGAGAGTTTGGGAGGGAAGAAATTACGTTTAGCACGTGAGAGGGCAGAGTCTATGAAATGGGAAGGGTAGCCAAGACGGGAAAACGAATTATGAAGAGTGGAAATTTCTGCTGGAAGGAACTGAGGATCACAGATGCGGAGGCCACGGAGAAATAAGGGAGATAAGAACACATTTCTTGACAGGGGAAGCATGATAGGAAAAGAAGTGAATGTACATGCCTATATATACCCGTCATGCTCTACTTCTCGTTAGTGTGACTTTGTAAATGGTCCAAGTCGGACCGAAACGTCGTCGTAAGCTCCTCTCTTCTATGTGCGGGTTATTTGTGTATTTCTTTAGCAATTTAAAAAAATAACAATAATAATAATTATTATTATTGGTCCACCTATGAATATTATCAAATAATATTAACAACAATAAAAACACCATGAAAATTAAAAAAGGAAGATATTGTACTTGAGTTTATCTGGCGAACTCGAGGACCCATAAGATGGATCTCACAGTGTGGACATGACTCTTCCTAGTGTGTTATGTTATTAATACTTAAATAAATGTTCCAGTGAAATATAGTGTGATAAATGAGCTGTATGGTAAATGCTGATACAAACATAATTCAATAAGAATAAAGGGCGAGACCGGTGATGTCCTGCATGATTAGTGAGGATTGTCATGTCCTGCATGATTAGTGAGGATTGTGATGTTCTGCATGATTAGTGAGGATTGTGATGTCCTGCATGATTAGTGAGGATTGTGATGTCCTGCATGATTAGTGAGGATTGTGATGTCCTGCATGATTAGTGAGGATTGTGATGTCATGCATGATTAGTGAGGGTTGTGATGTTCTGCATGATTAGTGAGGATTGTGATGTCCTGCATGATTAGTGAGGATTGTGATGTCATGCATGATTAGTGAGGATTGTGATGTCATGCATGATTAGTGAGGATTGTGATGTCCTGCATGATTAGTGAGGATTGTGATGTCCTGCATGATTAGTGAGGATTGTGATGTCATGCATGATTAGTGAGGATTGTGATGTCCTGCATGATTAGTGAGGATTGTGATGTCCTGCATAATTAGTGAGGATTGTGATGTCCTGCATGATTAGTGAGGATTGTGATGTCCTGCATGATTAGTGAGGATTGTGATGTCATGCATGATTAGTGAGGATTGTGATGTCCTGCATGATTAGTGAGGGTTGTGATGGCCTGCATGATTAGTGAGGGTTGTGATGTCCTGCATGATTAGTGAAGATTGTGATGTCCTGCATGATTAGTGAGGGTTGTGATGTCCTGCATGATTAGTGAGGATTGTGATGTCCTGCATGATTAGTGAGGATTGTGATGTCCTGCATGATTAGTGAGGATTGTGATGTCCTGCATGATTAGTGAGGATTGTGATGTCCTGCATGATTAGTGAGGATTGTGATGTCCTGCATGATTAGTGAGGATTGTGATGTCCTGCGTGATTAGTGAGGATTGTGATGTCCTGCGTGATTAGTGAGGATTGTGATGTCCTGCGTGATTAGTGAGGATTGTGATGTCCTGTATTAGTGAGGATTGTGATGTCCTGCATGATTAGTGAAGATTGTGATGTCCTGCATGATTAGTGAGAACTGTGATGTCCTGCATGATTAGTGAGGATTGTGATGTCCTGCATGATTAGTGAGGATTGTGATGTCCTGCATGATTAGTGAGGGTTGTGATGTCCTGCATGATTAGTGAGGACTGTGATGTCCTGCACAGTTAGTGTCTAGAGTGATATTTTAGTCACTGAAGAGACTGATGAAGCCACTGTGTGGCGAAACGTTTCCTCAATAAAGATACCCAAGAGT
This sequence comes from Cherax quadricarinatus, assembly GCF_038502225.1. Classification (NCBI taxonomy): domain Eukaryota; kingdom Metazoa; phylum Arthropoda; class Malacostraca; order Decapoda; family Parastacidae; genus Cherax; species Cherax quadricarinatus. The sequence continues at coordinate 49,854,279 of NC_091303.1, read as the reverse complement.
TGCACATGTGTCTAATTCAACAACTTGTCGGTTCTCTGAACCATTCATCTACTATTATCCTACAGTATTTGTGAAGAGAATTATATCCTACAGAGATAGTGAGAAGAGTAATATCCTACAGAGATAAGAGTAATATCCTACAGTTTGTGAAGAGTGCCATTTCATACATATTTAAAAGTTTGATAACCTACAGAATTATTGAAAAATTTGATATCTTAAACTGGTAGAGAAAAGAGTTATATAATAGTTACTGAAGAGCGTAATATCCCAATGATGAAGACAATGATATCTTACAGGGTTAGTGAAGAGTGTGATATCCTAAAGAGGTAAATATGAGAGTAATATCTTACAGGCTTAGAGAACATCCTGCATAGTGAAGTATATATCCTTTAGACTTAATGATGAGAATCATATCTTACACTGGTAGTGAAACGAGTCATATTCTACAGAATTAGCGAAACTTGATATCCTACACAGTGAAACAACAATGGAATGACCTAGATAACGCAGTGGTAGAGAAAAATGTCGTACATAGCTTGACGAATAACAGCGCTCAAGAAGGAAGGAGTGACGCCAGCAGTGGCCAGCAGAGAGGTGGGGCCAGGAGCTTAGAATCAACACCAACAACCACTGATAGGTGAGTATACATTTGGGAACACACACATGTGCATACATTCATGTACACATTAACACACATACAAACGCGTAAACACATGTAAGCACTCACAAAGAACCAAACACACACACAAACATACACACACACACACACACACACACACACACACACACACACACAATAGTCTGGCAATGATATAGTGAAGGCAGGAACCATACATAGTTTTAAGACGAGGTACGATAAAGTTCATAGAGCATGGAGAGGGAAGACCAAGTAGCGGTCAGTGAAGAGGCGGTGCCAGGCGCTGGGTCTCGACCGCTGCAACCACAATTAGGTGAGTTAGGTGAGCACACACACAGACACACACCTGTATATACCTGTACCAACACGTCAGGGAGATTACCAAGAGAGAGGAGAGGACGAACCAGCAAAACTGGACCTCGTATAACCTTGATCCGTTCAGATATTGAGGACATCACTTACGAAAGGCCCCTCGGAGCTAGCGATTACGTAGTTCTAATCTTTGAATTCATAGTAGAGTTACAAGTAGAGAGGGAAGCAGGAAGGGCAGCGCAAATGAAGCCAAACTACACGAGAGGGAACTTCACAGGCCTGAGGAACTTCCTGTATGAAGTTCAGTGGGACAGAGAACTGTCAGGAAAATAAGTAAATAAGATGATGGAATATGTGACAATTTGCAAGGCTGCAGAGGAGAGGTTTGTACCCAAGCGCAACAGACATAACGAGAATGCTGGGACGATCCCTTCGTTTACCCGGAGGCGTAGGGAGACCAAAAAGAAATGCAACAGATAATGGAAGAAGTATAGGAGGCATAGGACCCAGGACAATAAGGAGAATATTCGAAGTACCAGAAATTAATGTGCACAGGTAAGGAGGGAGGCCCAGGTACACTACGAAGATGACATAGCAGTGAAAGCCAAATCCGACCCAACGCTGTTGTACAGCCACATCAGTAGGAAACAGCAGTAAAGGACCAGGTAATCAGGCTGAAGAAAGAAGAAAGGGAGCTCATGTGAAACAACTGAGAAGTATGTTAGGAGCTCAACATGAGATTTAAGGAAGTATTCACAGTAGACACACAAAGGACTCCAGAAACACGGGTACTCCATCAAGTGCAGGACACAATACGCACAACCGATGAGGTGACGAGGCTGCTAAGCGAACTAAATACCTCAAAGGCGATGGGGCCAGATAACATCTTCCCGTAAGTCCTGAGAGAGGGGGAAGAGGCGCTCTGTCCCACTAACACTGAGCGCCTCTGCATCAAAACAGAGCGACTTCCTGAGGTATGGTAAACAGTACCAGAAACAGAGCCGGTGCTGTTTCTAGTATAAGTGAATCGACTCAGGAGTGTCTTTGCTGACGATTTAAAGTTAATGAAGAGAATTTAATCGGAGGAGGATCAGGCAGGATTACAAAGGCATCGGACAGGCTACATGCCTGGTCTAGCAACTGGCTCCTAGAGTTCAACCCCGTCAAGTGCAAAGCCATGAATAACAGGGAAGAGCAAAGAAGATCGCAGACAGAATACAGCCTTCAAACCTCACTCAAGAAAAAGGGATCTTGTAGTGAGTATAATACCGAACACATCTCCTGAGGCGCACATCAACCAAATAACTGCTGCAGTATATGGGCTACTACCAAACCCAAGAATAACTTTCCGTCATTTCAGTAAGGAATCGTTCAGAACTGTGTACACCGTGTACGTCAGGCCTATATTGGAGTATGCAGCACCAGTTTGGAACCCACACCTGCCAAAGCACGTCAGGAAACTAGAGAAAGTGCAAAGGTTTGCAACGAGACTAGTCCTAAAACTAAGGGGCAAGTCCTACGAGGAGAGGGTAAGGGAACTCAACCTGACGACACTGAAGGACAGGAGGAACAGGAGTCACATGATAACGACGTAAAATACTGAGAGGAATCGACAAGGTGAACAGAGACAGCATGTTCCAGAGATAGGACACAGCAACAAGGGGTCACAATTGGAAGTTGAAGACTCAGATAAGTCACAGGGATGTTAGGAAGTATTTCTTCAGCCATAGAGTTTTCAGGAAGTGGAAATATCTAGAGAGTGATGTTGTGGAAGTAGGATCCATTCATAGCTTTGAGAAGAGGTACCATCAAGCTCATGGAGCAGGGAGAAAATGAACCTAGTATGGACGAGCGAAGAAGCAGGGCCTGGAGCTGTGACTCGACTCCTGCAAACACAAACAATAAAGTACACACACACACACACATTCACAATAGTAGGCGAACTGTCATTAAACTGGCTTCGACAAATGGTAACAAAAAAAATGCATACATATGCGAAAAAATCTTCCTATGCAAAAGTAATACACTCGCCTATGTTAAGAGATAATTAACAATATATCGAAGAGGTAACATGAACAAGAGAGTAACATAATGCAACTGTTATGATGTCTGAATTTGTGTTTGTGTACATAACACACAATGGGACGTCTTAAAACGTGGAAAAAAAGTGTTAGATGGACAACAATGAACGTGTAAGTTGCACTTTAGGTGAAAATGTAAGGCACAATGCAAGTGAAGATGATCTGCAGGCCAAGTTGCAAAGTGCTCTATAGGAGAAGGAATAATGTGTTTAACAGGTGAAAATGAATCACAACAAGTGAAAAAAATACAATGAATATTTTTTATTTGCTGACAAATATCATTGGATAGGAAAAAAGTAGAGAATATAGATACAAATAATTCTTAAAAAAATAAATTCCGAAAGAACGTGACAAGAAGACGTTTCAAGTCACTTCGTCGGAGGCTTAATTTAGAGCTACACTCCTCTTCATCATGCAAGCTAAGTGCTACACTCCTCTTCATCATGCAAGCTAAGTGCTACACTCCTCTTCATCATGCAAGCTAAGTGCTACACTCCTCTTCATCATGCAAGCTAAGTGCTACACTCCTCTTCATCATGCAAGCTAAGTGCTGCACTCCTCTTCATCATGCAAGCTAAGTGCTGCACTCCTCTTCATCATGAAAGCTAAGTGCTACACTCCTCTTCATCATGCAACCTAAGTGCTACACTCCTCTTCATCATGCAAGCTAAGTGCTGCACTCCTCTTCATCATGCAAGCTAAGTGCTACACTCCTCTTCATCATGCAAGCTAAGTGCTGCACTCCTCTTCATCATGCAAGCTAAGTGCTACACTCCTCTTCATCATGCAAGCTAAGTGCTACACTCCTCTTCATCATGCAAGCTAAGTGCTACACTCCTCTTCATCATGCAAGCTAAGTGCTACACTCCTCTTCATCATGCAAGCTAAGTGCTACACTCCTCTTCATCATGCAAGCTAAGTGCTACACTCCTCTTCATCATGCAAGCTAAGTGCTGCACTCCTCTTCATCATGCAAGCTAAGTGCTACACTCCTCTTCATCATGCAAGCTAAGTGCTACACTCCTCTTCATCATGCAAGCTAAGTGCTACACTCCTCTTCATCATGCAAGCTAAGTGCTACACTCCTCTTCATCATGCAAGCTAAGTGCTACACTCCTCTTCATCATGCAAGCTAAGTGCTACACTCCTCTTCATCATGCAAGCTAAGTGCTACACTCCTCTTCATCATGCAAGCTAAGTGCTACACTCATCTTCATCATGCAAGCTAAGTGCTACACTCCTCTTCATCATGCAAGCTAAGTGCTACACTCATCTTCATCATGCAACCTAAGTACTACACTCCTCTTCATCATGTTAACTAAGTGCTACACTCATCTTCATCATGCAACCTAAGTACTACACTCTTCATCATGTTAGCTAAGTGCTGCACTCATCTTCATCAGGTTAACTAAGTGCTACACTCATCTTCATCATGTTAGCTAAGTGCTACACTCATCTTCATCATGTTAGCTAAGTTCTACACTCCTCTTCATAATGATAACTAAGTGTTGCACTTCTCTTCATCATGTTAACTAAGTGCTGCACTTCTCTTCATCATGTTAACTAAGTGCTGCACTTCTCTTCATCATGTTAACTAAGTGCTACACTCCTGTTCATAATGTTAACTAAGTGCTACACTCCTGTTCATAATGTTAACTAAGTGCTACACTCCTCTTCATGTTAACTAAGTGCTGCACTCCTCTTCATCATGTTAACTAAGTGCTACACTCCTCTTCATCATGTTAACTAAGTGCTACACTCCTCTTCATGTTAACTAAGTGCTACACTCCTCTTCATCATGTTAACTAAGTGCTACACTCCTCTTCATCATGTTAAATAAGTGCTACACTCCTCTTCATCATGTTAACTAAGTGCTACACTCCTCTTCATCATGTTAACTAAGTGCTACACTCCTCTTCATCATGTTAACTAATGCTCCACTCCTCTTCATCATGTTAACTAAGTGCTACACACCTCTTCATCATGTTAACTAAGTGCTGCACTCCTCTTCATCATGTTAACTAAGTGCTACACTCCTCTTCATCATGTTAACTAAGTGCTACACTCCTCTTCATCATGTTAACTAAGTGCTACACTCCTCTTCATCATGTTAACTAAGTGCTACACTCCTCTTCATCATGTTAACTAATGCTCCACTCCTCTTCATCATGTTAACTAAGTGCTACACTCCTCTTCATCATGTTAACTAAGTGCTACACTCCTCTTCATCATGTTAACTAAGTGCTGCACTCCTCTTCATCATGTTAACTAAGTGCTACACTCCTCTTCATCATGTTAACTAAGTGCTACACTCCTCTTCATCATGTTAACTAATGCTCCACTCCTCTTCATCATGTTAACTAAGTGCTACACTCCTCTTCATCATGTTAACTAAGTGCTACACTCCTCTTCATCATGTTAACTAAGTGCTACACTCCTCTTCATCATGTTAACTAATGCTCCACTCCTCTTCATCATGTTAACTAAGTGCTACACTCCTCTTCATCATGTTAACTAAGTGCTACACTCCTCTTCATGTTAACTAAGTGCTGCACTCCTCTTCATCATGTTAACTAAGTGCTACACTCCTCTTCATCATGTTAACTAAGTGCTACACTCCTCTTCATCATGTTAACTAAGTGCTGCACTTCTCTTCATCATGTTAACTAAGTGCTACACTCCTCTTCATCATGTTAACTAAGTGCTACACTCCTCTTCATGTTAACTAAGTGCTGCACTCCTCTTCATCATGTTAACTAAGTGCTACACTCCTCTTCATCATGTTAACTAAGTGCTACACTCCTCTTCATCATGTTAACTAAGTGCTACACTCCTCTTCATGTTAACTAAGTGCTGCACTCATCTTCATCATGTTAACTAAGTGCTACACTCCTCTTCATCATGTTAACTAAGTGCTACACTCCTCTTCATCATGTTAACTAAGTGCTACACTCCTCTTCATGTTAACTAAGTGCTGCACTCCTCTTCATCATGTTAACTAAGTGCTACACTCCTCTTCATCATGTTAACTAAGTGCTACACTCCTCTTCATCATGTTAACTAAGTGCTGCACTCCTCTTCATCATGTTAACTAAGTGCTACACTCCTCTTCATCATGTTAACTAAGTGCTACACTCCTCTTCATCATGTTAACTAAGTGCTACACTCCTCTTCATGTTAACTAAGTGCTGCACTCCTCTTCATCATGTTAACTAAGTGCTACACTCCTCTTCATCATGTTAACTAAGTGCTGCACTCCTCTTCATCATGTTAACTAAGTGCTACACTCCTCTTCATCATGTTAACTAAGTGCTACACTCCTCTTCATCATATTAAGTAATGCTGCACTCCTCTTCATCATGTTAACTAAGTGCTGCACTCCTCTTCATCATGTTAACTAAGTGCTGCACTCCTCTTCATCATGTTAACTAAGTGCTGCACTCCTCTTCATCATGTTAACTAACTGCTACACTCCTCTTCATCATGTTAACTAACTGCTGCACTCCTCTTCATCATGTTAACTAAGTGCTGCACTCCTCTTCATCATGTTAACTAAGTGCTGCACTCCTCTTCATCATGTTAACTAAGTGCTACACTCCTCTTCATCATGTTAACTAAGTGCTGCACTCCTCTTCATCATGTTAACTAAGTGTTGCACTCCTCTTCATCATGTTAACTAAGTGCTGCACTCCTCTTCACCATGTTAACTAAGTGCTACACTCCTCTTCATCATGTTAACTAAGTGCAGCACTCCTCTTCATTATGTTAACTAAGTGTTGCACTCCTCTTCATCATGTTAACTAAGTGCTGCACTCCTCTTCATCATGTTAACTAAGTGCTACACTCCTCTTCATCATGTTAACTAAGTGTTGCACTCCTCTTCATCATGTTAACTAAGTGCTGCACTCCTCTTCACCATGTTAACTAAGTGCTGCACTCCTCTTCATCATGTTAACTAAGTGCTACACTCCTCTTCATCATGTTAACTAAGTGCTACACTCCTCTTCATCATGTTAACTAAGTGCTACACTCCTCTTCATCATGTTAACTAAGTGCTACACTCCTCTTCATCATGTTAACTAAGTGCTACACTCCTCTTCATCATGTTAACTAAGTGTTGCACTCCTCTTCATCATGTTAACTAAGTGCTGCACTCCTCTTCACCATGTTAACTAAGTGCTGCACTCCTCTTCATCATGTTAACTAAGTGCTACACTCCTCTTCATCATGTTAACTAAGTGCTACACTCCTCTTCATCATGTTAACTAAGTGCTGCACTCCTCTTCACCATGTTAACTAAGTGCTGCACTCCTCTTCATCATGTTAACTAAGTGCTACACTCCTCTTCATCATGTTAACTAAGTGCTACACTCCTCTTCATCATGTTAACTAAGTGCTACACTCATCTTCATCATGTTAACTAAGTGCTACACTCATCTTCATCATGTTAACTAAGTGCTACACTCCTCTTCATCATGTTAACTAAGTGCTACACTCATCTTCATCATGTTAACTAAGTGCTACACTCATCTTCATCATGTTAACTAAGTGCTACACTCCTCTTCATCATGTTAACTAAGTGCTACACTCATCTTCATCATGTTAATTCAAATAAAATCATATTTTCTGTGCATTGTAATTCTCTCTTTAATTTAACACCTGTTTAATAATTAAAATAATTATAATAATAATAATCATAATAGTCATAATAATAATACCGAAAACAATAATTATCATAATTAATATCATTATTTCTATTGTCGTTTTCAATGTTTTTAATGTTCTTCTTTCTGTTCTTGTGGTTCTTGGTCTTTCTGTTAATAATAATAATAATAATAATAATAATAATAATAATAATAATAATATTATTATTACTAGTATTATTATTATTATTATTATTATTATTATTATTATTATTATTATTATTATTATTATGAGTAGTAGTATAGAAGGTATTCAGGCTCAATTCAGGGAACCGGAGCACAAATCCAATTCCCTAGATCAAGAGCCCCTCACCAGCGTCAAGGAACCTCCCCTGAGGGGTATATAATAATAACAAAACAAAAATTCAAAAACAATAATCCAAGATAATAATAATAAGAAGACGACTTATCTTAATGTGAGTTTGATGTGGGGATCAGGTAGACCCCAAACATGGCTCTTTCAGTGTGGACGTCTCTTCTTAGGGGAGTTTTGATATTAATACTTAAATAAATGTGCAGGTGAGGTTGAGTTAATAAATGAGCTTTATATTAAATGTTGATTCAAAGAGAATAAATCGGTGTGTATAAATTTTGTGATTAGTTATATCCTGGATGGTTACTGAGGAGTGTGTTATCCTGCATCCTTATTGAGGAGTGTGTTATCCTGCTTGGTTATTGAGGAGTGTGTTATCCTGCATCCTTATTGAGGAGTGTGTTATCCTGCATGGTTATTCAGGAGTGTGTTATCCTGCATCCTTATTGAGGAGTGTGTTATCCTGCAAAGTTATAGACGAAAGTGAAATTATGCAGAATGAAGAGAATAATATTCTATAGAGATAGTGAAGGTTGTATTATCCTACAACGTAGTGAAGGTTGTATTATCCTACAACGTAGTGAAGGTTGTATTATCCTACAACGTAGTGAAGGTTGTATTATCCTACAACGTAGTGAAGGTTGTATTATCCTACAACGTAGTGAAGGTTGTATTATCCTACAGAGAGTGATGTCATAAAGAGGTAGTGAAGAGATTTATATCGCATAGAGATAATGAAGAGAGATATTGTATAGAATAATAACTTAGAGATTTAGTGAAAAGAGTAATATAATACTAGTATAGTGAAAGGACTGTGGAATGACCTAAAAAACGAAGAGGAAGAGGCAGAATAACTACAAAGCTTCAAGAATAAGTATAATAGTGCTGACAACGCCAGGAGTAAGTGACACCAGAAGTTTAGTAGAGAGGCGGAGCCCGGAGTTCAGAATTGAACCCAACAACCACTCAAAAATGAGTACACACTTGGGCATATACAAAAGCACATGTATGCACATACACGTCACACACATGTACAAATACTTGCGTATAAACACAAGGAAACACAAACAAGGACTCAAAACACACACACATTAACACATGTTCTGTAATCACCCATGTACAAATGTAAACACAGACAAACATACACAAACACCCTCACACACACACCCACACATACACACAAATGTAGAAAAATATTGCTCTTCATTGCACCATTAAAATTGCGTAGAAACAGCAAACAGCAAACAGCACTATTAACAAAAAGAAGCGAGAAGAACCAGTAATAACAATCAGTAACAACTAGAAATAATATTGTGAAACAACAGGTGATAATTAATAAGAACTCATAGCAACAATTAGTGACATTAACTGAATTAAAAAAAGAAATACAGAGTATGATAAAATAACCACAACAACCAGCAGCAAGAAAGAGTGACAACATTCAATAAAAACAAAAGTCTCACTAACCGGTAAGAAAAGACTACAACAACAGTGAGCAGCAACGTGACAACAACAGTGAGCAGCAACTGACAACAATAGAGAGCAGCAACTGGCAACAACAGCGAGCAGCAACTGACAACAACAGTGAGCAGCAACTGACAACAACAGAGAGCAGCAACTGACAACAACAGAGAGCAGCAACTGACAACAACAGTGAGCAGCAACTGACAACAACATAGAGCAGCAACTGACAACAACAGAGAGCAGCAACTGACAATAACAGAGAGCAGCATCTGACAACAACATCGAGCAGCAACTGACAACAACAGAGAGCAGCAACTGACAACAACAGAGAGCAGCAACTGACAACAACAAAGAGCAGCAACTGACAACAACAGAGAGCAGCAACTGACAACAACAGAGAGCAGCAACTGACAACAACAGTGAGCAGCAACTGACAACAACAGAGAGCAGCAACTGACAACAACAGAGAGCAGCAACTGACAACAACAGAGAGCAGCAACTGACAACAACAGTGAGCAGCAACTGACAACAACATAGAGCAGCAACTGACAACAACAGAGAGCAGCAACTGACAATAACAGAGAGCAGCATCTGACAACAACATCGAGCAGCAACTGACAACAACAGAGAGCAGCAACTGACAACAACAGAGAGCAGCAACTGACAACAACAAAGAGCAGCAACTGACAACAACAGAGAGCAGCAACTGACAACAACAGCGAGCAGCAACTGACAACAACAGAGCAGCAACTGACAACAACAAAGAGCAGCAACTGACAACAACAAAGAGCAGCAACTGACAACAACATCGAGCAGCAACGTGACAACAACAGAGAGCAGCAACTGACAACAATAGAGAGCAGCAACTGACAACAACATAGAGCAGCAACGTGACAACAACAGAGAGCAGCAACTGACAACAACATCGAGGAGCAACTGACAACAACAGAGAGCAGCAACTGACAACAACAGAGAGTAGCAACGTGACAACAACAGAGAGCAGCAACTGACAACAACAGAGAGCAGCAACTGACAACAACAGTGAGCAGCAACGTGACAACAACAGAGAGCAGCAACTGACAACAACATAGAGCAGCAACGTGACAACAACAGAGAGCAGCAACGTGACAACAACAGAGAGCAGCAACTGACAACAACATAGAGCAGCAACGTGACAACAACATAGAGCAGCAACGTGACAACAACACAGAGCAGCAACTGACAACAACAGAGAGCAGCAACTGACAACAACAGAGAGCAGCAACTGACAACAACAGAGAGCAGCAACTGACAACAACATAGAGCAGCAACGTGACAACAACAGAGAGCAGCAACGTGACAACAACAGAGAGCAGCAACTGACAACAACATAGAGCAGCAACGTGACAACAACATAGAGCAGCAACGTGACAACAACAGAGAGCAGCAACTGACAACAACAGAGAGCAGCAACTGACAACAACAGAGAGCAGCAACTGACAACAGCAAAGAGCAGCAACTGACAACAACAGAGAGCAGCAACTGACAACAACATAGAGCAGCAACTGACAACAACAGAGCAGCGACTGACAACACCAGAGAGCAGCAACTGACAACAACAGAGAGCAGCAACTGACAACAACAGCGAGCAGCAACTGACAACAACAACAGCAGCAACTGACAACAACAGAGAGCAGCAACTGACAACAACAGAGAGCAGCAACTGACAACAACAGAGCAGCAACTGACAACAACAGAGAGCAGCAACTGACAACAACAGAGAGCAGCAACTGACAACAACAGCGAGCAGCAACTGACAACAACAGAGAGCAGCAACTGACAACAGCATAGAGCAGCAACTGACAACAACAGAGCAGCAACTGACAACAACAGAGAGCAGCAACTGACAACAACAGAGAGCAGCAACTGACAACAACATAGAGCAGCAACTGACAACAACAGAGAGCAGCAACTGACAACAACAGAGCAGCAACTGACAACAACAGAGAGCAGCAACTGACAACAACAGAGAGCAGCAACTGACAACAACAGAGAGCAGCAACTGACAACAACATAGAGCAGCAACTGACAACAACAGAGCAGCAACTGACAACAACAGAGAGCAGCAACTGACAACAACAGCGAGCAGCAACTGACAACAACAGAGAGCAATAACTGACAACAACAGCGAGCAGCAACTGACAACAACAGAGAGCAGCAACTGACAACAACAGAGAGCAGCAACTGACAACAACAGAGAGCAGCAACTGACAACAACAGAGAGCAGCACCTGACAACAACAGAGAGCAGCAACTGACAACAACAGCGAGCAGCAACTAACAACAACATCGAGGAGCAACTGACAACAACAGAGAGCAGCACCTGACAACAACAGAGAGCAGCAACTGACAACAACAGCGAGCAGCAACTAACAACAGAGAGCAGCAACTGACAACAACAGCGAGCAGCAACTGACAACAGAGAGCAGCAACTGACAACAACAGAGAGCAGCAACTGACAACAACAGAGAGCAGCAACTGACAACAACAGAGAGCAGCAACTGACAACAACAGCGAGCAGCAACTGACAACAACAGAGAGCAGCAACTGACAACAACATCGAGGAGCAACTGACAACAACAGAGAGCAGCAACTGACAACAACAGCGAGCAGCAACTGACAACAACAGAGAGCAGCAACTAACAACAACATCGAGGAGCAACTGACAACAACAGAGAGCAGCAACTGACAACAACAGAGCAGCAACTGACAACAACAGAGAGCAGCAACTGACAACAACAGAGCAGCAACTGACAACAACAGAGAGCAGCAACTAACAACAACATCGAGGAGCAACTGACAACAACAGAGCAGCAACTGACAACAACAGAGAGCAGCAACTGACAACAACAGTGAGCAGCAACTGACAACAACAGAGAGCAGCAACTGACAACAACAGAGAGCAGCAACTGACAACAACAGAGAGCAGCAACTGACAACAACAGTGAGCAGCAACTGACAACAACATAGAGCAGCAACTGACAACAACAGAGAGCAGCAACTGACAACAACAGAGAGCAGCAACTGACAACAACATCGAGCAGCAACTGACAACAACAAAGAGCAGCAACTGACAACAACAGAGAGCAGCAACTGACAACAACAGCGAGCAGCAACTGACAACAACAGAGCAGCAACTGACAACAACAAAGAGCAGCAACTGACAACAACAAAGAGCAGCAACTGACAACAACATCGAGCAGCAACGTGACAACAACAGAGAGCAGCAACTGACAACAATAGAGAGCAGCAACTGACAACAACATAGAGCAGCAACGTGACAACAACAGAGAGCAGCAACTGACAACAACATCGAGGAGCAACTGACAACAACAGAGAGCAGCAACTGACAACAACAGAGAGTAGCAACGTGACAACAACAGAGAGCAGCAACTGACAACAACAGAGAGCAGCAACTGACAACAACAGTGAGCAGCAACGTGACAACAACAGAGAGCAGCAACTGACAACAACAGAGAGCAGCAACTGACAACAACAGCACAACGTGACAACAACAGAGAGCAGCAACTGACAACAACAGAGAGCAGCAACTGACAACAACAGAGAGCAGCAACTGACAACAACAGAGAGCAGCAACTGACAACAACAGAGAGCAGCAACTGACAACAACAGAGAGCAGCAACTGACAACAACAGAGAGCAGCAACTGACAACAGAGAGCAGCAAGAGAGCAGCAACTGACAACAACAGAGAGCAGCAACTGACAACAACAGAGAGCAGCAACTGACAACAACAGAGCAGCAACTGACAACAACAGAGAGCAGCAACTGACAACAACAGAGAGCAGCAGCAACTGACAACAACAGCAGAGCAGCAACTGACAACAACAGAGAGCAGCAACTGACAACAACAGAGCAGCAACTGACAACAACAGAGAGCAGCAACTGACAACAACACTGAGAGCAGCAACTGACAACAACAGAGAGCAGCAACTACTGACAACAACAGCAGCAACAAGCAACTGACAACAACAGAGCAGCAACTGACAACAACAGAGAGCAGCAACTGACAACAACAGCGAGCAGCAACTGACAACAACAGAGAGCAGCAACTGACAACAACAACACTGACAACAACAGAGAGCAGCAACTGACAACAACAGAGAGCAGCAACTGACAACAACAGAGAGCAGCAACTGACAACAACAGAGAGCAGCAACTGACAACAACAGAGAGCAGCAACTGACAACAACATCGAGCAGCAACTGACAACAACAGAGAGCAGCAACTGACAACAACAGAGAGCAACTGACAACAACAGCAACTGACAACAACAGAGAGCAGCAACTGACAACAACAGAGCAGCAACTGACAACAACAAAGAGCAGCAACTGACAACAACAAAGAGCAGCAACTGACAACAACAGAGAGCAGCAACTGACAACAACAGAGAGCAGCAACTGACAACAAATAGAGAGCAGCAACTGACAACAACATAGAGCAGCAACGTGACAACAACAGAGAGCAGCAACTGACAACAACATCGAGGAGCAACTGACAACAACAGAGAGCAGCAACTGACAACAACAGAGAGTAGCAACGTGACAACAACAGAGAGCAGCAACTGACAACAACAGAGAGCAGCAACTGACAACAACAGTGAGCAGCAACGTGACAACAACAGAGAGCAGCAACTGACAACAACAGAGAGCAGCAACTGACAACAACATAGAGCAGCAACGTGACAACAACAGAGAGCAGCAACGTGACAACAACAGAGAGCAGCAACTGACAACAACATAGAGCAGCAACGTGACAACAACATAGAGCAGCAACGTGACAACAACAGAGAGCAGCAACTGACAACAACAGAGAGCAGCAACTGACAACAACAGAGAGCAGCAACTGACAACAGCAAAGAGCAGCAACTGACAACAACAGAGAGCAGCAACTGACAACAACATAGAGCAGCAACTGACAACAACAGAGCAGCGACTGACAACACCAGAGAGCAGCAACTGACAACAACAGAGAGCAGCAACTGACAACAACAGCGAGCAGCAACTGACAACAACAGAGCAGCAACTGACAACAACAGAGAGCAGCAACTGACAACAACAGAGAGCAGCAACTGACAACAACAGCGAGCAGCAACTGACAACAACAGAGAGCAGCAACTGACAACAACATAGAGCAGCAACTGACAACAACAGAGCAGCAACTGACAACAACAGAGAGCAGCAACTGACAACAACAGAGAGCAGCAACTGACAACAACAGCGAGCAGCAACTGACAACAACAGAGAGCAGCAACTGACAACAGCATAGAGCAGCAACTGACAACAACAGAGCAGCAACTGACAACAACAGAGAGCAGCAACTGACAACAACAGAGAGCAGCAAATGACAACAACAGAGAGCAGCAACTGACAACAACAGAGAGCAGCAACTGACAACAACATAGAGCAGCAACTGACAACAACAGAGCAGCAACTGACAACAACAGAGAGCAGCAACTGACAACAACAGAGAGCAGCAACTGACAACAACAGAGAGCAGCAACTGACAACAACATAGAGCAGCAACTGACAACAACAGAGCAGTAACTGACAACAACAGAGAGCAGCAACTGACAACAACAGCGAGCAGCAACTGACAACAACAGAGAGCAATAACTGACAACAACAGCGAGCAGCAACTGACAACAACAGAGAGCAGCAACTGACAACAACAGAGAGCAGCAACTGACAACAACAGAGAGCAGCAACTGACAACAACAGAGAGCAGCAACTGACAACAACAGAGAGCAGCAACTGACAACAACAGCGAGCAGCAACTAACAACAACATCGAGGAGCAACTGACAACAACAGAGAGCAGCAACTGACAACAACAGCGAGCAGCAACTGACAACAACAGAGAGCAGCAACTGACAACAACAGAGAGCAGCAACTGACAACAACAGAGAGCAGCAACTGACAACAACAGAGAGCAGCAACTAACAACAGAGAGCAGCAACTGACAACAACAGCGAGCAGCAACTGACAACAGAGAGCAGCAACTGACAACAACAGAGAGCAGCAACTGACAACAACAGAGAGCAGCAACTGACAACAACAGAGAGCAGCAACTGACAACAACAGCGAGCAGCAACTGACAACAACAGAGAGCAGCAACTGACAACAACATCGAGGAGCAACTGACAACAACAGAGAGCAGCAACTGACAACAACAGCGAGCAGCAACTGACAACAACAGAGAGCAGCAACTAACAACAACATCGAGGAGCAACTGACAACAACAGAGAGCAGCAACTGACAACAACAGAGCAGCAACTGACAACAACAGAGAGCAGCAACTGACAACAACAGAGCAGCAACTGACAACAACAGAGAGCAGCAACTAACAACAACATCGAGGAGCAACTGACAACAACAGAGCAGCAACTGACAACAACAGAGAGCAGCAACTGACAACAACAGAGCAGCAACTGACAACAACAGAGAGCAGCAACTAACAACAACATCGAGGAGCAACTGACAACAACAGAGCAGCAACTGACAACAACAGAGCAGCAACTGACAACAAGAGAGAGCAGCAACTGACAACAGTCTGGGGACCGGATACATATTTTAGTCTTCCCTGTATCAATTTCATTAAAGAGAATGTAATAAGCTGCCACAAGATCTTCTTACAGATAAATTTCACGTTTCCTTCTATACCTAATAAACTACAATTCATCATCGGTCACTATGTACCTAATAAATTCACGGTATCAGCTGTCACTATGTACCTCGGTATCAACATTATCTTGAACATTTAACTATAAAAGGCATCATTTCCTAGGAAGATAAGTGGCCACACTGTGGGTTCTGTCATCGGCGTCTTCACGTTCCTCAGATCAAACTCACACTGGACATCAGCAGCTTCCTTTTATTCATATTTTTAAATTGACTTTTGAGTCAGCCTATTTAGAATTTTATTGATGTTCATAACATTCTTTTTTTTCAATATTTTGTATTATATTTTCACTTCAAATTTTGGGTCCCACAACGGATAGTTTCCATTAAGTTTAGTTTGAGTGCAGGAAAATTTGCCAGTTTACTAGTTATATATAAAACTTGAAATTAATGAAATTCATAGTAATGATTTGCACTCCAGCGATGATGACACCAGTGATGATGACACCAGTGATGATGACACCAGTGATGATGACACCAGTGATGATGACACCAGTAATGATGACACCAGTAATGATGACACCAGTGATGATGACACCAGTGATGATGACACCAGTGATGATGACACCAGTGATGATGACACCAGTGATGATGACACCAGTAATGATGACACCAGCGATGATGACACCAGTGATGATGACACCAGCGATGATGACACCAGTGATGATGACACCAGTAATGATGACACCAGCGATGATGACACCAGTGATGATGACACCAGTAATGATGACACCAGTGATGATGACACCAGTGATGATGACACCAGCGATGATGACACCAGTGATGATGACACCAGCGATGATGACACCAGTGATGATGACACCAGTGATGATGACACCAGTGATGATGACACCAGCGATGATGACACCAGTGATGATGACACCAGCGATGATGACACCAGTGATGATGACACCAGTGATGATGACACCAGTGATGATGACACCAGCGATGATGACACCAGTGATGATGACACCAGCGATGATGACACCAGTGATGATGACACCAGTGATGATGACACCAGTGATGATGACACTAGTGATGATGACACCAGTGATGATGACACCAGTGATGATGACACCAGTGATGATGACACCAGTGATGATGACACCAGTGATGATGACACCAGTGATGATGACACCAGTGATGATGACACCAGTGATGATGACACCAGTGATGATGACACCAGTAATGATGACACCAGTGATGATGACACCAGCGATGATGACACCAGCGATGATGACACCAGTGATGATGACACCAGTGATGATGACACCAGTGATGATGACACCAGTGATGATGACACCAGCGATGATGACACCATTGATGATGACACCAGCGATGATGACACCAGTGATGATGACACCAGTGATGATGACACCAGTGATGATGACACTAGTGATGACACCAGTGATGATGACACCAGTGATGATGACACCAGCGATGATGACACCAGTGATGATGACACCAGTGATGATGACACCAGCGATGATGACACCAGTGATGATGACACCAGTGATGATGACACCAGCGATGATGACACCAGTGATGATGACACCAGCGATGATGACACCAGTGATGATGACACCAGCGATGATGACACCAGTGATGATGACACCAGTGATGATGACACCAGTGATGATGACACCAGCGATGATGACACCAGCGATGATGACACCAGTGATGATGACACCAGTGATGATGACACCAGTGATGATGACACTAGTGATGATGACACTAGTGATGATGACACCAGTGATGATGACACCAGCGATGATGACACCAGTGATGATGACACCAGCGATGATGACACCAGTGATGATGACACCAGTGATGATGACACCAGCGATGGTGACACCAGTGATGATGACACCAGTGATGATGACACCAGCGATGATGACACCAGTGATGATGACACCAGCGATGATGACACCAGTGATGATGACACCAGTGATGATGACACCAGTGATGATGACACCAGTGATGATGACACCAGCGATGATGACACCAGTGATGATGACACCAGCGATGATGACACCAGTGATGATGACACCAGCGATGACACCAGTGATGATGACACCAGTGATGATGACACTAGTGATGATGACACCAGTGATGATGACACCAGTGATGATGACACCAGTGATGATGACACCAGTGATGATGACACCAGTGATGATGACACCAGTGATGATGACACCAGTGATGATGACACCAGTGATGATGACACCAGTGATGATGACACCAGTAATGATGACACCAGTGATGATGACACCAGCGATGATGACACCAGCGATGATGACACCAGTGATGATGACACCAGCGATGAAGACACCAGTGATGATGACACCAGTGATGATGACACCAGTGATGATGACACCAGCGATGATGACACCATTGATGATGACACCAGCGATGATGACACCAGTGATGATGACACCAGTGATGATGACACCAGTGATGATGACACTAGTGATGACACCAGTGATGATGACACCAGTGATGATGACACCAGCGATGATGACACCAGTGATGATGACACCAGTGATGATGACACCAGCGATGATGACACCAGTGATGATGACACCAGTGATGATGACACCAGCGATGATGACACCAGTGATGATGACACCAGCGATGATGACACCAGCGATGATGACACCAGTGATGATGACACCAGCGATGATGACACCAGTGATGATGACACCAGTGATGATGACACCAGTGATGATGACACCAGCGATGATGACACCAGCGATGATGACACCAGTGATGATGACACCAGTGATGATGACACCAGTGATGATGACACTAGTGATGATGACACTAGTGATGATGACACCAGTGATGATGACACCAGCGATGATGACACCAGTGATGATGACACCAGCGATGATGACACCAGTGATGATGACACCAGTGATGATGACACCAGCGATGGTGACACCAGTGATGATGACACCAGTGATGATGACACCAGCGATGATGACACCAGTGATGATGACACCAGCGATGATGACACCAGTGATGATGACACCAGTGATGATGACACCAGTGATGATGACACCAGTGATGATGACACCAGCGATGATGACACCAGTGATGATGACACCAGCGATGATGACACCAGTGATGATGACACCAGCGATGACACCAGTGATGATGACACCAGTGATGATGACACCAGTGATGATGACACCAGCGATGATGACACCAGCGATGATGACACCAGTGATGATGACACCAGTGATGATGACACCAGTGATGATGACACTAGTGATGATGACACTAGTGATGATGACACCAGTGATGATGACACCAGCGATGATGACACCAGTGATGATGACACCAGCGATGATGACACCAGTGATGATGACACCAGTGATGATGACACCAGCGATGATGACACCAGCGATGATGACACCAGTGATGATGACACCAGTGATGATGACACCAGTGATGATGACACTAGTGATGATGACACCAGCGATGATGACACCAGTAATGATGACACCAGTGATGATGACACCAGTGATGATGACACCAGTGATGATGACACTAGCGATGATGACACCAGTGATGATGACACCAGTGATGATGACACCAGCGATGATGACACCAGTGATGATGACACCAGCGATGATGACACCAGTGATGATGACACCAGCGATGATGACACCAGTGATGATGACACCAGTGATGATGACACCAGCGATGATGACCCCAGCGATGATGACACCAGCGATGATGGCACCAGCGATGATGACACGAGCGATGATGACACCAGTGGTGATGACAAAAGCGATGATGACACCAGTGATGATGACACCAGTGATGATGACACCAGCGATGATGACACCAGCGATGATGACACCAGTGATGATGACACCAGCGATGATGACACCAGCGATGATGACACCAGTGATGATGACACAAGTGATGATGACACCAGTGATGATGACACCAGTGATGATGACACCAGCGATGACACCACACACACACACACACACACACAACTGGAAGCTGAAGACTCGGACGAGTCACAGGGACGTTATGAAGTATTTCTTCAGTCATAGAGTTGTCAGCAAGTGGAATAGCCTAGCAAGTGAAGTAGTGGAGGCAGGAACCATACATAGTTTTAAGAAGAGGTATGACAAAGCTCAGGAAGCAGAGAGAGAGGACCCAGTAGCGATCAGTGAAGAGGCGGGGCCAGGAGCTGAGTCTCGACCCCTGCAACCACAATTAGGTGAGTACAATTAGGTGAGTATACACACACACACACACACACACACACACACACACACACACACACACACACACACACACAACACCAGGGCCACTGTCATCAGACAATTGACTTTAACAATTGTTAACAAAAAATAAATGCATTCATTCATAAACGTAAAATTTTCCTATGTGAGAGCAACATACTCATGCATATTAATAGATAATTAACAATATATCCACGAGGTAATATGAGCAAGACTCACATAAGACAACTGTAATGACTGAATGTTTGTGAACAAACAGTACAATGGAATAAAGTGCCGGGTAGTGCACTCTGAACTGAACGTGTAAGTTGCACTTTAGGTGGTAGTGAATTGCACAGTGCAGGTGTAAGTATAAGGTGATCTACAGGTGATGCAAGGCGAACCACAGAAGCAATCTTATCCACAGATGATGCAAGGTGAACCACACAAGATGCAAGGTGAACCACAGATGATGCAAGGTGAACAACGGATGAAGCAAGGTGAACCACAGACGGAGAAATGAAGTGAATCAGAGACGACAGTCAGCGGTATTCTACAAATTAAGGAGTAATTTGTTCCACAGGTGAAGAAGTGAAGTGATCTTAAGGGGAAGATGTCAGGTCTTCAACTGGTGTAATGAATCATCACTAGAAAAAAACAAACAAGAAAAGCATTCCGGTTTTGCTGAAAAATATCACTGGACAGAGAAAAGTAGACAATAAATAGGTAAAAATAATTCTTTTAAAATAAACCAATATAGAACTTAAGAAGACGACGTTTCAAGGTACTTCATAGAAGGCTTTAGTGATGCATTTTTCCTCGACACATTAATCACATAATACAATCTCATTTAACATATTTTGTGATTCTTTTACGAATTAAGCACTTTAGCAATTTAAAATAATAATAATAATAATAATAATATCGTTACTAATATTTTTATCGCTATTGTTACTAATATTATAAAGCATTAATAAAAAATCAACACTAATGGACTTATAAATGGAAGAAATCGCAAAGGAATGAGTTTGATCTTGAGTGCAGTTGACACCAGTGATGGATCTCACAGTGTGGACACATCTCTTCCTAGTGTCTTATGATATTAATATTTTAATATATTGTGATGAAATAAATTGTATAATTGAGCAAACAGCAAAATTTATTATGTATAAGTGGTGTGACAAATGAAATCTTCCATGGTTAGTAAGGAGTGATACCCTCCATAGTGACGAGAATATCCTAGAGAGATATTGAAGAGAGTGATATCCTTGACGGTAAATAGTTTGATATCCAAGAGTGTTAATGAACAGAGTAATATATTACAGATAATGAATAGAATATCATAAAGAATTAGTGAAGAGTGTAATAACCTACAGAGTCGGTGAAGTGAATGTCCGATAGAGGTAGTGAGGAGAATATCCTACAGAGTTATTGAAGATTGAAATATTCTGAAGAGTTAGTAAGGAGTGTGACATGATAAAGCGGTAGGGTAGCAAGTAATATCCTCCAGAGTTAGTGAAGAAAATATCCTACAAAGTGAAGAATGTGATATCCTACCGACTGAGAGATAAGAATGATATCCTACAGAGTTAGTGAAAAGAGTGATATCCTACACATTAAGTAAAACGACCGTGAAATGACCTTGACAACAAAGTGATGGAGGAAGAATCCATACCCAGCTTTGAGAATAAGTATAATAGTTGAAGACAGGAGTGACACCAGAAGTGACCACCAGAGAGATGGGGCCAGGAGCTCAGAATCAACCACAGCAACCAGTCATAGGTGAGTACACATATGGGCACAAAGACGTACACACTCACACACATACATGTACATATTCACACTTATAAACACATGTAAACACACACTCCAAATACACACACACATATTCTACATACACGTTTTACACTCACACATATGCAAACTTATGGTCATACATACACAAACACACACACACGGGTTCACGCACTCATACACATTAATACACAGTGCTATACACACACACACACACACACACATACACACGCACAGGATCAGGCTACAAGCCTGGTCCAGCAACTGGCTCGTTGAGTTTAACCCTGCCAAATGCAGTCATGAAGATTGGGGAAGGGCAAAGAAGACCGCAGACACAATAAAGTCTAGGTGGCCAAAGACTGCAAACCTCACTCAAGGAAAAAGATCTGGGGGCGAGTATAACACCGAGCATATCTCCTGAGGCGCACATCAATCAGATAACTGCTGCAGCATACGGGGGCCTGGCAAACCTACGGATAACGTTCCGATACCTCAGTAAGGAATCGTTCACGACTCTGTAGACCATATACGTCAGGCCCATACTGGAGTATGCAGCACCAGTTTGGAATCCACACCTGGTCAAGCACGTCAAGAAATTAGAGAAAGTGAGAAGGTTTGCAATAAGACTAGTCCCAGAGCTAAGGGGATTGTCCTACGAAGAAAGATTGAAGGAAATCGGCCTGACGACACTGGAGGACAGGAGGGTCAGGGGAGACATGATAACGACATGCAAAATACTGCGCGGAATAGACAAGGTGGACAAAGACGGAATGTTCCAGAGATGGGACACAGAAACAAGAGGTCACAATTGGAAGTTGAAGACTCGGATGAATCAAAGGGATGTTAGGAAGTATTTCTTCAGTCATAGAGTAGTCAGGCCGTGGAATAGCCTAGAAAGTGACGTAGTGGAGGCTGGAACCATACATAGTTTTAAGGCGAGGTATGATAAAGCTCAGGGAGCAGGGAGAGAGAGGACCTAGTAGCAATCAGTGCAGAGGTGGGGCCAGGAACTATGAATCGACCCCTGCAACCACAAATAGGCGAGTACAAATACACAGAAAACAAAAAGCAAACACACACACACACACACACACACACACACACACACATACATAGCTTTAAGCAGAGGTATGATAAAGCTCACGGTTCAGGGAGAGTGACCTAGTAGCGGCCAGTGAAGGGGCGAGGCCAGGAGCTCGGACTCGACCCCTGCAACCACAACTAGGTGAGCAACTAGATGAGTACACACACACACACAAGCACTGAACAATCAACAAACACTTACACACACTCACACCCGCACACACACACACACACACACACACACACACACACACACACACACACACACATACATACACACACACACAAACACACACACACACACACAAACAGTCATACACACACACTCCACCAGGAGCGCTGTCATCAGACAAATGATTAACAATTGTTAACAAAAAACAAACGCACTCACTCATGAAGGCAAATTTTTTGTGTGTGTGAGCAATATACTCATATATATTAATAGATAATTAACAATATATATAAGAGGTAATATGAGCAAGAGTGACATAAGACAGCTGTTATGACGACTGAATGTTTGTGAACACTTCGCACGGTGAATAAAGTGAACTTGTAAGCTGCACTTAACGTGGTAGTGAATTGCACAGTACAAGTGAAGGTGTAAAGTGATCTTAAGAGGAAGATATAAGGTGTTCAGATAGTGAAATGAATCATCGCAAAGAAAAAAACAAGAGAAGGATTCGGAATTGAAGAAAAATATCATTGGATTGAGAAAAGTAGACAATTAATGTAGGTAAAAATAATTCTTCAAGAATGAATCAATGTAGACTTGAGAAGACGTTTTAAGGCATTTATTTGTAAAGTAATAATAGCAAGAAAAACAGCAAAAACACCAAGATAATTATAAAAAGAAGAATGCTAACCCGTTACATGAGTTTGACCTGGAGTGCAGATGACCCCGAAGGTGGATCTCACAGTGTGGACACATCTCTTCCTAGTGTCTTATGATATTAATACTTTAATAAATTGTGAAGTAAATTTTACAACAGTAGAATTTATTATGTAAAGATGGTGTGATAAGTGATATCTTGCACGGTTAGTGAGGAGTGTGATATACTCCATAGTTCAATTCAAGTTTATTCTCTATAAGGGTTACAATGTGGGGTTTACAGGTTTTGGGTATTTTGTGGTTTACATGTTATAAAATACTAATTACAGAGGGAGCCACTAGCACACCTAGCATGGCTAGGCATTTCGAGCAGACTTAGATTAATTCTTAACAATAAATCCTTACAGATTATAGTACTATGGCTAAGTGACTACATCATAATTTGTGAGTTTAGCAATGTGAATGCTTTTGTTTTGGCACAATACCAGGTGTCTATATTTGAGTATCATAGGCAATCATATGACTAGTTAGGATTTATTATTTTAAGATTAAGATTAGTATTTCTAGGCTTATAGTCAGTGGGTGTGTGAGTGTAATTGTGAACCACCAGGTGGTTATCATGTAGTTAGTTGTCAAGGTGGATCAGGGAGATAAGATGTTTTCTAACTGTAGTTTTGAAAGTGATGAATGTGTCTGCAGTTCTAGAGTTTTCAGGTAGGGTGTTCCAGATTTTAGGTCCTTTGAAATACATTGAATTTTTGTAAAGGTTTAGTCGAACACGGGAAATGTCATAGAGAAGTTTGTGTCTGGTGTTATGCCTGTGGATCCTGTCACAACTATCAAGAAAGCGTTTTAGGTCAAGGTTAATATTGGAATTTAAGGTCCTGTAGATATAGATTGCACAGTAGTAAGCGTGAATGTTCTGAACAGGGAGTAAGTTTAGATCTATGAAGAGTGGGGGGGGGGGGTGTTGCCAGGGATGGGATTTAGTGATTATTCTTACTGCGGCTTTTTGTTGGGTAATTATTGGCTTTAGGTGTGTTGCTGCAGTTGAACCCCAAGCACAGATAGCATAGGTGAGGTATGGATATATAAGTGAATGGTATAGTGTGAGAAGGGCAGTTTGCGGTACGTAGTATCGTATCTTGGAGAGGATCCCCAACGTTTTGGATACTATTTTTGTTATGTGTTGGATATGGGTGCGGAAATTTAGGTTGTTGTCGAGGTATAGAGTGTTGTCGATCTTAATGTTAAGTTGCGCAACACCTGCTCTGCTACCAAACATAATATAGTAGGTTTTGCCTGTGTTAAGTGTAAGTTTAGTGGCTGTCATCCAAGTCGATATTTTGAGCAGCTCCTCGTTAACAATGGTGTTGAGGGTGGCAAGATTAGGGTGGGAGAGACGTAAGTCGTGTCGTCAGCAAAGAGAATGGGTTTCAGGTGTTGGGATGTGTTTGGAAGATCATTGATTTAAATGAGGAAGAGCAGGGGTTCAAGGACACTTCCCTGCGGAACTCCAGTATCAAGTGGCCGTATTGATGAGGCTGTGTCTTTAATGGTGACATACTGATACCTATTAGAAAGGTAGGATTTAAAATATGCAAGCGCATGGCCTCTTATACCATAGTGGTCAAGTTTGTGGAGTAGGATGCCGTGGTCTACTGAGTCAAACGCTTTTCTTAGGTCAATAAAAATTCCTAGCGGATATTCCTTATTTTCCAATGCTTTGTAAAGCAGGTCTAGCATTTTTATAATTGCATCATTAGTGCTTTTATTTTTCCTGAATCCAAATTGGCAGGGGTTGAGTATGTTTTGTGACGTTATAAATGAATATAGTCTCCTGTGCACGAGTTTCTCGAAGATTTTGGATAGCGATGTTAAGTTTGATATTGGCCTATAGTTGTTTACGTCTGTAGGGTCACCACCTTTATGTATTGGTGTAACCCTTGCTGTCTTGAGTAGTGTCGGGAAAGTGCTAGTTTCTAGTGACTTGTTAAAAAGTAATGTAATAGCATGCGAAAGGACATGGGCCGCTCGCTTGTACAATAATGGTGGGACGTGAGACAGATTCCCCGAGTTATTTTTAAGTGACTTTATGATCGCGGTGACGAGAATGATATCCTAGAGAGATACTAAAGAGAGTGATATTCTAGACAGTGAATAGTTTGATATCCTAAAGAGCTAATAGAGTAATATTTTACAGAATTAATGAAGAGAATATCATACGGTGAAATGAATGATATCCTATAGAGGTAGTGAAAAGAGTGATATCCTACAGTTAGTGAAGATTGTAATATTCTGAAGAGTTAGTAAAGAATGTGATATCCTTAAGAAGTAAGGAAGCAAGTAATATTCTACAGTTACTGACGAGAATATCCTACATAGTGAGGGCTGTGATATCCTACAGACTAAGCGATAACGATGATATCCAACAGTGGTAGCAAAACGAGTGATATCCTACAGAGTTAGTGAAAAGAATGATATTCTACACATTAAGTAAAACGACCGTGAAATGACCTAGACAACAAAGTGACAGAGGTAGAATCTCTGCTGGCCAGCAGTGACCATCAGAGATGTGGGGCCAGGAGCTCAGAATCAACCCCAGCAACCACTCATAAGGGAGTACACCTATGGGCACACACACGTACACACTCACAAACCTGTACATATATATATACGCACTTACAAACACATGTAAACACACACATACACACGTTCTACATACACGTTTTGTACTCATACATTTACAAACACAAGGTCACACACACACACACACACACACACACACACACACACACACAAAGCGACCAGTAAAGAGGCAGGTGCCAGGAGCTATGAATCAATCCTGCAATCACAATTAGGTGAGTACGAGGAACGAGGTGTCAGACTGGGCGCATATGAGGAGCAAGGTTCCACAAGGGCCAGTGCTAGGGTCACTGCTACTTCTGGTATATGTCAGTGACATGACGCTATGCATAGATTTAGAGGTGATCCCTGTTTACAGACGATGAGAAAATGATGTGGATAATTCAAACAGACGAGTATCACGTCGGACCAAGACAAATGGTTCCTGAAGAGTAACCCCAAATAAGATTCCAATGCTGTTTATCTCTAAATATAAGCGTGCATATATATTTTTTTTTCATTAGCTTTAATTATAATAGGTTACAAAAACTACGTAATAAACGGGTTATCTAATTCACAAAATTTAAAAAATTGGCGAAAACACACACATACACACAAACACACACACATACACACCCAGGCGCGCGCACACACACACACACACACACGCACACACACACACACACACACACACACACACACACACAGAAAACCAAAAGCAAACACACACACACAAACACTGAACAAGTAACAAACACTCACATATACTCAAACCCGCACACACTCAAATCAAAAACAAATAAACACTCACACAAGCAGTTCACAAGTAACACTCAAACACACACCCACACACACACACACACACACACACACACACACACACACACACACACACACAACTTTAACAATTGTTAACAAAAAACAAATGCATTCATTTATAAACGCCAAAAAAATTCTGTGTTAAAGTAATATACTCATGCATATTAATAGATAATTAAGAATATATCCAAAAGGTAATATGAACAAGAGTGACATAAGACAACTGTTATGACGACTGTTGGTGAACAAATCGCACAGTGGAATAAAGTGCCGGGTGGAATACACTGAACGTATAAGTTGCACTTTAGGTGGTAGTGAATTGCGCAGTACAGGTGAAGGTGTAAGGTGAACCACAGAAGATGTAAGATGAACCACACAAGATGCAAGGTGAACCACAGATACAAGGTGAAAAACACAAGATGCAAGGTGAACCACAGATACAAGGTGAAAAACACAAGATGCAAGGTGAACCACAGATACAAGGTGAAAAACACAAGATGCAAGGTGAACCACAGATGGAGGAATAAAGTGAATCACAGACGACAGTCAGCGGTGTTCTACAGGAGGTGTAATTTGTTACACAGGTGATGAAGTAAAGTATAATACAGGTGAAGGTGTGAAGAGATCTTCAGGGAAAGATGTCAGGTCATCAACTGGTGTAATAAATCATCGAAAGGAAAAAAAACAAGAGAAAGATTCCGGTTTTGCTGAAAAATATAACTGGATAGAGAAAAGTAGACAATAAATATAGGTAAAAGTAATTCTTTACAAATAAACAATATAGAACTTGAGAAGAAGACGTTTCAAGGTACTTTATTGAAGGCCTTTAAGTTCTGCCTTTATCTTAAACACATTAATCACATGAATACAAAGATAATCTCATTTAACATATTTTGTGGTTCTTTTACGAATTAAACATTTCTTTAGCAATTTAAAAATAATAATAATATCATTACTAATATTTTATTGCTATTCTTATTAATATTATAGAGAAATATTAACAAGAACAACAATTAAAACACTAAGAGTTAATCTTGAGTGCAGATAACACCAATGATGGATCTCACAGTGTGGACACATTTCTTCCTACTCTCTTCAATATATTTTGATGAAATAAATTTTATAATCGAGCTGCATCGTTAATGCTAATGCAAATAGCATAATTTGTTATGTTCAAAATGGTGTGATAAGTGGTATCTGGCATGGTTAATGAGGAGTGTGATATCCTCCATAGTGACGAGAATGATATCCG
Organism: Cherax quadricarinatus; assembly: GCF_038502225.1. NCBI lineage: Eukaryota > Metazoa > Arthropoda > Malacostraca > Decapoda > Parastacidae > Cherax > Cherax quadricarinatus. The sequence goes on along the minus strand of NC_091303.1, from coordinate 49,825,384 downwards.
TCCTAAACAGTGAATAGTTAGATATCCTAAAGAGCTAACGAAGAGAATAGTTTTACACATTAAAGGAAGAGAATAACCTATAAAGTCGCTGAAGTTAATGATATCCTACAGAGGTAGTGAAAAGAGTGATATCCTACAGTTACTGAAGACCAAAATTCTGAAGAGTTAGTTAATAGTATGATGAATGATTTTGAAAATCGACAAGTTGAAGATTGATACACTTATGCAACATATGGGAAACTTTATTGATGAAACGTTTCGCCACACAGTGGCTTCATCAGTCCAATGCAAAGCAGGAAGGTGTAAGGAGAGGAAGAGTTAGAGGTAATCAGTCCCTTAGCCAGGAGTCGATATGTTCAGTCCATCAATTCTACGAGATTGATGGACTGAATACATCGACTCCAGGCTGAGGGACTGATTACCTCAAACTCCTCCTCTCCTTACACCTTCCTGTTTTGTATTGGACTGATGAAGCCACTGTGTGGCGAAATGTTTCATCAATAAAGTTTCCCATATATTGCATAAGTGTCTCAATAGTAAATAGTGTATCCTAAAGAGGTAAGGAAGCAAGTAATATCCTACAGAGTTACTAAAGAGAATATCCTACATAATGAAGACTGTGATATCCTACAGAGTTAGTGAAAAGACGACATATTACACTAAGTGAAAAGGCCGTGAAATGACCTGGACAACAAAATGAGAGAGGTAGAATCCATACATAGTTTTGAGAATAAGTGTAATAGCTTAAGCAGCCAGGAGTGACGCCAGCAGTGATCAGCGGAGAGATGGGGCCAGGAGCTCAGAATCAACATCAGCAACTACTCATAGGCGAGTACACATATGGGCACAAACTCACAAGTACACACACAAGTACTTGTACATATACACACAAACACAGGTAAACACACACTCCAAATACACATACACACGTTCTACTTACGCATTTTGTACTCACACACATACAGTCATGCACAATCACACACACACACACGTGAACGCGCGCGCATTCACATACACAGTGTCACACGTTCACACACGCACAAGGCGGGGCCAGTAGCAATGAATCAACCCTTGCAATCACAATTGGGTAAGTACAGGGAACGAGGTGTCAGACTGCGCGCATGTGACAAGCAAGGTTCCTCAAGGGTCAGTCCTAAGGCCAGTGTTGATTCTGGTATGTGTCAATGACATGACGGTAAGTTTACAGAAGGTGACAAAATAACGCGGATAATTAAAGCGGACGAGACATGACGGTAAGTTTACAGAAGGTGACAAAATAACGCGGATAATTAAAGCGGACGAGTAAATAGCCATGATGGAGAATGATGTTAAATATAATCTCAAGTATTTCCTCAATGAGAAACGGGAAATTATAAAGAAGTGATAATTAAGAGAAACTTGCACTGGATAAAGCAAAAAAAAATATATATGAATTATCTTGTATATAAAAAAAGTAGCCAATAATTATTAAATACTTAAATAAATCAAACTTTTTAGTTTTCATGATTTCACTTCCCGCACATTCTCACTATATAAAAATAAAATTAATAATCGCAAACTCAAAAAAAATATCTAGGGGAAGAAAATGGCTTCAACCTGGGAGACTCGACCTCCCAGTTTAATTAGTTAGTTAGTTAAAGATTAGCCGGTATTCTCCCGGCCCGGGCCTTGTCCAAGTGGTGGCCCGGCCTTAGCTCCCTCTTTAGGGAGTGTTTGAGACCTAAGTCTCCCATGGGAGGAGGCACAAGTACCTCCTCATCTTTGGGACCAACTGTCCCCAGGCCTAGCCACAAGCTAGGCCTCTCTGGTCTGCCATCCCCACCCCAAGGGGGCTAATGGGAATGACAGTCTTATGAGCTAAAGGCTCGGGCTCAGGCACCTACCCTGCCCTAGAAGGGCTGGGCATGGTGTCGATGTCCCAGTTTAACATATTAATTAGAAAATAATTAACAAAATTATTAAAAAAGCTGTAATTAAAAATAATTATGAAACAAAATTAACTCAGAATGCATTTCATTTTTAGCATATTGTAAATTATATTTATGAATTACAGATTCTTATGCATAGCTATGTGAATTTATTGAGATTATCTAATTTCTGAATTTGAGATCGACACCATGCCTAACCCTTCTAGGGCAGGGTAGGTGCCTGAGCCCGAGCCTTTAGCTCATAAGACTGTCATTCCCATTTGCTCCCTTGGGGCGGGGATGGCAGACCAGAGAGGCCTAGCTTGTGGCTAGGCCTGGGGATAGTTGGTCCCAAAGATGAGGAGGTACTTGTGCCTCCTCCCATGGGAGACTTAGGTCTCAGACACTCCCTAAAGAGGGAGCCAAGGCCGGGCCACAACTTGGACAAGGCCCGGGCCGGGAGAATACCGGCTAATCTTTAACTAACTAACTCTGAATTTGATATTAATTACAAAAAAAATAAATTGAAACGGGAATTCAGAACACTTTAAACGTCACACAGGTGAGAAACTTTGCCTCTACTTCCTAAGCTGAACGTCTTGAAGACAAAAATCTGAGAGCTTTAAACAGGAAAATCTTTTTGATTTACCACTTTACGAATCTGATGCAACGTGGAGCGTTATGAACACCCGAATAAAATATTTTGCACAAATATGTTTATAGTCTCCATGTGAATTAGTCACATATAAGGTTAATGAAGTAATTCCTGAACGTAAGTCTCTCAACTCGCTTACCAAATGTCTCAGAGCTAGAACGGATCAATTATATAAAGACAGCATCACAAAACACTGAAGATCTGCAGAAGTATCATGGTGAGCAACTCACTAGAACAGTGTATGTGTATGCTGAGAACTTCTAGTCAAAGATAGTCCACACAATACAGTGTCTAAACATTAAAATTCCATACAGCTCTAGCATTGACCTGAGTTAAGAAACTTGGGCCAATGTAACTTTTATTCAGCACTAACTGGTGTTTATAACCTAGTCTTAAACACCAATAATGTGGAGACATTTATTACAAACTACACACTGTTGTACAAAATATCCTTTAATGGAAGTACCCTCATGTTGGTGAAGGGATAAATTCTTTAAATTTCCCGAACTATCTGCGACCCTTAACACTTTAACATGTTCCATTAAGGTAATAATAAAAATCTCTTTAAAATTATGAAAATGTGTGTGCATAATGCAAAATGTTTCTACTGGACCTGTGAAGTTAAAACACTGTAAAATATATATATATATATATATATATATATATATATAATGTACCTCAGTCAAACGAGAAGAAAACAAACAAGACTCCGCCCGGAGTCGAACCTGTCTCCTGCTTTAGAGGCGGCTGTGTCGACCACTCTACTAAAGCCATATTCTTCGATTACCGAATTGTATAGTTTACTATACAAGTCAAAGGTAACACTGGCACTGTAATGGACTACATAAAAGTTCGGCTTTCTGTGACTGTTGGCACCAGCCTTGAGGGTAATATTGGTACCGACCTGAAGGGTACTAGTGTCAAGTAATTCTCTCCCTACTAGCACTGAAGTGAACGGTACTAGTGACCAGTTGAGTCACAATAATAGATGAGCAGCATACGAAATAGTTCAGATATTTGAATTAATCAGATGGAAGAACTCAGAGGCAGAATCTAAGTCAGATTAGCATTGTGTTAGCCAGTGAAATAACAGTTTCTTGTAAGATAGTTTAAGTAACTGCCAATGACGTACCGACGTTAGTAATGGTACTGTTTCCGTTGTTGTTTACGATAGAAGGGTAATTATAGGTGAAATACAATTGGTGTGAGGGTTAACTACAATGAAGGTCTAAGGTGTTTCGATAAGGTACATACAAGGTGAGAGAGACTAAATACCACTCAAGATAAATCAAATCACAGAACTGGTGGAACATGACGCCATGGCAGGTGAGACCCAGCACAGTGTTCCCTGAGGTTGACGACTCATCTGCCATTGTTTTAGTCCCCATCAATTCTTGATTTGTTTGCTGTCTTGTCATTGCAGCTTCGAGAGTCACTGAAGGTGGACTGTGAGTGTGAATTACAGCTTATGGAGTGAGGTAAACTGCAGGTAAAAATATAAAGTAAAATATACGTTTAGTTGTCAAGTGCAATATAAAAAACTGCTTTTCTTTTTTTGGGAGCTAAAAAAAAAGTAAATAAAAAAATATGAAAACTCACTGCATCTGAGAACGACCGTGGTCGATGTCACGGCGTGGTCATGAAGGACCGTGGTCGATGTCACGGCGTGGTCATGAAGGACCGTGGTCGATGTCACGGCGTGGTCATGAAGGACCGTGGTCGATGTCACGGCGTGGGCATGAAGGACCGTGGTCGATGTCACGGCGTGGATATGAAGGACCGTGGTCGATGTCACGGCGTGGGCATGAAGGACCGTGGTCGATGTCACGGCGTGGACATGAAGGACCGTGGTCGATGTCACGGCGTGGGCATGAAGGACCGTGGTCGATGTCACGGCGTGGGCATGAAGGACCGTGGTCGATGTCACGGCGTGGGCATGAAGGACCGTGGTCGATGTCACGGCGTGGGCATGAAGGACCGTGGTCGATGTCACGGCGTGGACATGAAGGACCGTGGTCGATGTCACGGCGTGGGCATGAAGGACCGTGGTCGATGTCACGGCGTGGACATGAAGGACCGTGGTCGATGTCACGGCGTGGGCATGAAGGACCGTGGTCGATGTCACGGCGTGGGCATGAAGGACCGTGGTCGATGTCACGGCGTGGACATGAAGGACCGTGGTCGATGTCACGGCGTGGTCATGAAGGACCGTGGTCGATGTCACGGCGTGGGCATGAAGGACCGTGGTCGATGTCACGGCGTGGACATGAAGGACCGTGGTCGATGTCACGGCGTGGTCATGAAGGACAGTGGTCGATGTCACGGCGTGGGCATGAAGGACCGTGGTCGATGTCACGGCGTGGACATGAAGGACCGTGGTCGATGTCACGGCGTGGGCATGAAGGACCGTGGTCGATGTCACGGCGTGGGCATGAAGGACCGTGGTCGATGTCACGGCGTGGACATGAAGGACCGTGGTCGATGTCACGGCGTGGTCATGAAGGACCGTGGTCGATGTCACGGCGTGGTCATGAAGGACCGTGGTCGATGTCACGGCGTGGTCATGAAGGACCGTGGTCGATGTCACGGCGTGGTCATGAAGGACCGTGGTCGATGTCACGGCGTGGGCATGAAGGACCGTGGTCGATGTCACGGCGTGGACATGAAGGACCGTGGTCGATGTCACGGCGTGGGCATGAAGGACCGTGGTCGATGTCACGGCGTGGGCATGAAGGACCGTGGTCGATGTCACGGCGTGGACATGAAGGACCGTGGTCGATGTCACGGCGTGGTCATGAAGGACCGTGGTCGATGTCACGGCGTGGGCATGAAGGACCGTGGTCGATGTCACGGCGTGGACATGAAGGACCGTGGTCGATGTCACGGCGTGGTCATGAAGGACAGTGGTCGATGTCACGGCGTGGGCATGAAGGACCGTGGTCGATGTCACGGCGTGGACATGAAGGACCGTGGTCGATGTCACGGCGTGGGCATGAAGGACCGCGGTCGATGTCACGGCGTGGGCATGAAGGACCGTGGTCGATGTCACGGCGTGGACATGAAGGACCGTGGTCGATGTCACGGCGTGGTTATGAAGGACCGTGGTCGATGTCACGGCGTGGGCATGAAGGACCGTGGTCGATGTCACGGCGTGGACATGAAGGACCGTGGTCGATGTCACGGCGTGGTCATGAAGGACCGTGGTCGATGTCACGGCGTGGGCATGAAGGACCGTGGTCGATGTCACGGCGTGGACATGAAGGACCGTGGTCGATGTCACGGCGTGGGCATGAAGGACCGTGGTCGATGTCACGGCGTGGGCATGAAGGACCGTGGTCGATGTCACGGCGTGGGCATGAAGGACAGTGGTCGATGTCACGGCGTGGTCATGAAGGACCGTGGTCGATGTCACGGCGTGGGCATGAAGGACCGTGGTCGATGTCACGGCGTGGGCATGAAGGACCGTGGTCGATGTCACGGCGTGGACATGAAGGACCGTGGTCGATGTCACGGCGTGGGCATGAAGGACCGTGGTCGATGTCACGGCGTGGACATGAAGGACCGTGGTCGATGTCACGGCGTGGGCATGAAGGACCGTGGTCGATGTCACGGCGTGGGCATGAAGGACCGTGGTCGATGTCACGGCGTGGACATGAAGGACCGTGGTCGATGTCACGGCGTGGGCATGAAGGACCGTGGTCGATGTCACAGCGTGGGCATGAAGGACCGTGGTCGATGTCACGGCGTGGGCATGAAGGACTGTGGTCGATGTCACGGCGTGGTCATGAAGGACCGTGGTCGATGTCACGGCGTGGTCATGAAGGACCGTGGTCGATGTCACTGCGTGGGCATGAAGGACCGTGGTCGATGTCACGGCGTGGGCATGAAGGACCGTGGTCGATGTCACGGCGTGGTCATGAAGGACCGTGGTCGATGTCACGGCGTGGTCATGAAGGACCGTGGTCGATGTCACGGCGTGGACATGAAGGACCGAGGTTGATGTCACGGCGTGGACATGAAGGACCGAGGTCGATGTCACGGCGTGGACATGAAGGACCGGGGTCGATGTCACGGCGTGGACATGAAGGACCGTGGTCGATGTCACGGCGTGGACATGAACGACCGAGGTCGATGTCACGGCGTGGACATGAAGGACCGTGGTCGATGTCACGGCGTGGACATGAAGGACCGTGGTCGATGTCACGGCGTGGACATGAAGGACCGTGGTCGATGTCACGGCGTGGGCATGAGAGGACCGTGGTCGATGTCACGGCGTGGACCTGAACGACTGTGGTCGATGTCACGGCGTGGACATGAAGGACCGTGGTCTATGTCAGGGCGTGGACATGAAGAACCGAGGTCGATGTCACGGCGTGGACATGAAGGACCGAGGTCGATGTCACCGCGGGGACATGAAGGACCGTGGTCGATGTCACGGCGTGGACATGAACGACCGAGGTCGATGTCACGGCGTGGACATGAAGGACCGTGGTCGATGTCACGGCGTGGACATGAAGGACCGTGGTCTATGTCAGGGCGTGGACATGAAGAACCGAGGTCGATGTCACGGCAGGGACATGAACGACCGTGGTCGATGTCACGGCGTGGACATGAAGGACCGTGGGTGATGTCACGTCGTGGACATGAAGGACCGTGGTCGATGTCACGGCGTGGACATGAAGGACCGTGGTCCATGTCACAGCGTGGACATGAAGGACCGAGGTCGATGTCACAGCGTGGACATGAAGGACCATGGTCGATGTCACGGCGTGGACATGAAGAACCGAGGTCGATGTCACGGCGTGGACATGAACGACCGTGGTCGATGTCACGGCGTGGCCATGAACAACCGTGGCCGATGTCACGGCGTGGACATGAACGACCGTGGTCGATGTCACGGCGTGGACATGAACGACCGTGGTCGAAGTCAGGGCGTGGACATGAACGACCGGGGGCGATGTCACGGCGTGGACATGAACGACCGTGGCCGATGTCACGGCGTGGACATGAACGAACGTGGTCGATATCACGGCGTGGACATGAACGACCGTGGTCGATATCACGGCGTGGACACGAACGACCGTGGTCAATGTCACGGCGTGGACACGAACGACCGTGGTCGATGTCACGGCGTGGACACGAACGACCGTGGTCGATATCACGGCGTGGACATGAACGACCGTGGTCGATGTCACGGCGTGCACATGAACGACCGTGGCCGATGTCACTGCGTGGACATGAACGAACGTGGTCGATATCACGGCGTGGACATGAACGACCGTGGTCTATATCACGGCGTGGACACGAACGACCGTGGTCAATGTCACGGCGTGGACACGAACGACCGTGGTCGATGTCACGGCGTGGACATGAACGACCGTGGTCGATGTCACGGCGTGGAGATGAACGACCGTGGTCGATGTCACGGCGTGGACATGAACGACCGTGGTCGATGTCACGGCGTGGCCATGAACGACCGTGGCCGATGTCATGGCGTGGACATGAACGACCGTGGTCGATGTCACGGCGTGGACATGAACGACCGTGGTCGATGTCACGGCGTGGACATGAACGACCTTTTTCGATATCACGGCGTGGATATGAACGACCGTGGTCGATATCACGGCGTGGACATGAACGACCGTGGTCGATGTCACGGCGTGGACATGAACGACCGTGGTCGATGTCACGGCGTGGACATGAACGACCGTGGTCGATATCACGGCGTGGACATGAACGACCGTGGTCGATGTCACGGCGTGGACATGAACGACCGTGGTCGATGTCACGGCGTGGCCATGAACGACCGTGGCCGATGTCATGGCGTGGACATGAACGACCGTGGTCGATGTCACGGCGTGGCCATGAACGACCGTGGCCGATGTCATGGCGTGGACATGAACGACCGTGGTCGATGTCACGGCGTGGACATGAACGACCGTGGTCGATATCACGGCGTGGATATGAACGACCGTGGTCGATATCACGGCGTGGACATGAATGACCGTGGTCGATGTCACGGCGTGGACATGAACGACCGTGATCGATATCACGGCGTGGACATGAACGACCGTGGTCGATGTCACGGCGTGGACATGAACGACCGTGGTCGATGTCACGGCGTGGACATGAACGACCGTGGTCGATGTCACGGCGTGGACATGAACAACCGTGGTCAATGTCACGGCGTGGACATGAACGACCGTGGTCGATGTCACGGCGTGGACATGAACGACCGTGGTCGATGTCACGGCGTGGACATGAACGACCGTGGTCGATGTCACGGCGTGGACATGAACGACCGTGGTCGATGTCACGGCGTGGACATGAACGACCGTGGTCGATGTCACGGCGTGGACATGACTCTTACTTGGGAAAATTTTAATGCTAACATTAATATTCGTTTGTTATATTGCTGACATCTTAGACTCGAGGTGATAACTCATGTCAGAAGTGCTATTTATTAGGTCAGGAAGCGGGTTATTTGTGTACTATCTATATCTGTGCTGGAAACATTAATCACACTCCTATTTGCATATATATTAAGCAGGCAAACCGAGATTTATACAGAAAGTCGAAATATTCCACTAAATAAGGCATTCCAAAACTGAGAGATTAAAGCCGATCCAAAGAGTCATCCTCCAGTTATTGCAAGGAATCAATATCAAAATTTAACATAAATTTCAAATTGGGACTGACTCTCTAATAACAATGTGAACTTTCCGACAAGCAATGATCTGAAGAACTAAATTTTTGATGCCAAGGAGACATTCTCCTGTAATTAAACGGGAAACAATAATTCCAAATCAATTTACGTTTGGTGAAACTAAACCTTCTCATCTACACAACAGAAATTTTGATGATATAAACTATAAATTAGTCATTTTATGAGAAATAGTCTTCATGAGAAGCAATCATCATCCCAAAGGTACAAGTAAAACTGACTGCACAAGCTGATGATGTGAAACTGACTGCACAAGCTGATGATGTGAAACTGACTGCACAAGCTGATGATGTGAAACTGATTGTACAAGCTGATGATGTAAAACTGACTGCACAAGCTGATGATGTGAAACTGACTGCACAAGCTGATGATGTGAAACTGACTGCACAAGCTGATGATGTGAAACTGATTGCACAAGCTGATGATGTGAAATTGACTGCACAAGCTGATGATGTGAAATTGACTGCACAAGCTGATGATGTGAAACTGACTGCACAAGTTCATGATGTGAAACTGACTGCACAAGTTGATGATGTGAAACTGACTGCACAAATTGATGATGTGAAACTGACTGCACAAGCTGATGATGTGAAACTGATTGTACAAGCTGATGATGTGAAATTGACTGCACAAGCTGATGATGTGAAATTGACTGCACAAGCTGATGATGTGAAATTGACTGCACAAGCTGATGATGTGAAACTGACTGCACAAGCTGATGATGTGAAACTGACTGCACAAGCTGATGATGTGAAACTGACTGCACAAGCTGATGATGTGAAACTGACTGCACAAGCTGATGATGTGAAACTGACTGCACAAGCTGATGATGTGAAACTGACTGCACAAGCTGATGTGAAACTGACTGCACAAGCTGATGATGTGAAACTGACTGCACAAGCTGATGATGTGAAACTGACTGCACAAGCTGATGATGTGAAACTGACTGCACAAGCTGATGATGTGAAACTGACTGCACAAGCTGATGATGTGAAACTGATTGTACAAGCTGATGATGTGAAACTGACTGCACAAGCTGATGATGTGAAACTGACTGCACAAGCTGATGATGTGAAACTGACTGCACTAGCTGATGATGTGAAACTGTCTGCACAAGCTGATGATGTGAAACTGGCTGCACAAGCTGATGTGAAACTGACTGCACAAGCTGATGAGGTGAAACTGACTGCACAAGCTGATGTGAAACTGACTGCACAAGCTGATGATGTGAAACTGACTGCACAAGCTGATGATGTGAAACTGATTGCACAAGCTGATGTGAAACTGACTGCACAAGCTGATGATGTGAAACTGACTGCACAAGCTGATGATGTGAAACTGATTGTACAAGCTGATGATGTGAAACTGACTGCACAAGCTGATGATGTGAAACTGACTGCACAAGCTGATGATGTGAAACTGATTGTACAAGCTGATGATGTGAAACTGACTGCACAAGCTGATGATGTGAAACTGACTGCACAAGCTGATGATGTGAAACTGACTGCACAAGCTGATGATGTGAAACTGACTGCACAAGCTGATGATGTGAAACTGACTGCACAAGCTGATGATGTGAAACTGACTGCACAAGCTGATGATGTGAAACTGACTGCACAAGCTGATGATGTGAAACTGACTGCACAAGCTGATGATGTGAAACTGACTGCACAAGCTGATGATGTGAAACTGATTGCACAAGCTGATGTGAAACTGACTGCACAAGCTGATGATGTGAAACTGACTGCACAAGCTGATGATGTGAAACTGATTGTACAAGCTGATGATGTGAAACTGACTGCACAAGCTGATGATGTGAAACTGACTGCACAAGCTGATGATGTGAAACTGATTGTACAAGCTGATGATGTGAAACTGACTGCACAAGCTGATGATGTGAAACTGACTGCACAAGCTGATGATGTGAAACTGACTGCACAAGCTGATGATGTGAAACTGACTGCACAAGCTGATGATGTGAAACTGACTGCACAAGCTGATGATGTGAAACTGACTGCACAAGCTGATGATGTGAAACTGACTGCACAAGCTGATGATGTGAAACTGACTGCACAAGCTGATGATGTGAAACTGACTGCACAAGTTGATGATGTGAAACTGACTGCACAAGTTGATGATGTGAAATTGACTGCACAAGCTGATGATGTGAAACTGACTGCACAAGCTGATGATGTGAAACTGACTGCACAAGCTGATGATGTGAAACTGACTGCACAAGCTGATGATGTGAAACTGATTGTACAAGCTGATGATGTGAAACTGACTGCACAAGCTGATGATGTGAAACTGACTGCACAAGCTGATGATGTGAAACTGACTGCACAAGCTGATGATGTGAAACTGATTGTACAAGCTGATGTGAAACTGACTGCACAAGCTGATGATGTGAAACTGACTGCACAAGCTGATGATGTGAAACTGATTGTACAAGCTGGCAAAGTCTGATGAAATTAAACATAGAAATATAACACAGCAAACTTTGTAGAAGAGTAAAAAAGAATTGAAATGGTCAAAAAAGTAAAAAAATCCGATCATCAGTAAGAAAAATTTACGGTAGGAAGTTGCAAGTTTAGAGTTTAAACCAAATCACTTAAACCCCCACAGACGAATTAAAAACAAAAAAAAATCAGAATATTGGGAATCATACTAAAATCCGAATGAATTATGGTAAAACATTATAAGCACGAAGAATCACACAGCTTAGGAGACACTTGTATAGATTTATAGAAGGATCATACTAGGTAATGCACACCTGAAGATTGTATTTGTAAGAAAAGCAAAATACAATGGACCCTCGAATTTAGTCCTGCCTTTTTCTGTATGCAAAACACCCCTCATGGTCTGTTAGAGTTCTCTGTTTCTATTTCTCTGCCTTTTCCCGTTGTACCTATTTTGACGCCATTTTATGGGTTTTGACTCAGTGTTCACATTTGCCAAATGACTTTGTTAAATCTTTGAAGATCGAATTTAGTCCTGCCTTTTTGTGTATGCAAAACACCCCTCATGGAAGGTTCCTTGATGTTGGTGAGGGGCTCTTGATTTAGGGAATTGGATCTGTGCTCCAGTTCCCCGAATTAAGCCTGAATGCCTTCCACATCCCCCCCCCTCCCCTGGGCGCTGTATAATCCTACGGGTTTAGCGCTTCCCCTTGATTATAATAATAATAATGCATGCAAAACTATTTTTATTATCTACAAAATGTATTTTTTTGTTAATATTTTTGGGTGTCTGGAATGGTTTAATTGGATTTACATTATTTCCTATGGGAAATATTAACAAAAAAATACGTTTTATTGATAATAAAAATGGTTTTGCATGCATTATTATTATTATAATCAAGGGGGAAGCGCTAAACCCGTAGGATTATGCAGCGCCGGGAGGGGGGGGGATGTGGAAGGCATTCAGGCTTAATTCGGGGAACTGGAGCACAGATCCAATTCCCTAAATCAAGAGCCCCTCACCAACATCAAGGAACCTTCCATGAGGGGTGTTTTGCATACACAAAAAGGCAGGACTAAATTCGATCTTCAAAGATTTAACAAAGTCATTTGGCAAATGTGAACACTGAGTCAAAACCCATAAAATGGCGTCAAAATAGGTACAACGGGAAAAGGCAGAGAAATTGAAACAGAGAACTCTAACAGACAGAACACAAAGAGATATTAATTAAAATAGCCATTTTTCTTCACCCCAAAGCAATATTCAAACACGTTTTCTGTTTTTCTTTATAATAATAAATTTAGATACAACTCTCTTCACAGTTTCGTTTTATCCTTTGCCAAGGACGATATAATAATTAGGGAATTCGCCTCAGAAAAATATACATAACGGTCAGTGGTGACAAATGCAAAAAAGGCAGAAAGTTCGCATGACGTAGGGAACACGTGTAAGAAAATATGTCAAATGCGCTAAAGGTAAGGAAAATGACAGGGTACATTATGAGAACTTTGAAAACAAAATCAGCATCGTCGAAGATGATACTTTTCAAATTAATGGTCCTTTAACGACCTGAATATTGTTAGTTGTTCAATATACTTTTCAAGGCGGGAGAAATACCACAGGTGACAAATGTACAGAGATTTACTGCTCATATAGAATTAACAAAACATAAACTGTTGTGAGTACCTCCAAGTACTTAGACTGTTCTTTCTGGAACAGAGAAGAGAGAAATAGCTAATAATATAAGCACTTGTAAAATACGTGAGAGTTCCACAATAACTTCCTGGAGTGAACGATATTGCCAGACAGGAGAATCAACTAAGCGAGAAGCTGATGTGCAATAAGATCAACATTCGAGGGGCAAGATTCTTCATCCCGTTTCCTGAAGAAATCGGAAATATTCCCGGAACGAAGGTAGAACTTATTAGTGAACGAATTGGACCGCTATTTCTTGCAAATCCCTTATCAGATGAGTTATGATAACAATGCAGACAGTGAGGCAGCTAAGACTAACAACTTAGTTGATCAGGAGATCGAGCAGGAAGCCTAGCCTATCGCCGAGTATCAAGGGAAGGAGGAATCTCGAGAAAGATCACAGGAATGTCACAAATATGAAAAATATATGTTTTTGATTTATGCAGGGCAGGTTATGTCGGCACTGTTTCAATTTATGGGGTGTGATATGAGGGTTGTGATGTGGTAGGTTAGTGTTACGATGTTTCATGAGTACTGTAAGGTACGGATCATGATGTAGTTGTGAAGTGGTGGTTGTGATGTGATGTGGTGGTCGTGATGTAATGTAGTTGTAATGTGATGTTGTGATTGTAATGTGGTGTTTGTGACGTAGTGATTATATGGTTGGTGGATGTAATGTGGTAACCTGATGTATCCACTTCCAGACAAATTCTGAGGAAGAGAAGGCATTGTGGCGCATCTTTTAAGCCATAATAGAAAATATGATAATGATTTTTCTCGACTCATTAGCGAACGTGACGCTGGAACAACCTTTAAGACAGTATAAACATGTTTTTAATTTTACCTGCCGGGAGTTGGAGGCTCTCAGGTGATGGAGACCACGACAGACTGTACAAACACACCATGCCAGACTGTAACAACCAGAACACCACACCAGACTGTACCAACATACCATGCTAGACTGTACCAACGTGCATCACAAAACATCACACAACACTGCCCCACACAAGACTGTACCACACAGCAATGTCCCACACAACACTGTACCACACAACACATACCCACACATCACTGTACCACACAAACTGTACACACAACACTGTCCCACATAAAGGTGTCCCACACAACACTGTACCACACAGCACTGTACACGCAACGCTGTCCCACACAACACTGTACCACAGGACACCACACTGCTCAATACTTCTGTACAATGTGTTGCATAACGCATTATACCACACAAAACTATCTTACTGTATTACACTTCACACACACACACACACACACACACACACACACACACACACACACACACACACACACACACACACACGCACACGCACACACACTGCGCGGAATTGACAAGGTGGACAAAGACGGGATGTTCCAGAGAAGGGACACAGACACAAGAGGTCACAATTGGAAGTTGAAGACTCAGATGAATCAAAGGGATGTTAGGAAGTATTTCTTCAGTCATAGAGTAGTCAGGCCGTGGAATAGCCTAGAAAGTGACGTAGTGGAGGCGGGAACCATACATAGTTTTAAGGCGAGGTATGATAGAGCTCATGGAGCAGGGAGAGAGAGGACCTAGTAGCAATCAGCGAAGAGGCGGGGCCAGGAGCTGTGACTCGACCCCTGCACAAATAGGTGAGTACGCAAACACACACACACACGCACACACACACACACACCATACAACGCTCCACTACACAATACTCCACTACACAACACTCTACTACACAACACTCCTCTACACAACAATCCACTACACAACACTCCTTTTACACTTCACTACACAACACTCCACTACACAACACTCTACATAACACTCCACCACAGAGCTCTCCACTACACAACACTTCTTTTACACTCCACTACAAAAGACTCCGCTAGGCAATATTCCACACAACGCTCCACCACACAAATCTCCACTACACAACACTCCACTACACAACACTCCACTACACAACACTCCACTACACAACACTCCACTACACAACTCTCCTCTACACAACTCTCCACTACACAACACTCCACTACACAACACTCCACTACACAACTCTCCTCTACACAACTCTCCACTACACAACACTCCACTACAAAATACTCCACTACACAACTCTCCTCTACACAACTCTCCACTACACAACTCTCCTCTACACAACACTACACTATATAACACTCCACTGCCCAACACTACACCAAACACTCCACCACACTACACTACACTGCACAACACTCCATACAACGCTCCACCACACAACTCTCCATTACACAACTCTGCACTGCAGAACACTCCACTACACAACACTCAACTACACAACACGCCACTGCACAACACGCCACTGCACAACAGTCCACTACACAACTCTGCACTGCAGAACACTCCACTACACAACACTCCACTACACAACACTCAACTACACAACACGCCACTGCACAACAGTCCACTACACAACTCTGCACTGCACAACACTACACCACACAACTCTCCACTACACATCCTTCCAATACACAACACTCAACAACACAACACTACACCAAACATTCCACCACACAACAATACACCACATAACACTACACCACACAACACTCCACTAAACAATACTCCACTACACAGTAGTCCACTTCACAGCACTCCACAACACTGCACTACACAACACTACACATCACTTTTTTACACAACACTCCACTGCACAACTCTCCAGTACACAACACTCCACTATACAACACTCAACTACACAACACTCAACTACACGACACTCAACTACACAACACTCAATTGTACAACACTACACCACACAATGCTACACCACACAACACTACACATCACTCCACTACACAATAGTCCACTGCACAATACTCTACGACACAACACTCCACAACACTCCACTACACTCCAGTACACAATACTTCACAACACAACACTCCACTACACAACACTACACATCACTCCACAACTCTCCACTACACAACACTCCACTACACACCACTCCACTACACAACACTCCACAGCACTCCACTACACAACACTCCACTACACACCACTCCACTACACAACACTCCACAGCACTCCACTACACATCACTCCACTACACATCACTCCACTACACAACACTCCACAGCACTCCACTACACAACACTCCACTACACACCACTCCACTACACAACACTCAACTACACAACACTCAACTACACAACACTCAGCTACACAATGCTCCACCACACAACACTCCACCACACAACACTCAACTACACAACACTCAACTACACAGCACTCAACTACACAACACTCAACTACACAGCACTCAACTACACAACACTCCACTACACAACACTCCACTACACAACACTCCACCACACAACACTCCACTACACAACACTCAACTACACAAGACTCAACTACACAACGCTCCATCACACAACACTCCACCACACAACACTCCACTACACAACACTCAACTACACAATGCTCCACCACACAACACTCCACTACACAACACTCCACTACACAACACTCCACCACACAACACTCCACCACACAACACTCCACTACACAACACTCAACTACACAATGCTCCACCACACAACACTCCACTGCACAACACTCCACTACACAACACTCAACTATACAACACTCGAACTACACAACACTCAACTACACAATGCTCTACCACACAACCCTCCACCATACAACACTCCACTACACAACGTTTCACCACACAACACCTCACAACACAACTAAAAAAATAAAAGTATCGTGGAACACACTAAATTCCATTTCGCGTATACCAAACTACACCACACTGCACCATACACCACACTGCACCAAACTACACCACACCCTTTCCAACTACACCACACTGTGCCAAACTACACCACACTACACCAAACTACACTGGACTACAACAACGTTTAACTGCAATAACCACAATGTACTACACAATGCCACACAATAAATCACACTACAATGCGCCACATCACATAGTTCCACACCACACTGTACCACATCACACTGTGCCACAGCACAAATTACTGTGCCACATCACAACACTACATTATACCGAACTACACTGCAAGACACTGTTCCTGAAATGCATAATACGTTGACCCCCGAAACTCTCTCCAAGTAAACTCCAGGTAAGTCTCTTTAAAAAATATTCAAGTAATGACAACAGACTCTCCGACAACGTTAACTATTTTTATAATATTCACATACCCAACTGTGGGACAAGTATCAAAGGTATAAGTCTTGTTGATGAGTACAGACCAACCAACAGAACACAGATATATACACCTCAAAGTGTATTTTTTTTCAGTGTCTATCCGCAGAGAGTTTATTCTTTAGGAATTTAATTATTTTTTACTAGTGGAGAAGTAATCACATGCTGTCGTAATGACCGTCAGTTAACCAACCAGCCAGCACAAGAGGTATAGACATTTTAGACAACCACTGATTGCAGTTTCACACTGTATCAACTACAACATTACACTGACACTGGAGAAAGTTCTCACTTTTTAGTGGTTCATGAGTTTGTATTCTTTCTCCTACTCTTCGATTTTCAAGAACCCTTTTTTCTATCGGGTTCAAATTTTCACCGCTTGTGTACGGTAACGATCAGATTTCAGAAATAACTGGAATGTTCACATGCCAACCAAACTTATTGACTGCCACTCCCAGCATCCTGGATGGCTCGATTAACTTTCAAGATCCTCGGTGGCCTCGCATCAGATGCTCATGAAACAGCTCCCCAGTATGACCACAGCGGAGATGGAAATTCAAGATGGTAGTAGATGAACTGTCCATTTTGTGTATCTTGTTGTCTGATATTTTGATTCTCGTTTAATTATCGGGATTAAAATATATGTATCTTCCTCTTGTGAATGGCTTTAATATTTTATGGTTGATGCATCTTACTTCCAAGATAATACCCATTTAATTTCGTTTGAGTGGCAAAATTTGTCAGTGTAATAAAGATTTCCTTATAAACTTGGAATAGTTGAAAATTTCTTCAAACCGGACTGTCGTAAAAACTCAAAAAAAAAAAAATTTTCTTCAGAGGATGTACAGAATTTGAAAACTAATACAACTGCCAAATAAATTTCCTGATTTCAAGGAACCATTTAATATTGCAGTGAGTGATGTCAGAGCCATCCATCTGTTAGCAACAGTTTCCTCATAACATGTAAGGATCTTAATATTTTCAGAACGTTTCCTCTTATCACCTTTAAATTTCAATTCCTTCTGAATTATAGATGAAAGTTCATAGACAAACTAACATGTGGATACGTTTTCTGTTCATTTTTTATAGGTCATTTCCGAAGACGATATGGATTATTCCTTCTGGTTTTGCAGAGTAATTATCTTATAATCTTACTGGTTATAGATTAATAAACGTCATTTCCATTACATGGCACTTGCTTAATTTTCCTAATCATGATAGAGATTTTAAACCATATTTCTTGTTTATTTTCACAATATTTTTCTTCGCAGGCAAGAAGTTAAAATAGTGCTTATTCATTCTGACAAATAATTTATTTAAATCTGGATCTGGGACAAGTGCGAATCCTTGTAGCTTCCCTCTTTTGTTTTCTGTATAGCCCTTGTGGTTTAGCGCTTATTTTTTATTGTAATGATAATAATTCCCGCTTTTGTCACAGCCAATTTTCATCTTATTATGTATCTTCCACACCTTCCATTAAACTGTTGTGTATTTCTTCTAATTCTGTTTTCAAATAAATTGTTTTATTCCATTTTTTATGTTACTGAAATACGAGTGCATGTTACTCACACATGTCTTGTAATACGTTATTCCAATAAATTTCACTAATATACTTTTTTAAAGCATTATGTTCTTCTTTCTTATCAGTCGTTCGTGATTATTCGTTTTTTCAATATTAAAGTAATTTTTTTTATTTCTTAAGTCGTATGTTTATCAGAACTTGATTCTTCTCTAGATACGTAAATACCTGGGCAAATACAAACTATGTCTTGCCTTCTCACTTTCGTGCCCCTTCATTTAGAAGCTGATGTCAATAATTTAAGTAAATCTGTGTTTGGGGCGCCCAGGCGTGGTTGTGCGTGCTTACATGTGTGTTTACTTGTATTGGTGGGCAGGGTAAAAATGTTGGTAGGTGAATTTGGGTTGGCTTACAGGCATAATCTACCCTTCAGTCAAGGTGATGCTTGCTCCACCCACCAACCCAATACCTCTTCCTTTCTTTATTTTCTTCCCTACCCTGTATATTCTCACACCCAATCAGTGTTATGACGCTGCACTGTATAGAAGCGAGCGACCTGGGATCGCATACCAGAGTGCTTCGGATTAAACATTCACTATGAGGTGGGACAAATAAGCACTTCTCACGGCACTTGCTTCCACTGTTATGTAGTAATAAATAGGTAGATATTTGGGCGCTAGTCGACTGTTGTTAGTCGTATCCAGGAAGGAATGGAGGGGGCCTGAGTAAGAATGTAAAATAACCCCATTGGAAATATACTAAAATGATAGGTTATTCTGGGTTGTTCCTGTTACTAACCCATCAGGGGTTAACAATAGGAGTAGCTTTCTTCTTCTTCTTCTTCTTCTTTTTCTCGGAATACTCCACCTACTGTATCTCTAAGTCGTCTTTCCGAGCCTTTCCTGCCTCATGTACTTTTACCAAAATTATTATTATTATCAAAAAGAAGCGCTAAACCACAAGGTCTATACAGCGCTGCAGGGCAGGAAGGAAGGGAGGGTATCAGGTGGCAAAAGGAAGAGGGATGATTAGTAGGTTACGGAGAACAGCGGGGAAGTGTATAGTGCAGGGGTAGAGGGTAGCAAGAGATTGAGGTAGAAAGGGCTGAGGGGAGTGCGAAAGGTATCATCAGAGTTTGTGGAGTAAATTAGTTGTTGTCAAGACGTCAATGAGAGAATCAGGATTAAAGGAGGGTCCATCAGCAAGAAGGGAAAGTAGAGAGAGAGTAGTAGAGCGGAGACGACGTTGGAGGTAAATTCTGCGTGCTCGTTGATAGAGAGGGCAGTCTAACAGAATGTGGCTAATCGATACTGGAACTTGACACTTCTCACAGACAGGAACAGGGTGCCTCTCCAAGAGATACCCATGAGTAAGACGAGTATAGCCAATGCGAAGACGGGAGAGAGTAGTCTCCCAACCTCGACACTGAGGACAAGAAGACGACCAGTAACCTATACTCGGTTTAATAGAATGAAGTTTGTTACCGAGTAGATTAGACCAACGTTGTTGCCAACGGGTGTGAAGGTGGGTAGCTATTACAGCAATATAGTCCATAAATGGAACACCTCTATATGAAACTGGTAGGTCATGTACTGCTGACTGCGCTGCAATGTCTACCTGTTCATTGCCCTGTTCGCCAACATGACCAGGGACCCAACAAAAAACATTATCTTTACGCTTGGTAAAGATGCGGCATAGCCAAAGTTGGATACGGAGAACTAGGGGTGAGGTGTATAAAATTTTCGTACAACCTGTAAAGCACTAAGGGAGTCAGACACAACCACAAATGATGACACAGGCATAGATGCAATACGGATAAGTGCTGTAAGAATGGTATACAATTCAGCTATAAAAATAATAGCCGAGGATAGTAAATGTCCTCGCACGACACTGGAAACACTGCTGCGAGTCCGATGCCATTGGAAGACTTAGAGCCATCTGTGTACACTGCGATGGAATGAGAATGAGAACGGAATTGGTCAAGGAAAAGAGAGCGGGAAGCTACCGTAGGCAGTTGGGCTTTCGCGCAAGGGATTGAGAGGGAACAGACTCGAACAGCTGGAACTTCTCAGGAGGATAGGGAAAAGTGAGATGCTACATGAACATAGAAAGGTGGTAACTGAAGGGAAGACAAGAACGAATGTAGGCGAAGAGAAAAGGGACGGAGCAAACAGGGGCGACGAACAAATAATGTCTACTAACATCGGTCACTATTCTATATATGGAAGGATTGCGGAGATCATGTGAGCGAACACAGTAGTGAAGGCAATGGGGATCACGGCGATCAGACAAGGATGGAATATTCGCTTTTGCATGGAGGCTCTCAACAGGGGAAGAGCGAAAAGCACCAAAGCACAAACGTAATCCTTGGTGATGGATGGGATTAAGGCTCGAGAGAGTAGTAGGAGAGGCCGCTGAATAGATCTGGTCACCATTGTCGAGTTTCGATAAAGTGAGGACTGAATGTAAGCGAAGGAGAGTTCGACGATCAGCTCCCCATGAAAGATGAGCAAGGGTTTTAAGAAGGTTCAGCCGGCTGTGACAAGTTGCCGTCAGAGAGGTAATGTGAGGTTTCCAGGATAACCTGCTGTCAAAGATAAGGCCTAGAAACCTGACCGTATTACGTTCAGGGATACAGGAGCCATAGAGGTACAAAGGATGATCGGAGATGACAGAGCCTCTAGTGAAAGTAATTTGGCGAGTTTTAGTGCTGACTAGTACTGGCTTCATATCAAGAAGCATAAATAATAGGAGTCCTCAGGTTGTTCTTCAACTCTATACATCCTTGGTTAGGCCTCATTTAGATTATGCTGCACAGTTTTGGTCACCGTATTACAGAATGGATATAAATTCTCTGGAAAATGTACAAAGGAGGATGACAAAGTTGATCCCATGTATCAGAAACCTTCCCTATGAGGATAGACTAAGGGCCCTGAATCTGCACTCTCTAGAAAGACGTAGAATTAGGGGGGATATGATTGAGGTGTATAAATGGAAGACAGGAATAAATAAAGGGGATGTAAATAGTGTGCTGAAAATATCTAGCCTAGACAGGACTCGCAGCAATGGTTTTAAGTTGGAAAAATTCAGATTCAGGAAGGATATAGGAAAGTACTGGTTTGGTAATAGAGTTGTGGATGAGTGGAACAAACTCCCGAGTACAGTTATAGAGGCCAGAACGTTGTGTAGCTTTAAAAATAGGTTGGATAAATACATGAGTGGATGTGGATGGGTGTGAGTTGGACCTGATAGCTTGTGCTACCAGGTCGGTTGCCGTGTTCCTCCCTTAAGTCAATGTGACCTGACCTGACTAGGTTGGGTGCATTGGCTTAAGCAGGTAGGAGACTTGGACCTGCCTCGCATGGGCCAGTAGGCCTTCTGCAGTGTTCCTTCGTTCTTATGTTCTTAAAATTTAAACCCATGTGTGGTGGCCCAATTGGAAACACGGTTGACTGCATGCTGGAGAGAAACTGTAATGAGGTGACAGTCAGCGCCTGCACAAGCAATAGCGAAGTCATCAACATAGAGTGATGACCAAATATTGGATGGAAGAAGAGAGGCCAAATCATTTATAGCAAGGAGAAAAAGTGTTGTGCTCAGAACACATCCCTGGGGGGACACCCTCAGCTTGGACAAAGTCTGGGGAGAGCATATTATTAACCCGAACACGAAAATGTTTGTCAGTTAAGTTTTTAAGGAATGATGGTAGATTGACTCGGAGGCCTAAGGAGTGGGCTTGAGCCAAAATATTATGTCGCCAAGTTGTGTCATATGCTTTCTCAAGGTCAAAAATATGGCAATAACTAAGTGGTTATTTGCAAAGGCATTACGAACATACATATCCAAGTGTAGTCAGGGGTCTATGGTAGAACGGGCCTTACAGAAGCCATATTGACTAGTGGAGAGACTGTTGTGTGTCTCTAAATACCATATTAAACGTCGATTTACCAGACGTTACATCACCTTGTAAACTGCACTGGTAAGAGCAATGGGACGATAGTGGGAGGCATTATGTCCTGTAGTACCCGGTTCGCGGAAAGGGAGATCAATAGCAGATTTCCACAGCTTGGGAAGAACTCCTTGTGACTAAATAAGATTGAAGAGGTGTAAGGGGACTGCAAAGGCTGACTGATGTAAATGTTGTAACATACGAATATGAATGTCATCGGGCCCAGCTGTCAATGATCGGCAAGCTGAGAGTGTCGCCTGCAGTTCCTAAAGTATAAAAGGCACATTATAAGATTCTTCTTTGTGAGAAGAAAAGTCTAAGGGCGCTAACTCTTTGGCAAACTTTGAGGAAAGAAACGAGGGCATAGATGTAGCCTCTGAGAAATACGGACCAGATGATTACCAATTTCAATGGCAACGTCCAGAGGGTTTGCTATATCAATACCGGCGACCTGCAGAACAGGAGCCGGGTCAGGAGAGTATTTACCACTCAGTTTCCGTACTTATTTCCAGATTGCATTCATAGAGGAAGCAGAAGTGATGCTGGAAACAATCTCGCCAGCAAGTGCGTTTAGCGTCACGGATGACACGGCAAGCGACCACACGCTTCTGCTTAAAATCAAGAAGTCTCTCAGTGGTTCTACTGTACCGGTACCTCCCACTGTGAAGGCTTACTCAACCCTGTAAGATCTTAAGAAGGTCTTACCAAGGCTGGCTCCTCCTCAGCAAAATTAATTAATAGAAAAGGATAACATACAAAAACGTATAAACACTTTATTGTTATAATTGAAAATATAAAACATTTAAACATGAACTTTTATCCTACGTGAGAGATGAAAAATGAAATAACATGATATTTGAATTCAACGCTAATATGTACAGTTAGACTGGGGTGTCTGGTTGATGTTGACACCACACTTTGTAGAAATTGTAGCCGTTGCTGATGATGTTGGGGGGGAGGGCACAGCTGTTGAGTGACAACCCAACGACTAGTTTGTCACCGTATATCTAGCCTTGAATAATCCGTCAAGATGATAGGAACACAGGTCTTTCACCACTGCAAAGATGAGGGGAAGTTGCCTGGGGTTGACTACACTCAGGTACGTAGATAAAAAAGTGACGTCCCAGAACTCATGAGAAATTTGTCTCCTTCAACACTGTTTCTGTGGTTGCTAGATGACCCAAGCTGATATTCCAAGCTAGAAAGAGACACAAGTTAACCACTGCTTGAGAAATCACTCTCCATGATAAGTAAAGTATTTAAAAGAATGGTGAGGATTTAAAATCAAAACATGGAAATAAAGGCAGAATTAACTACGTCTTATAATTGGTTGAAAGTGAAGCTTTTAACCAATATATCCACTAAAATAGGAGCAGAGGCTTTTACGTACAGTTGTGCTGGGAGCTGTGAGTCAAGTGATTATCCATTTGGTTGGAGCCCCACACGTCACCTTTCAGGGTGGAGAAAAGGGAAGGGGGATAGTGGGAGCTAAACACTGACCCTACCTTAACAAGCAGACTGGCAATCAAACTATCGTCGCCATATACTCGCTCGCTACTCCTATCTGTTGAACTTTTCCCTCACACCCCCACGCAGTGCATTTCAAACGTACTGCACGAGCACAAGCAGGAGACCACCAAGGCACACACTTCTGAGAATGTCTGCCTGAGGTTTGGGATATAGAATGAGAAGCTGTGGTTAAAATTGAGGACGAGAAGAGGTGTAAAAGCTCATCAATGGAGGACACAGAAGGAACCTCACTAAAAGCAGTTAGTTGTGAGTAAAGGTCCCAGCCAGCGTGGGTTACAAAGAGGTGGTGAATATGAAGGAGAAGTAAGAACGATTGGAAAATGATCTCTGTCATGTAAATCTGGGAGAACAGACCAGGTGAAGTCTAGTGCAGCGGAGGAAGAGCAGACTGAGAGATTGATGCAAGAGAGAGTATGAGGATCAAAATGGATGGGAGTGCCTGCATTTAAAATATGGAAGGGGTGAGAAGCGAGAAAAGCCTCCAACTGAATGCCACGGGAATCACAGTGAGACTCCCCCCAGAGGAAATGATGAGCATTAAAATCGCCTTGTAACAAAAGTGGGGGCGGTAAGGACGAGACAAGAAAGGCAACATCCAGGAAAGATAATGCCCGAGAAGGAGATACAAAGAACAGACTGTATACCACTTATGCAAGTGGATATGGGCTGCAATGTAATGCAGCGAAGTACGAACAAATAGCTGATGGTATGGATTATCAGTGCGTAGAAGAAGGGCACTTTCATTAAAGGTCCCATCAGGAAAAGGATCCGAAGAATACAATAAATTATAACCTGAGATGGGATAGATAACAGCAGAGTGTAATTTTGGTTCTTGTAAGCAAGCACCAACAGGGGAAAACCGGGAAAGCAACATATGAAGCCCAGTCCAATTACCCCTGAGGCAGCGGATATTCCACTGTAAATAAGCCATGATTGGTAACTATAAAGATACCAGAAATCCGCAGGTAAGGGTACCTATGGACTAAAGGGGTTTGAAAAGTCGAGTAGCAAAGGAATGGAGTGTTGTGAAGAAAGGAGTTGCGCAGATGGAGGAGAGGAAAGAGAAGGAACCGGGCGGATCAGTGTCCATTGATGATTTAGTCTCTGCAGTATATCCTGAGATAGCTTCCAGTGTTTCTGAATTCAAAGACATTCTATGGGAGACAATATTGGAGATGAAAGGAGGAGGGTGAATAAAGATTGGGACAGTAATGGACTGTACCGAAGTATGGGGGGATGAAAAGGTGGAGGGAACTGGAGAAGTGTTGGACGGACAGAAGAGGCAGAAACCTATGAGGTGGCAGAAGAGGAAGAAGCTAGGGGGTGGGGGACAGGGGAGGAAGGCACATTATGAGGAGAAGGGTGAACCTCCACACTTGTAACAGAGCCAGTGAGAGGGAAAGAACCAGGTAAAGATACTGGAAAAGTAAAATGTGGAGGTAGAAGAAGGAAAGAAGGAGTTAAAGGAGATTTGAGCAATGAGGATTTGTTGGACTTTTGAAAAGTAGAGGGGCGACTGGGAGAAGGTGTTGTACAAGGTCTTGTTGATACCGGGGCTTGTGAAGGAGAACACGAAGATGTAAGAACAGACTGAGGTG
Organism: Cherax quadricarinatus; assembly: GCF_038502225.1. NCBI lineage: Eukaryota > Metazoa > Arthropoda > Malacostraca > Decapoda > Parastacidae > Cherax > Cherax quadricarinatus. Next base: position 49,799,124 of record NC_091303.1, on the reverse strand, counting down.
TTGAAGTAGGGACTTCTGAGCCCAGGACAGTAAAAGTATTAGAGACAGGAGTGACTATGGGAAGGGTAACCACAGAGGAGGCTGCAGAAGATGGGACACTGGAAGTGGGGGACGTTTAGAAACATGAGAACAAGAAATATGGGGTAGTCTCTCTTGGAGGTGCAGATGAGAAACTGCCATAGCATAAGGGAGACCTTCTGCCTCTTTGAGGCAATGGATTTCCCGCTCATTTAAGTAGACCTGGCTATGGCAAGAGTAAGAAGGGCGAGCCTCATGGCAATTAAGGCAAGAGGGAGGTCGGCTATAAGATGTATTAGAATGGTCATCAGCACAACAGACTGGGCATACGGCTATAGATCTGCAATACTTTGCTGGGTGACCAAATTGCCAGCAATTTCTACATTGTTGCGGTGCAGGGATCACCTTTCAAACTTGTAACCAATGTCCTGTTACATAAACAGAGGATGGGAGTTCACAGCTGTCGAAAGTTAATCGAGCCACATTGCAAGGGTATCATCTCTGCCCGCAGGCAGGAAGGACATAAGTGTCTACTTTGAGGTTTGGGAGATCTTGGTGTTCCAGCTGTTCGAGAATGTCATTGCCACATGTCTGGAAATTCTGTTGGACTATATGGGGCAGAATGACAGTACCACTACAAGAATTGAGGGAATGATGCTTTTCAATAGTGACAGGAATAGTATCGATATATGAAAGAAGAGAAAGATCATGAGCTTGGGTAGCATTCTGGACATTGATGATTCACATACTGCTCTTGAGAGCATGAAAGGAAATATCTCTACCAACATGGCATAGGAGCGCCTTGCCAATACTATGGTCAGAAAGATAGGCAATAGAGGAAGTCGGTCATAAAGTTAAGAACACAGTCCATTGTGCGGTTCGAAACTGAGCATGGAAAGTGAGTGCATGACGTGTCGGTTCTTTTCTGAGTAGAACGGGAAGGTGGCAAAGTATCATCATCAGGCAATTGTCGTTGGCGTTTAGAAGTGGGACCAGAGTTGGTCTGATGTGGGACGGGCTGGCGATTTGGGGGGAGGTCAGACAAATCGAAGGAGTCAGTCGAGACCCAGGTACCTGAAGGAGGTGATGAAACAGCACCAGTAAGAGGTACAGGGGTATCAGGAGTGTCGGAAGAGTGGTCAAAAAATGAGGCAGGGTCAGAACGGGGTGCGGTATCAAGAAGGGGCCCGGGGGTAGCAGAGTCAGTGACTGGGTCTTCCATGGTTTGGTTACTTCTTTCTTTTTATTTTTAAGAAAAAAAAAGAAAGAAAATAAAAATTAAAAAGAATAAAAAGGGGAGGAATGGGGAGGAATAGTTCCTAGGAGGAATGAAGGGGCCGGAAATCTCCCTCTGAGCCCAAGAGGACCTCAGCACCTCAAGTAGCGCAGATGCGGCATGGAACCTGTGCCATACCCTACCCATCTGCCGAGCTACCTCGGTGGACAAAAGAGAGGGTGGCCGGATATCTGCCACCTAGCATACCTCCTTTGGCCACCACCCCCGGAATCCGAAATGCGGCCTCCAGAGATACACCCGTGGCCCAAAGGCACCCAAAGCCACCCCCCGGGAGACCAGAGAGGGAACAGGACATCCCCAGGCGATCCAGATTCCACAGCAAACTACACCACCGCCTAGAACCTCAACAGAATGGGATGGACCCCGGTACCCTTCCCTCTACCTAGGAACTAGCATACCTGTGGGAAGAATCCCAAAGGCCAAAAAGAGGAAGGGGAAAAGGGAGGGACGGGGAGGAGGAGGAAAGGAAAAAGGGAGGTTGGATAGGGAAGGGGGGACTCGGGGGTAATTAGGTTCAGTCTGGGGAAGGAGACCAACAGGTCTAATTCCTCAGACCAAGAGCCTCTTCACCACGCCAAGGAGCCCCCCTTGAAGAGGTTTTACTAAAATACTCACACTAAAATACTCATACCAAGCTCTCCTCCGTTTTCTTTACATTTATCAAGGTAATGAGTTAATCAGATGTTGAGTCATTGTTGTTACTTAACTGTGGTAAGGATATGGCACATATCTCACACATACCCAACTGTTCGAGGATGTTCCAACACCTGTGTGTGTGCGGCTTGGGGTGTGCAAATTACTGGAAAAGTCTGTCATGGTATACGCCTCTCCGCCTTAATAATTTTTTTTAACACTCTGGCTGTCGCCCACTGAGGTAGGATGACCCGCCTAAGAAGAAAACGTTTTCACTGTCACTCATTCAGTCACTGTCTAGCCAGAAGGGCGCCAGCATCACAGTTCAGACTTACCTCCAAGCCGCAACATCCCCACCCCAGGTTAGGTTAGGTAAGGTTCGTTAGGAAACAGGACAAGTGTTTCCTGACGCGAATCTTGGTCAGATGATGACAGCCATTGGAGCTTTTGGTCTTCTGACCGAGGCCTTCCGCTGGCTTACCAGTCCATCCCTTTAAAAATTATGGTCATACATTAGATTATCTTCACCCTTCCTTAAGATTACTGGTCACCTCGGGGAACGTTAAGGTTACTGTTTTGTCAATAATATTTTAACAAATTTTGTAAGTGATGTTGTTTATTAAGCTTATGATAGTATTTAATTATGGTAAATCATTTTATTCATAATTTAGCATTAATTATTTGCTAAATTTATCTTTTTTATGTTGTCTGTGTTACATCATTTTTAGTGATAAGAGAGCTAAGTGATCCACACAGTTAAAGTGTTCTGTATCACAGCTACTACTACTACTACTACTACTACTACTACTACTACTACTACTACAACTTGTTATATTTTCCTCAATAAATGCAGCAGAGGTAAACCCGTTATCTTTGTGTTCTTACACATCTGTCTGCCTGTCTTTGTGAGTGTCTGCCTTCCAATCTCTTTCTCTGGAGGATAGGAGCGAGATGTTGCCCTGGACACTGGCTGCCTGACTCCATCGCTAACTGTACCAACACACACTCTCATATGAATACAATATGCTGGGAAATCTGAAAGTTTCCTCTAATTTCTTCTACAAGTGCACAAGAACTTCCAGTTAACAAGGTAACCGAGTCAATAATAATAGTGGCGAGAGAATTAGATTATTATTATTATAATCAAAAAGAAGCCGTAAGCCACAAGGACTATACAGGAGAGAATTAGAGGGTTGAGATATTCATAGCCAAACTGATAGTAACCAGAAGCAAGAGCCGTGGTTCATGCAACTCTGTGAGTGACAGTGAAGTAACATTAGTAGTTACGATAGTCGCAGAACTATTTTGCTATTGGTAGTTGCTGCACGTGTCATCTGTGAAATTCCATGCCTTTTTTTAAATAATGGGATGATATGAAATGACATGTGAGTAACACTACTACATGTTTATCATCTTTTAAAGCATTTGATGGGTATCAGTTACAAAGGATTATATTACAGTGTGGTATTTTTCTGTTTTTTGTCGAGAGTGGCAAGAGGGAGTACCGTATACTCAATCACACTTCCATATACTCAATCACACTCACACTCACACTCACACTCACACTCAAACACACACACACTCACTCTCACTCTCTCTTTTACATAAAGGTTTTTACAACGTTAGGTAAAGAGTTCATACCAATATTTACAAGTTAAGAGCTAATACCTACTTGAAATCCTTCCCTACCATTACCTTTATTAATTCTTTATTATGAAATATTCAAATAGATATTAGGATGAAGTTGAAGGATCTGTTGGCAAGAGATTTCGTTTGGTCAGTTGATGGTATTTAACTTTATTCTGGTGTTTCATATTCAGGAATCTGTCTTTACGAATGAAAGATCTCAGATAATCAAAAGAGAAAGCCTGTGTGGTACATTGACAGTAATGACCCTGTACATAAGAATGTGCCCCCTACTTTTCTCCGGTCATTAAGGCAATGCTAAAATGGTAGATCCATCTAGGCATGTCCAGGAAGATTTCTCTATTCTGCCCACGACATTTCTCCTGTAATGAAGACTCTCCTGAACTGCCACATGCATTTAAGCAGTTCCAGGAGACTTACACGGTTCTCTAATCTCTCAAGAAATTGTGTGTGAAATGTGGAGCAAGAATCCACGAAAGCTTTGCCTACCGAAAGGGTGAGCGCACTTGAACCTCGTACAGAGTATATATATATATATATATATATATATATATATATATATATATATATATATATATATATATATATATATATATATGGGGTCCACCTCTGGCGTAAATTGTGGGACCCATAGCCTCGGAGAAGTGGATAAAAAGCCTTCAAGGAAGAATATTTGGATTTCTTCCTGAAACCATTTAAATATACCAATAGATATATTTTATTACATAATATGGTACAAAAGATTTAAGAGATATATTGTTGGTATAAAGATGGCATATACATGACATGAGGTGTGAGTGATACATGTCTAGTACATATTGTTACGTGTTTGTCACTGATTATAATGGCAAGATCTCATCCTGCTCCCCAAAGTACAGCAGGCATTACCGCTCTGAACAGCAACGCTGAGTCCCTGGAACAGAAAACTAGCTGATCTGGGATCCCTGATGAGTCTTTTGCCTAGCTCCTTAAGGAACTTAGATGCACTCTTCGCCATGAGCCATGGGTTTCCGAGCCTATGGGAACAAACATATTATGATGGGCATGTTCTCCATATTTTCTCGATTTTTGGGACTCCCTGAAGCTGGCAGCTGCCCCTCCTTCTTGCCTACTGTATTGGAGATGAGTATCAGCCAAGATCGATGCACATGTGTAATTCCACACCACCTGCTTGCCGTCTGTCCAGGCTTGAAGGGTGATACCATCTGGACGCTTTTGGCTGCCATCATATCTACATAGTTGGGGTGGCTCCCTTGCTGCTGGGCATCCGGCTGTTGTGAGGCTCCTCTTGATAATGTTATTAACCTCCTCATGTCTTGCAATCTTTCCCAAGGATTTCCGGCACACAAGACCATGGTAGCCAAATCGGTCTGATGCCCCACTGCCACAAATTGACCTGTGTTCGGCGAGAATAGAGGCGGCAAGTCGAAGAGTAACACCAATGCGGATGGTCTGTGCGTCGAGACCTGTGCCAAGGCTGGAGTTGGGAACAGCCAACACAAAGTCCCCTGCATGAGGAGCTCTCACTGGCAGGAGGCGGGCTCTATCCTTCCCTGACACACTCTGAAGCACTGTTGAGGCCATATTCTCCACTATCGGGCCATCCCAGTGCGACTGTTTGCAGTTGTTGGGGGGAGCAGGTCTGGTTTCAGAGCTCGTTAGATTATGTATTTTGTCTTTAAATAAAATATATATTAAATATAAGGGGTGGTAGGAGAAAATTCTCAAACAGCTTCAGGGAGAACTTTGAGTTTTCCCTGAAGCAAGTTTACTCTTTTCTCTGAGGATGAGGGTCCCCAGGACAATTCTAGAGGTGGTACCTCCCTCCCTCCCTCTCTCTCTCTCTCTCTCAATATATATATATATATATATATATATATATATATATATATATATATATATATATATATATATATATATATATATATATATATATATAATCTGTGTGTATATATGTCTTCGTAATATATCCATTAATCTGTTGTAACGACCAAGACTCGATACCAGCAAAACATCTCAACAAAGCCAATCATTGTCTTGTGTGCGCCGTCCAGGCCTGGAAGAAAACAAAAGAGCATCTCTGAAAAATAGACGAGTCGTAGTAGTGAGGTGGAGGAAATGTTCTTCCTCCACCCATCTCGTTTACAGGAGTCACTCATCCGGCCCCAACGTCGGTATCCGGCGCCCACTCAGTCCTGGGACCGTCCCGGACACTCTTACACTAATTTTCCGGTTGGAGCAACTCAGACAGAGACTTGATATTGGCTGGTCTGAGATGGTGTGTGGACCAGAGTTTCAGTTTTTTAATCAACAAAATTAGGTATACTTGCAACATACACCTACCGTATTATGCAGATATGTGAGTGTAACGTGGCTGGCGTCAGAGGTATATAGACCAAGATTGTGTCTTTGTCAATAAATATCCAGTGAGAGTTAATTTTACTCCTTATTTCGGGATTAAAATATTGACATGTGTTGAACAGATTACATACGGCTTAATATATTCTAAATTAATTTAACCAAGCAGCAATGCTGGGAAGCCTATGTTAACCTTTTGCATTTCATCACGCTGGAAGGGATGTAAACATTACGTAATGATATGCCAGCCTGATCTAGAAGACTTTAAAAAGTTATCAGGATATCGTCCAAAATTATATTTTCATTTCAGTAAGTATGGATTAGGGATTTACCTGGAGTTTACCTGGAGAGAGTTCCGGGGGTCAACGCCCCCGCGGCCCGGTCTGTGACCAGGCCTCCTTAGGTCAGTGTCCCAGGATGCAACCCACACCAGTCGACTAACACCCAGGTACCCATTTTACTGATGGGGAACATAGACAACAGGTTGAAAGAAACACGTCCAATGTTTCTACTCTGGCTGGGAATCGAACCCAGACCCTCGCCGTGTGAAGCGAGAGCGTTAACCACCAGGCCATCAGGGATGATTCCAAAATTTTGGCCGACGCCACTATCGATACCCAATTTTCGGCCAGTACAAATACCGATACTCTTCCTATACTTTTTATTTTTAAAATTATAATGACTATGTTTAATATACAAGGGAATGTCTATTGCACAATGGTTATTAAATAAATCAAGAGTGTTAATATTAAATTATGTAATTTTTTTGAGATGATAATATCATTACTTATTACTTGGTCTGATGTGTTCGTTAGTGTTAAACGCACTTGTCGATAGTGTACTCAGAGTTGTGGTTACAGGGGTCGAGTCATAGCTCTTGGTCTCGCCGCTACTAGGTCACTAGAAATGGATTCAGCCTACATTACATCACTTCGCAAACTATTCCACTTTCTGACAACTCTGTGACTGAAGAAATACTTCCTAACATCCCTGAGATTCATCTGAGTCTTCAACTTTCAATTGTGACCCTTTGTTGTTGTGTTCCATGTCTGGAACGTCCTGTCTGTCCACCTTGCCAATTCCTCTCAGTATTTTGTATGTCGTTATCATATCCCCCCTATCTCTCCTGTCCTCCAGTGTTATCACGTCGATTTCCCTTAACCTCTCCTCGTAGGACATTCCCCTCAGCTCCGGGACCGGTTTTCTTGCAAACCTTTGCACTTTCTCTAATTTCCTTACATGATTGGAAAGGTGTGGGTTCCAAACTGGTGCTACATTCTTCAATATGGGCCTAACGTTCACAATGTACAGGGTCCTGAACGATTCCTTATTGAGATGTCGGAATGCTATTCTTAGGTTTGCTAGGCGCCCGTATGCTACAGCAGTTATTTGGATGATGTGCGCCTCAGGAGATGTGCCCGGTGTTCTACTCACCCCAAGATCCTTTCCTTGAGTGAGGTTTGCAGTCTGTGTGTGCCTGTGTGTGTACTCACCTATTTGTGGTTGTAGGGGTGGAGTCATAGCTCCTAGTCCCACTTCTTCGCTGGTAGCTACTGCCTGCTCCAAGAGTTTTATCTTACATCTTCCTAAAGCTATGTATGTATCCTACCTACACTGCTTCACTGTCTAGATTATACCACGTCCTGACAACTCTGTGGCTGAAGAAATACTTCCTAACATCCCTATGGCTCATCTGAATTTTCAACTTCCAGCTGTGTCCTTTTGTTCTTAAGACACATCTCCGAAACATTATGGCCCTGTCCTCCTTGTCAGTTCCTCAGTACTTTATACGTTGTTATCATATTCGCACAAACATAACCCATGCATACATTTGTTCAGCATCAAGTTAAATTGTATTTTTCTGAAAAATATTTTTACTTTAAAGATTATGAACAATATTCTGGACTATATACTATATAAAATTGTTAAGTTTATAGGGGTAATCGTTTGTCTCCTGTGTTGAGTAATTTGTATGTGAAATATTCTGAGACCAATATACTTAAAAAATCCTTCCTTCAAATACCAAATGGTAGAGGTATGTGCATGATGGTAGAGAGGTACAGTGTTTGTCAGGAAACAGGACAAGTGTTTACCGATGCTCATCTCAATCATATGATGACCCAAAGCTGGAGCTTTTGGTCATCTGACCGGGGACTTCCGCTGGCTTATCGGTCCACTTCTTTAAATAACATGGTTATAATTATAACCATTAATGTAGGTTGCACTCCTCCTATTAATATTATTGTGGATGATATTCTCTGTCTGTGGCCTTATAATGAGTCCTGATGACTTTCTACCGAGATTCAACTCACTGGTCCCTTCCATTAAGTTCACTGTGGACAGTGAGATAATTGAAATAATTTCACTTCTGGATATACATATTCATTGATCTGGTAGAATCAGGACAGATGCAGGGAAGGAGAGTTCTGTGCCACAAACCTACTGGAGTTTTATGACAAGGTAACGGAAGTAAGACACGAAAGAGAAGGGTGGGTTGATTGCATTTTATTGTACTGCAAGAAGGCTTTTGACACAGTTCCTCACAAGAGATTAGTACAAAAACTGGAGGACCAGGCACGCATAACAGGAGGGGCACTGCAATGGATCGGGAGTACCTGACAAGGAGGCAGCAACGGGTCATGATACGTTACTAGGTGTCAGAGTGGGTGCCTGTGACGAGGGGGAGTTCCACAAGAGTCAGTCATAGGGCCAGTGCCCCCATTTGCAGATTATGTGAAGTTCATGAGGAGAATTAAATCGGATGACGATCAGGCAGGAATACAAAGAGACCTGGACAGGTTGCAAGCCTGGTCCAGCAAATGGCTCCTTGAATTTAACCCTGCCAAATGGAAAGTCAAGAAGATCGGGGAAGGGCAAACAAGACCGCAGACAGAGTACAGGCTAGGTGGCCAAAGACTGCAAACCTCACTCAAGGAAAATGATCTAGGGGTGAGTATTATACCGAACACATCTCCTGAGGCACACATCAACCAGATAACTGCTGCAGCATATAGGGCACCTGGCAAACCTGAGAATAGCGTTCCGATACCTCAGTAAGGAATCGTTCAAGACTGTACACCGAGTACGTCGGGACCATACTGGAGTATGCAGCACCAGTTTGCAACCCACACTTGGTCAAGCACGTCTAGAAATTAGAGAAAGTACAAAGGTTTGCAACAAGACTAGTTTGAGAGCTAAGGGGAATGCCCTACGAAGAAAGGTTAAGGGAAATCGGCCTGACGACACTGGAAGACAGAAGGATTAGGGGAGACATGATAACGACATACAAAATATTACGAAGAATTGATAAGGTGGACAGAGACAGGATGTTCCAGGGATGGGACACAGAATCAAGGGGTCACAACTGGAATTGAGAACTCAGGTCGGTCAAAGAGATGTTAGGAAGTATTTCCTTAGTCATAGAGTTATCAGGAAGTGGAATAGTATGGCTAGTGATGTAGTGGAGGCAGGAACCATGCATAGCTTTAAGACGAGGTATGATAAAGCTCACGGAGCAGGGAGAGAGTGGACCCAGTAGCGATCAGTGAAAAGGCGGATCCAGGAGATATGAATCGACCCCTGCAATCATAACTAGGTGAGTACAATAGCACTCACATTCACACACACACACGCACACACACACACGCACACACACACACACACACACACACACACACACACACACACACACACACACACACACAATGAATGAGAGAAATCGCTCAGTCAGACTGGTTTTCAGGACAGAAACGATACGGGACAGGATCCTGCAGGAGAAAAAACGTCTAAAGGAACCAACAAAATACCAGAGGGTGTTCCTAGACTGCAACAGAACGAGGACAAAACGGCAACAGCTGAGAGAGAGAGCACAGAGACAAAAAGAGCAAGAGAGAGAGAGACAAGGCTCGAGTCAGTAGAGAACAACCAGAATGGAGTGGAGCGACGTGCGTATCCACAGATCCACCCTCACAATCCCGCAGCCAGAAACATTATCCCAACACAAACCCCACACGACAATATGCAGTAAAATCCCATTGCACCCTAACAGCCACCCTCTTCCCCCTCCCCCCCCACAACCCCCCACAATACAGTGCTGGAGAGTAAACTGAAGGTATGGTACAACAACACTGATGGAATAATGAATATGTGGGAGGACTGGCACGAAAGAATCACAGAGGCATCACCAGACATCATAGCCCTCAGAGAAAACAAGCTCTCAAGAATAACAACAAACGCCATCTTTCCATCGAGATACCAGATCTTGAAGAAAGACAGAGGGAACAGGGAGGGTGGAGGAGTGGCACTGCTCATCAAAATTTTATGGGATATTGAGGAGTTAGAGACAGAGAAGACACAAGGAATTACATAATGGGAACACCTCAAACTGAAGGTCTCAAGGTGGTGATTGCAGAGATTTAGAACCCACCATAGAACAGCAGGAAGCCAATACAAGAATATGATGAGAGTAACAGAGATGATTGGTACACTGGCTGAAGTGGCCAGAAGGGTCCATGTGGCCAGGGCAAAACTACTGGATATGGGTTATTTCAGTCACAGAGAAATCAACTGGGAAAACTTGGAGCCACATGGGGGGTCCAGAAACGTGGAGACGTAAGATGTTGTTAGTGGTTTTGGAAAACCTCATATATCAACACTTTAGGGACACTACCAGAGAGAGGGGAGAGGATGAACCAGCAAGACTGGACCTACTATTCACCCTGAGTAGTACAGATATTATGGACATCACATATGAAAAGCCCCTCGGAGCTAGTGATCATGAGGTTCTAAGCTTCGAACACATAGTAGGGTTACAAGTGGAAAGAGAGGGAGGCAGGAAGGGCTGGACGAATGAAGCAAAACTACAATATAAGAGACTACGCAGGCATGAGGAACTTTCTGTATGAAGTTCGGTAGGACAGAGAACTCGCAGGGAAATCAATAAATGAGATGATGAAATACGTGACAACAATTTGCAAGGCTGCAGAGGAGAGATTTGTACCAAAGGGCAACAGACATAATGAGAAGACCAGGACGAGCCCTTGGTTCACCCAAAGGTGTAGAGAGGCTAAAACTAAGTGTGCTAGAGAATGGAAGAAGTATAGGAGGCAAAGAACCCAGGAGAATAAGAGAGTAATCGAAGACCAAGAAATGAATATGCATAGGTTAGGAGGGAGGCTCGACGACAATACGAAAATGACATAGCAGCGAAAGTCAAATCCGATCCGAAGCTGTTGTACAGTCACATCAGAAAGAAAGCAATAGTCAAAGACCAGGTAATCAAGCTGAGGATGGAGTTTACAAGAAACGACCTTGAAGTTTGTGAGGAGCTCAACCTGCGATTCAAAGAAGTATTCACAGTGGAGACAGAAAAAAACTCCAGAAAGACAGAGAGGTGGGATGCACCAACAAGTGCTGGACACGATACATACAACTAGATATTTCAAAGTCGATATGGCCAGATAATATCTCTCCGTGGGTCCTGGGAGAGGGAGCAGAGGCGCTCTGTGTATCACTAACAACAATCTTCAACACAACTATCGAAACAGAGCGACTACCTGAGCTATGGAAGACAGCTAATGTAGTCCCTAATTTTAAAAAGGGGACAGACACACACCATTAAACTACAGACCAGTTTCACATCTATTGTGTGCAAAATCATGGAGAAGATTATCAGAAGAGTAGTGGACCACCTGGAAAGGAATGAGATTATAAACGGCAACCAACATGGATTCAGAGATGGGAAATCCTGTGTCATAAACCTCCTACAGTTCTATGACAAGGTAACAGCAGTAAAACAAGAGAGAGAGAGAGGTAGGTAAATTGCGTTTTGTTGGACTGTAAGAAGGCTTATGACAGTTCCACACAAAAGATTAATGCAAAGGCTGGAGGATTAGGCAGGTATAACATTGAAGGCACTGCAATGGATCAGAGAATAAATGACGGGAAGGCATCAGCGAGTCATGGTACGTGATGAGGTGTCAGAGTGGGTGTCTGTTAGGAGTGGGCTTCCACGGGGGCCAGTCTTAGAACAGTTATTGTTTATAGTATATATGTGAATGACATGAGGGAAGGAATAGACTCAGAAGAGTCATTGTTTGCAGATAATGTAAAGTTAATGGGGAGAATTTAGTCGTGGGAGGATAAGGCAGGACTACAGAGGGATCTGAACAGGCTGCAGACCTGGTCCAGCAACTGGCATTCCGACATCTCAATAAGGAGCCGTTCCGGACCCTACACCGTGTACGTTAGGCCCTTACTGGAGTATACAGCTCCAGTTTGGAACCTTCACCTGGCCAAATACGTCAGGAAACTAGAGAAAGTTCAAAGATATGCATCGAGACTATTCTCGGAGCTGAGGGACATGTCCTACCAGGCAGGAGAGGTTAAGACAACTCGACCTGACGACACTGGAGGACTGGAGGGATGGGGGACATGATAACGACACAAAATACTGAGAGGAAATAACATGGTGGATAGGGACAAGATGTTCCAGCGATGGGACACATCAACAAGGGGTCACAGTTGGAAGCTGAGCATTCAGATGAGACACAGGGATGTTAGGAAGTATTTCTCCAGACAAAGAGTTGTCAAGAAGTGGAACAGTCCTGAGAGTGGTGCAGTGAAGGCAAGATCAATACGTAGCTTTAAGAAGAGGTATGATAAAACTCACGGAGCAGGGAGAGAGTGGAACTAGTAGTGACCAGTGAAGAGGCGGGGCCAGGTGCTATGACTAGACGCCTGCAACCACCATTAGGTGAGTACACACACACACACACACACACACACACACACACACACACAGGGATTTGACGCAATTGCTTTTTGCTATTGACAGTATGCATTTGGTAGATGAAGAGAAGTTTAAAATGTTTGTGGATGAATTTAGGAGGGAATTTAATTAAAAGAAGAAATCAGAAGTGAAGATTGGAAAGAGCAGGGTGATGAGGGTAACCAAAAAAAATAGGTAATGAAAGACTGGATATCAGAATGGAGGGAGGGAATATGGATTAAATAAACGTATTCAGATATTTGGGATTGGACTTGTCAGCAGATGAGTCTATGCTTAACGAGGTGAACCAGAAAACTGACAGAGGAAAAGAAGGTGACTGCTACACAGAGGAATTACATATTCTGGAGGTGGTACCTCCCAATATAATATAACATAGTATAATATATATATATATATATATATATATATATATATATATATATATATATTATAAAATTTTAATAAGTGAATGTGATGTAAATAATGTGTATACGTTAATACACGTTAATAATTTTAAATAACTGCCAGTGTCGGTGAAGATTGTATGTCTATTCAATATTAGTGACAACAAGGCAAAATAAAATTATATATATTGATGAAAAGACATTATTTACATTATCACGCATCGGGTGGACGGACCCATAGTGTTACAACGAGCGACAATAACGCTAACTTTTCAACTGCGTAATTGCATAAATATTGCTTGTATTTCAGTGTTGCTTGTATTTCAGTGTTGCTTGTATTTCAGTGTTGCTTGTATTTCAGTGTTGCTTGTATTTCAGTGTTGCTTGTATTTCAGTGTTGTCTGTTGCTTCAGAAGACTTTTTTTTTTAATTTAGTGAATAATACGGTAGTTTTTATTTAAGTCTACCTGCACTTTGAGAATTACTAAGAAGTATTTTTTTTAATAACTTTTGACCTGTGTGGATGCCAATTTTCCAATTACTTTTTCCAATTTATTAAATTTAAATTTTTAAACAGACAAAATTTTTTTTGTGATATTGTAAAGAACTTCAAATAGAATATCAAACAGAAAAGAATACTACAACAAAATAAAAACTCGAGGATTTATGGTGTTTTTAAGTTATACCAAGAGAGGCATTCCTATTTTTTTGGAATATTCTCAGCAACAGTCTCGTAGCTTAGTCTTTTTTTAATTGAAAATACCTTATTCGATCTGTTTTAAATTTTCTTAGCATCTGTAATGTATCTTGGCCAAGATTCATGGGAGCATTTTTCATGTGCTGCTACCCAGTGCATGACGCTACTTAAGTTTAATATAGTTTAATATAGACAAATATACATAATTTAATATAAAATATAGACAAATGCAAAGTTCTAAATGTTGGACAGTTAAATAACCATGCCACATATAAACTAAATAAAGTAGATCTTAATACTACTGATTGCGAAAAGGATTTAGGAGTTCTGGTTAGCAGTAATCGAAAACTAAGACAGTGCATTAGTGTTCGCAATAAAGCTAACAGAATCCTTGGCTTCATATCTAGAAGTATAAACAATAGAAGTCCTCAGGTTGTTCTTCTACTCCATATATCCTTGGTTAGGCCTCATTTAGACTATGCTGCTCAGTTCTGGTCACCGTGTTACAGAATGGATATAAATGCTCTGGGAAACGTACAGGGGAGGATGACAAAGATGATCCCATGTATCAGAAATCTTCCCTATGAGGATAGACTGAGGGCCCTGAATCTCTCGAAAGGCGTAGAATTAGGGGGGATATGATCGAGGTGTATAAATGGAAAACAGGAATAAATAAAGGGGATGTAAATAGCGTGCTGAAAATTTCCAGCCAAGACAGGACTCGCAGCAATGGTTTCAAGTTGGAAAAATTCAGATTCAGGAAGGATATAGGAAAGTACTGGTTTGGTAAAAGAGTTGTGGATGAGTGGAACAAACTCCCGAGTACAGTTATTCAGGCTAAAACGTTGTGTAGTTTTAAAAATAGGTTAGATAATAATACATGAGTGTGTGTGGGTGGGTGTAAGTTGGACCTGACTAGCTTGTGCTACTAGGTCTGATACCGTGACCTAACTAGGTGAGTCATTGGGCTTATTCTGGGGGGGGACAACATGGACCTGCTTGTGCAAGAAAGGTATAAAATACCGACAATATGAAAGTTAAGACACATGTGCAACATCTGGATATCTTTATTGTAGTAGACGTTTCGCCATCCAGTGGCTTTATCTATACAGATTCTAGGACATAATAGGAAGACAGTAGAACTATATACAAAAGATGAGGTAATCAGTCCCTCGGCCTTGGAGTTAGTGTTCACAGCATCGTGGTGGAGGAGAATCTGGAGCAAAGACAAGAAGACTGGCGGTTTACATAGGCGTCAGTGGATAGGGACGGGCAGCAGACGAGGGCAAAGTCACTGGTAGGCGGGATTCCCCAGTGGAAGTAGGTCCTTCCCAAAGAGATGGGTTAGTTGCAGCAGCCGTGAAGGTCTTGTAGATGTCCTCTGAACCAAGATTCCATGATGTTGCAGTGTCTGACAAGTTGTGCAAGAAAGGTATAAAATACCTAGAATCTGTATTGATAAAGCCACTGGATGGCGAAACGTCTACTACAATAAAGATATCCAGATGTTGCACATGTGTCTTAACTTTCATATTGTCGGTATTTTATACCTTTCTTGCACAACTTGTCAGATACTGCAACATCATGGAATCTTGGTTCAGAGGACATCTACAAGACCTTCACGGCTGCTGCAACTAACCCATCTCTTTGGGAAGGACCTACTTCCACTGGGGAATCCCGCCTACCAGTGACTTTGCCCTCGTCTGCTGCCCGTCCCTATCCACTGACGCCTATATAAACCGCCAGTCTTCTTGTCTTTGCTCCAGATTCTCCTCCACCACGATGCTGTGAACACTAACTCCAAGGCCGAGGGACTGATTACCTCATCTTTTGTATATAGTTCTACTGTCTTCCTATTATGTCCTAGAATCTGTATTGATAAAGCCACTGGATGGCGAAACGTCTACTACAATAAAGATATCCAGATGTTGCACATGTGTCTTAACTTTCATGGACCTGCTTCTCATGGGTCAGTAGGTCTGCTGCAGTGTTCCTTCATCAGTCAATTAGTTACCATTTCCTCACGTGCACATGTCCTTACGACAATTAGCCTAATTGGTGAGTATTCGCCTATTTGTTGTTGAAGGGGTCGATTCTTAGCTCCTGACCCCGCCTCATCGCTGGTCACTATTAGCTCCACTCTCTTCTGGATCCTGCCTCCACTACTTCACTCTCCAGATTGTTTCACTTCCGTACAACTCTAAGGCTGTTCTTTGTGTGTGTGTGTGTGTATGTGTGTGTGTGTGTGTGTGTGTGTGTGTGTGTGTGTGTGTGGGCGTGTGTGTGTGTGTGTGTGTGTGTATGTGTGTGTGTATGTGTGTGTGTATGTGTGTGTGTATGTGTATATGTGTGTGTGTGTGTGTGTGTGTGTGTGTGTGTGTGTGTGTGTGTGTGTGTGTGTGTGTGTGTGTGTGTGTGATGGAGTGGGTTGATGACATTTAGCCACTTTTATTTTCGAAAGGGTATACAATTATTTCTCCTTATTGATTTTTCTTGCCATGATGCTGGTGAGAGGCTCTTGATCCAAGGAATTAAACTTATAGTCTCGTTGCTTTGATGGAATCTAAATGACCCCTATCTCACAGACACTGTATTACCCCTACTGGTTTAGCCATTTCCTCTGAATAAAACAAAACAATTGTAAACGGCATTAATCTTCACTGGCTGAAGCATCCCACACCCCGGATTACATCCCCACACCCCGGATTACATCCCCACACCCCGGATTACATCCCCACACCCCGGATTACATCCCCACACTCCGGATTACCACTCCCCACACCCCGGATTACATCCCCACACTCCGGATTACCTCCCCACGCCCCGGATAACATCCCCACACCCCGGATTACATCCCCACACCCCGGATTACATCCCCACACCCCGGATTACATCCCCACACCCCGGATTACATCCCCACACCCCGGATTACATCCCCACACCCCGGATTACCTCCCCACCCCCGGGATAACATCCCCACACCCCGGATTACCTCCCCACACTCCGTATTACCTCCCCACACCCCGGATAACATCCCCACACCCCGGATTACCTCCCCAAACCCCGGATAACATCCCCACACCCCAGATTACCTCTCCACACCCTGGATAACATCCCCACACTCCGGATAACATCCCCACACCCCGGATTACCTCCCCACACCCCGGATTACCTCCCCACACCCCCGCTAACCTCCCCACACCCCGGATAATATCCCCACACCCCGGATTACCTCCCCACACCCCTGATTACCTCCCCACACCCCGGATTACCTCCCCACACCCCGGATTACCTCCCCACACCCCAGATAACATCCCCACACCCCAGATAACATCCCCACACCCCGGATTACCTCCCCACACCCCTGATTACCTCCCCACACCCCGGATTACCTCCCCACACCCCGGATTACCTCCCCACACCACAGATAACATCCCCACACCCCAGATAACATCCCCACACCCCGGATTACCTCCCCAAACCCCGGATAACATCCCCAAACCCCGGATTACCTCTCCACACCCCGGATAACATCCCCACACCCCGGATAACATCCCCACACCCCGGATTACCTCCCCACACCCCGGATAACATCCCCACACCCCGGATAACATCCCCACACCCCGGATTACCTCCCCACACCCCGGATAACATCCCCACACCCCGGATTACCTCCCCACACCCCGGATTACCTCCCCACACCCAGGATTACCTCCCCACACCACAGATAACATCTCCACACCCCGGATAACATCCCCACACCCCGCATAACATCCCCACACCCCGGGTAACATCCCCACACCCCGGATAACATCCCCACACCCCGAATAACATCCCCACACCCCGGATAACATCCCCACACCCCGGATAACATCTCCACACCCCGAATAACATCCCCACACCCCGGATAACATCCCCACACCCCGGATTACCTCCCCACACCCTGGATTACCTCCCCACACCCCGGATAACATCCCCACACCCCGGATAACATCCCCACACCCCGGATTACCTCCCCACACCCCGGATAACATCCCCACACCCCGGATTACCTCCCCATACCCCGGATTACCTCCCCACACCCCGGATTACCTCCCCAAACCCCAGATAACATCCCCACACCCCGGATAACATCCCCACACTCCGGATTACCTCCCCAAACCCCGGATAACATCCCCACACCCCGGATTACCTCTCCACACCCCGGATAACATCCCCACACCCCGGATAACATCCTCACACCCCGGATAACATCCCCACACCCCGGATTACCTCCCCACACCCGGGATTATCTCCCCACACCCCGGATAACATCCCCACACCCCGGATTACCTCCCCACACCCCGGATTACCTCCCCACACCCCGGATTACCTCCCCACACCCCAGATAACATCTCCACACCCCGGATAACATCCCCACACCCCGGATAACATCCCCACACCCCGGGTAACATCCCCACACCCCGGATAACATCCCCACACCCCGGATAACATCCCCACACCCCGAATAACATTCCCACACCCCGGATAACATCCCCACTCCCCGGATAACATCCCCACACCCCGAATAACATCCCCACACCCCGGGTAACATCCCCACACCCCGGATTACCTCCCCAAACCCCGGATAACATCCCCACACACCGGATTACCTCTCCACACCTCGGATAACATCCCCGCACCCCGGATAACATCCCCACACCCCGGATAACATCCCCACACCCCGGATTACCTCCCCACACCCCGGATTACCTCCCACAACCCGGATTACCTCCCCACACCCCGGATAACATCCCCACACCCCGGATAACATCCCCACACCCCGGATTACCTCCCCAAACCCTGGATAACATCCCAACACCCCGGATAACATCCCCACACCCCGGATAACATCCCCACACCCTGGATAACATCCCAACACCCTGGATAACATCCCAACACCCCAGATAACTTCTGTACACAAAAATTGTTTTTGGAATCGGTGAAATAACTGGTCAACTTTAGACAAAATTTTAATATTAATATGTTTTTCTCAGAGTAAACAATCTGTCGGTGTTAAACTGAGCATGTTAACATGCCAGTTTTATTAATTAAATTCATGTCTTTAAAATAACTGTCGAATGTATCCTCTCACCAGAAATAAGTCACGGTGTTTGTATCTGGGTGTTCTAGGTTAAATCAGATTAATGATCTTTTAAGTACCTTTAGCACCTGTGTGCCCTGAATACCATTGCTTAAAATTCGTATTGTAATGTACATTAAGTACAGATAAAGTTTAGTTACATATTTACTTACTTTCATATATGGTCAAATTTATTTGGAAAAATACTGGATTGATTTTAGCATGTGTAGGTCCGAATTTGCCTTTAAGAACACTGGAAAAATTTGAATTCTCATGCAAAAATTTTCGAGTGCCGTATCTGATTATCTTCAGCCCATCTACGCTGATTCCTTAGCAGTGCAACTTCTGAGTGCCTTCAGTCTGAATGTTCTTATGTATTGTAGAATATTGGTAATTTTTGTGTCTTCGTAATACTTCCATTATATTAGCGTTGTGTAATATCATCTTTATTAATGGAATTTGGAGATTAGTTTCCTCGTGATTTGTGAATGTTTCTTTCGATCCACTTCAGATCTCCATAGCTAATAATTAACTCCATTATCAAATTATGCCTCACTGCACCCTTCTAACCGAGTGCACTGAGGCACTCGGGACCTTTAGTGGATCGCATAACGACCAAAATTCATGGTGTTATCGTTGCATGCAGCATCCTATCAGTGTGTTGCATACAGCATCCTACCAGTGTGTTGCATACAGCATCCTACCAGTGTGTTGCATACAGCATCCTACCAGTGTGTTGCATGCAGCATCCTACCAGTGTGCTGCATGTAGCATCCTACCAGTGTGTTGCATGCAGCATCCTACCAGTGTGTTGCATGCAGTATCCTACTGTGTTGCATGCAGCATCCTACCAGTGTGTTGCATACAGCATCCTACCAGTGTGCTGCATGTAGCAACTTACCAGTGTGATGCATGCAGCATCCTACCAGTGTGATGCATGCAGCATCCTACCAGTGTGTTGCATGCAGTATCCTACTGTGTTGCATGCAGCATCCTACCAGTGTGTTGCATACAGCATCCTACCAGTGTGCTGCATGTACCAGTGTGTTGCATAGCAACTTACCAGTGTGATGCATGCAGCATCCTACCAGTGTGATGCATGCAGCATCCTACCAGTGTGTTGCATGCAGTATCCTACTGTGTTGCATGCAGCATCCTACCAGTGTGTTGCATACAGCATCCTACCAGTGTGCTGCATGTAGCAACTTACCAGTGTGATGCATGCAGCATCCTACCAGTGTGATGCATGCAGCATCCTACCAGTGTGATGCATGCAGCATCCTACCAGTGTGATGCATGCAGCATCCTACCAGTGTGATGCATGCAGCATCCTACCAGTGTGATGCATGCAGCATCCTACCAGTGTGATGCATGCAGCATCCTACCAGTGTGATGCATGCAGCATCCTACCAGTGTGATGCATGCAGCATCCTACCAGTGTGATGCATGCAGCATCCTACCAGTGTGATGCATGCAGCATCCTACCAGTGTGATGCATGCAGCATCCTACCAGTGTGTTGCATGCAGCATCCTACCAGTGTGTTGCATGCAGCATCCTACCAGTGTGTTGCATGCAGCATCCTACCAGTGTGCTGCATGTAGCATCCTACCAGTGTGCTGCATGCAGCATCCTACCAGTGTGTTGCATGTAGCAACCTACCAGTGTGTTGCATGCAGCATCCTACCAGTGTGTATTGTGCGCAGCTGAAAGCCGCCATTCACACGTGTTAGTCAAACTAACCACATAAGTTCACCTTCCCGCTTCTGAAACTTCTCATGGTCACCAAAGAAATTCATAGATCCCTCTGCTACTATGAAACCTATTTGGACTTCGTAACTGGCTCGTGTTTGACTTGATATGTATGGTTAAGAGATGCTTAGCAAGCAAGGTGTGTGCTGTGAAGAGCGAATGTATCTCATTTCTCGCATTAACAGTTACACTTGACATTATTAACGGAGGCACGAAATCATCGCCAGTTCATTCTGGGAACCTGAATCCTGAGGAACCTAGTTCATTATTTGTGTTGAAGATCTGTTAAATAAATAGAGTTGCAAATGTATAAAACCTTCTGTAACTTCCGCGTTTGGCTACATGAAGGACTTAACTGTGATATGGAGACGAACATAATTATTATTGTTTATTATTATTAAAGATTAGCCGGTATTCTCCCGGCCCGGGCCTTTTCCAAGTGGTGGCCCGGCCTTGGCTCCCTCTATAGGGAGTGTCTGAGACCTAAGTCTCCCATGGGAGGAGGCACAAGTACCTCCTCATCTTTGGGACCAACTGTCCCCAGGCCTAGCCACAAGCTAGGCCTCTCTGGTCTGCCATCCCCGCCCCAAGGGGGCAAATGGGAATGACAGTCTTATGAGCTAAAAGCTCGGGCTCAGGCACCTACCCTACCCTAGAAGGGTTAGGCATGGTATCGATGACGAACATAAGATATTTAAGCAAAAAAGCTGCATTTGAATTTTTTAATGTTTATTTAAATATATCTTGTATTTATGTATATTATATTTTGTCTTTAAGTTTTGGTTCTTACATAGTGTCATAAAAAATTATTATTTCTCATGTCAGTTTGAATGACAACAGTAATATTTGATGATTTTCTCATTCCTAATATATTAAAATGTTTTGTGTGGAGGGATGGGGAATGAAATTTCGCAAGTTACAGCTTGCATACCTCTATTAGCTTTGTTACAAACTGCTTCGAAAAGTAATCCTGACCTACTTCCAGGAAGACACTGGTCTCGAAATTGCCGGTCAAAAATACCCTACTATTATTACGTTATGTCTAGAAGGCCTAACAGTGTCGTCCTAAAGGGAAATACTACCTATATATTACTGGGCGATCGACACCATGCCTAACCCTTCTAGGGTAGGGTAGGTGCCTGAGCCCGAGCCTTTAGCTCATAAGACTGTCATTCCCATTTGCTCCCTTGGGGCGGGGATGGCAGACCAGAGAGGCCTAGCTTGTGGCTAGGCCTGGGGACAGTTGGTCCCAAAGATGAGGAGGTACTTGTGCCTCCTCCCATGGGAGATTTAGGTCTCAGACACTCCCTAAAGAGGGAGCCAAGGCCGGGCCACCACTTGGACAAGGCCCGGGCCGGGAGAATACCGGCTAATATTTAATAATAATAATATTACTGGGCGCCATCCTCTCTATAATTAAGTCTTTCGCTGATTTATACCTATTTAATCAAATTTTCATTCCTGGGATTGCAAACGTCGTCGCCTCTAAAACTGAGAGAAATAATAGGATTGGTCTCTTTATTTTTCATGATTATTTCAAAACGGGAAGCAATATCCTACGTGTATGAGACACGTGTGCAACGGTTTGGTAACTTCATTATCAAAACATATCACCTTATCATTAGGCTTCTTCACTTGAATATAGAGAAGGCAGGGGAAGTGTTGGAGATGTAAAAATGATATGATCCGTCCATCGAACACGACGAAGTTGTTTGTGTTTGTTAACTCACCTAATTGTGGTTGCAAGGGTCGATTCATAGCTCCTGGCCTCGTGTGTGTGCGCGCTTGTGTGTGTGTGTGTGTGTGTGTGTGTGTGTTTGTGTGTGCGCGCGCGCGCGCTTGTGTGTGTGCGCGCGCTTGTGTGTGTGTGTACTCACCTAGTTGAGGTTGCAGGGGTCGAGCCCAAGCTCCTGGCCTCGTGTGTGTGTGTGTGTGTGTGTGTGTGTGTGTATACTCACCTAATTGTGGTTGCAGGGGTCGAGACTCAGCTCCTGGCCCCTCCTCTTCACTGATCGCTACTAGGTCCTCTCTCTCTGCTTCCTGAGCTGTATCATACCTCTTCCTAAAACTATGTATGGTTCCTGCCTCCACTACTTCACTTGCTAGGCTATTCCACTTGCTGACAACTCTATGACTGAAGAAATACTTCCTAACGTCCCTGTGACTCGTCTGAGTCTTCAGCTTCCAGTTGTGACCCCTTGTCCCTGTGTCCCCTCTCTGGAACATCCTATCTCTGTCCACCTTGTCTATTCCCCGCAGTATCTTGTACGTCGTTATCATGTCTCCCCTGACCCTTCTGTCCTCCAGTGTCGTCAGTCCGATTTCCCTTAACCTTTCCTCGTACGACATTCCCTTGAGCTCTGGGACTAGCCTTGTTGCAAACCTTTGTACTTTCTCTAACTTCTTGACGTGCTTGACCAGGTGTGGGTTCCAGACTGGTGCTGCATACTCCAGTATGGGCCTAACATACACAGTGTACAGTGTCTTGAACGATTCCTTATTAAGGTATCGGAACGCTATTCTCAGGTTTGCCAGGCGCCCGTATGCTGCAGCAGTTATTTGGTTGATGTGTGGCTCCGGTGATGTGCTCGGTGTTATGGTCACCCCAAGGTCTTTCTCCCTGAGGTCTGTAGTCTTTGTCCGCCTAGCCTATACTCTGTCTGCGGTCTTCTTTGCCCCTCCCCAATCTTCATGACTTTGCATTTGGCTGGATTGAATTCGAGACGCCAGTTACTGGACCACATATCCAGCCTGTCCAGGTTTCTTTGCAGTCCTGCCTCATCCTCGTCCGATTTAATTCTTCTCATCAACTTCACATCATCTGCGAACAGGGACACTTCAGAGTCTATTCCTTCCATCATGTCGTTCACATACATCAAAAATAGCACTGGTCCTAGAACTGACCCCTGTGGGACCCCGCTCGTAACAGGCGCCCACTCTGATACCTCTTCACGTACCATGACTCGTTGCTGCCTCCCTGTCAGGTATTCCCTGATCCATTGCAGTGCCCTCCCTTTTACATGCGCCTGATCCTCCAGCTGCTGCACTAATCTCTTGTGGGGAACTGTGTCAAAGGCCTTCCTGCAGTCTAGGAAAACGCAATCTACCCACCCCTCTCTCTCGTGTCTTACTTCTGTTACCTTGTCATAAAACTCCAGGAGGTTTGTGATACAAGATTTGCCTTCCATGAACCCATGCTGGTTTTCATTTATAATCTTGTTCCTTTCCAGGTGTTCGACCACTCTCCTCCTGATAATCTTCTCCATGACTTTGCACACAATACATGTCAGAGACACAGGTCTGTAGTTTAGCGCCTCGTTTATGTTTCCTTTCTTAAATATGGGGACTATATTAGCTGTCTTCCATTTCTCAGGTAGTTGCCCAGTTTCCAGGGACGTGTTGAAGATTGTGGTTAGAGGCACGCTCAGCATCTCTGCTCCTTCTCTAAGGACCCATGGGGAGATGTTGTCCGGTCCCATCGCCTTTGAGGTGTCAAGGTCACTTAGGAGCTTCTTCACCTCCTCCTCAGTTGTTCGTATGTCATCCAACACTTGTTGGTATATTCCCTCTTGATGTTCCCTTCTGTGCTGTCTTCCCACAGCCCTTCCTGTCTCTACTGTAAACACTTCCTTAAATCTCCTGTTCAGCTCCTCACATACCTCCTGATCATTTCTTGTGAGTTCTCCACCTTCTGTCCTTAATCTGATCACCTGGTCTTTGACTGTTGTCTTCCTCCTGATGTGGCTATACAACAGTTTCGGGTCAGTCTTGATTCTCGATGCTATGTCATTTTCATACTGTCGCTGGGCCTCCCTCCTTACCTGTGCATACTCATTCCTGGCACTGCGACTGATCTCCCTATTTTCGTGTGTTCTCTGCCTTCTGTACTTTTTCCATTCTCTATTGCACTTTGTTTTTGCCTCCTTACACCGTCGGGTAAACCAGGGGCTCGTTCTGGTCTTCCCGTTGTTACTGTTGCCCTTGGGAATAAACCTTTCCACTGCCTCCTTGCATTTTGTTGTTACATATTCCATCATTTCATTTACTGGCTTTCCTGCCAGTTCTCTGTCCCACTGGACCTCCCGCAGGAAGTTCTTCAACCTTATGTAGTCCCCTCTTTTATAGTCAGGCTTTTCCCATTCAACTCCTGTTATTCTCTCCACTTGCAGCTCTACTATGTACTCAAAGCACAGAACCACGTGGTCGCTAGCTCCTAGGGGACTCTCATACTTGATGTCCTCAATGTCTGAACTGCCCAGGGTGAACACAAGGTCCAATCTTGCTGGTTCATCCTCCCCTCTCACTCTGGTAGTGTCCTTAACATGTTGGTGCATGAGGTTTTCCAGCACCACGTCCAACATCCTGGCTCTCCATGCTTCGGGACCCCCATGTGGCTCCAGGTTTTCCCAGTCAATCTCCCTGTGGTTGAAATTCCCCATAACCAGCAACTTTGCTCTGCTGGAGTGAGCTCTTCTTGCCACCTCAGCAAGTGTGTCCACCATTGCTCTGTTGCTCTCTTCATATTCCTCTCTTGGCCTCCTGCAGTTCTGTGGTGGATTATACATCACTGCAATGACCACTTTGTGTTCCCCAGACTGAAGTGTACCTGCTATGTAGTCTCTTTCTCCGGTCTCATCTATGCCTTCCATTTTCTCGAATTTCCATCTGTTTTTTATGAGCAGAGCAACCCCCCCCCCCCTGCCCTTTCTATCTTTCCTCATGATCTGGTATCCTGGTGGGAAGATTGCATCTGTTATTGTCTCCGTGAGTTTTGTTTCTGTAACTGCTATGATGTCTGGGGACTTTTCATTAATTCTTTCTTGCCATTCCTCATGTTTATTCGTTAATCCATCTGCATTTGTGAACCAAACCTTCAACTTCTGTTCTAATACTGTAACTGTGGTGCGGGGGGTGGAAACAGAGGGATCGGTGTGTGATGGTTGGTTTGGATTGTTCAGTTGCCTTGGGGGTGTCGTGGCTGGAGTCCTTCTGCAGGTGTTTCTGGGGGGTGTGCTTGTCCTTCCATTTGATCCTGGGTTATTCTGCTCTCCTTTTTCATTTCCTCCCATTTAAGAACATAAGAACATAAGAAAGGAGGAGCACTGCAGCAGGCCTGTTGGCCCATACTAGGCAGGTCCTTTACAATTCATCCCACTAACAAAACATTTGCCCAACCCAATTTTCAATGCCACCCAAGAAACAAGCTCCGATGTGCAAGTCCCACTCAAATCCAACCCCTCCCACTCATGTACTTATCCAACCTAAATTTGAAACTACCCAAAGTCCTAGCCTCAATAACCCAACTAGGTAGACTGTTCCACTCATCAACTACCCTATTTCCAAACCAATACTTTCCTATGTCCTTTCTAAATCTAAACTTATCTAATTTAAATCCATTACTGCGGGTTCTCTCTTTGAGAGATATCCTCAAGACCTTGTTAATATCCCCCCTATTAATACCTATCTTCCACTTATACACTTCGATCAGGTCTCCCCTCATTTCTCCTTTCGTTTTTGAACTCTCCCTTTCATCGTCTTCCTTTCGTCCTGTGTTCTGTCTCGATCGAGGTACACACTCCGGAACTCCTGCTTGCCTCTCAGCCGTGCTTTCTCCTGCAGGATCAGGGTTCTGGTTGATTCTGCCTTGAAAATTACTTTGAGAGGCCGATTCCTTTTCTTTGTGAACCACCCAATTCTCCGAAAATTTGCCACCTGGGTCATGTCCCCCTCGCCTATCACCTTCATGGTATCTTCAATAGCTTTTTTCTCCTCCTGCTTTCTTTCATTATAACTTTCCCCTTTAGCTTCGTCTAGCCCATAGACAAGAACTGATCTCTCCCTTTCCACCTCCCACTGTGACTCCCATTGCATCCTCTGATGTGTTTTAGTTCCTTCCCGTGGAGTGTTCCTTCATTCATTCCCTTCCCTAGTTATGGCCCCTATGCTTCTTGGTTTGTCCTTCCTGCTCACCTGTTCCTGGCCCCCACAGGTATCTGGTAAGGTCTTTGCACATGTCCTAGTTCCTTCAATGTCTTCCAACCTCTCGTTCTGTCCTAGTGTGCTCCCTGTCTTTGTTTTGGCTCCATGTGAGTTTGACAGGACCTCTGCATACAGTTTAGTTTCCATGCTTCCTTCAGACCTGTTGTCTGTGTCTGATGTAGCCATTGCCGATGCTACTTCTGTAATATCTTTGTCTCTGTGCTGTTTCAGATGTCTCAGCTCCTCTTCTAATCTCTCTATCTTGATTTCTGCTGCTGTGGCCTGTTGCTTCCACCTTCTGCATTCTGCTGCTAACCTCTCTTCCATCTTCCTTTCCAGCTCATCTAGTCTCCTTCCCCAGTCTTCCTCCCTTTTTTGAGCTCTACCTCCCATTCCTCCCTCCCAGATTCGTCCTTGGAGCCCCTTGTCCTCATCCTGGTTCTAGGTTCCCCCGTTGCTCCACAGAAGGGGGGACAGGTGGTTAGGGGGAGGGGAATAGATGGTTAGGAGGAGAGGGGATGGATGGTTGTGGGGGAGGGGGAGGATGGTTATTGGAGGGGTAGAGATAGTTGGGGGAGGGGGTTAGATGGTTTGGGGGAGGGGTAGGCGACTAGGGTTAGGTGGTTACGGAAGGGGGGATGTGTGTGTGTGTGTGTGTGTGTGTGTGTGTGTGTGTGTACTCACCTAGTTGAGGTCCCAAGCTCCTGGCCCCACCTCTTCACTGGTCGCTACTAGGTCACTCTCCCTGTACCGTGAGCTTTATCATACCTCTGCTTAAAGCTATGTATGGATCCTGCCTCCACTACACATACACACTACTTGTGTGTGTGAGAAAGTATAGTTATAAAAATGGTGGCCTGGTGGTTAACGCTCTCGCTTCACACGGTGAGGGCCTGGGTTCGATTCCCAGCCAGAGTAGAAACATTGGACGTGTTTCTTTCCACCTGTTGTCTATGTTCCCCATCAGTAAAATGGGTACCTGGGTGTTAGTCGACTGGTGTGGGTCGCATCCTGGGACACTGACCTAAGGAGGCCTGGTCACAGACCGGGCCGCGGGGGCGTTGACCCCCGGAACTCTCTCCAGGTATCTCCAGGTATCCAGGTGAATGTTGTAACAAGAAGGCTGGAGGCAGTGGAGATGTTGTGTGTGAGGGAGATGTGTGTGAGGGCGATGTGTGGTGTGAATATAATGCAGAGAATTCGTAATTTGGAAATTAGGAGGAGGCCCGGGATTACCAAAATTATTATCCAGAGGGTTGTGGAGGGGTTATTGACGTGGTTCGGACATGTAGAGAGGCTGAAACAAAATAGAATGACTTCGAGAGTGAAGGGAAGGTGGGGTAGAGGTCGGCCTAAGGAAGGTTAGAGGGAGGGGGTAAAGGAGGTTTTGTATGCTAGGGACTTGGACTTCCAGCAAGCATGCGTGAGCGTGTTAGATAGGAGCGAATGGAAATAAATGGTTAGTTGGACTTGACGTGCTGTTGGAGTGTGAGCAAAGTAATGTTTTTTGAAGGGATTCAGGGAAACTGGCAGGCCGGACCTCAGTCCTGGAGATAGGAAGTACAGTGTCTGCACTCTGAAGGACGGGTGTTAATGTTGCAGTTTTATAACTCTAATGTAAACACGCCTCTGGCAAGACAGTGATGGAGTGAATGGTGAAAAATTTTCTTTTTCGGGCCTCCCTACCTCTGTTAGATTAACAAAGGCTAGACGAGAAAGAAACTAAGCGAGGAAACTTTTTTTTTTAATCAGCAATATGTCATTTGATATGACTCAACAAATACAAGTACTTAGTAACCAGGAAAAGAATTATTGAACCTTAAAAAGGTTTCAGTACAGTCTGTGAAAGTATTATCACATACTCTACTACAGGTTCAATTTAAATCCTAACAATTCCTGTGACCCTTGTACCTACGTTCATATTTATCATTTACTCGCACAAGTTCAAAGCGATACTTCACTTTGTCATAAATGAACAAATTATTAGAGTTCAAAGTATTTTTCTTTTTTCTTGCCGTATGGGTGGCAAGGGTGAGGAGGGTGAAGATAATGGCACGATAGAGGAGCGAGGAAGAATGTGGATACACACGAAGAAAAATGGAAGATATAGTAAATGGCCTGATATCTTTGAATGTTGTTAATATTTTTCATTTCCTGTATGGAGCTGAACAGTTACAATTCGACCAGCAGACGGTTTTGCTATCAACTTAATCAACTGGGAGTTCCAAGACTGCAACTCACTTTGATAACTTAGCCATATATCATTGTCAGATAAGTTCATGATCGAATTTGTCTATTAACATACCATTAAACACACACAAAATCAATCTCTCTCTCTCTCTCTCTCTCTCTCTCTCTCTCTCTCTCTCTCTCTCTCTCTCTCTCACACTCTCACACACACATTTTTCTCTACTCTTCCATTTTGAGCAACCATGGCTCATCACTCCTAGACGACCATAATTGCTGCAGATCAAAGGTAATTTGAAAATAATAATTATAAAAAATTTTTGCAATTAGAAGCACGAGAAGTTACGCATCCTATAAATTCTCCGAATATTAAACTGAATTTGACATTGTTTTATAACGAAGTTTCCGGAACTCCCGAAATATCAAAGACATGCTTCTATTCATTGCGTTTTCTGAATAAGATTTAATTTTCGTCTTGATTGAAGAAGCGGGTGATTCAATAGTCTATAATATATACTTGATTAATAGTGTTAATCGTCAAATAATTATGGCACATTGATTCTATAAGTAGCGACGTAATATATTTTCATTACATTATGTGTTTTGAGTTATTATTCAACAATAACTATGTGGGTGTCTAGGATTCATAAAATAACTAAAGTGTGTCTCGGTTCACACTTTTAAACACATCCCAATCTCCCTCAAAATGTTTATTTCTCTCGTACGATTTTAAGCAAATCCTATTTATACATGTTATTTAGGATGTTGGGTTAGATTCTATTAGGTTTATTTAATTTCTGTCTGTAGGTAAACTTTAACAATTCATAATAGGAAGCCAATAAATGTAATAAAACATACTGTTAGTAAGAGAAAACAGGGATGAATAATGTTATACATTAACATTGCAGTGTCATAGTTACACAACAGTGTCTAAACCAGAGAAAAACACGGACATTGATTAGGTGGATAGACGATTAAACACTGTTAAATTTCACTGTTTGTGAAATTCACGTTTGTTTAGAACTTAGTGCTCAATTTCCTCACATATTTCTGTATGTTCCACAATACTTCAATATACAGTGATATACAAACAATATTTTCACAACAGACGTCACGTTTCAATTAAAGAGATTTTCTCTATATTTCGCTCATTCCCTGTCACAGGAAATTCAAACGGGACAAGTAGGAAGAACAGAAATGAAAAGAAGTTGAAAGGAAGCTGACACGAGCAAAAGGAACTGAGAAGAGTCGATATCGTCAGCTCCAGAAGAAGAATAACTGTATATCAGAAACGACGAAACTGAGCACCTTCATGAGTTTAGAATTCTTTACCTAGATAAAAGCATCGCACCGTTGGAGAGGACTGCAGTCGAGAATATTGTTGCACGGAAAATATCACCTTTGCTTGACAGGACTGACACAACTACCGTTTAATGCTCATACAGAGCACCATGGAAGAAGCAGTTATCATTGATGAACTCATCACCCACATGGAAAAGATTGCTAAAGATCGTGTTAGTTATATAAAAGCGGCTGAAAGGTGTCAAGGATTCTCAGATGACTCTGTTGAAGGAACAGGCAAAGTGATGGCAATAGCAAAGTGATGTAAAAATTTAACTTCTCTTTCTGACCAGGAAATGCAGGAAATTCCGATTCTGGATAAGGCTATAAAGACATTACGTACAGATTTCTTTTGCTCATTTCCTCCCAGTTTCCAAGAAAAGTCCCTGACTACTAACTTAAAGTATTTGTATTACCATACGCACCTAACGTAAAACGTCAAGGTTCAGTTTAAGTATTTCACCGACTCGAGTAATCAGGGTTTTGAGGAGTTCCAGAAGCACTTTCTTTCAAACTATCTCGTTCATCTGACAAACGAGAGCGTTGACCACAACCAAAATTGACACTAAATGGATTATGGGGATCGTTGCCAATGTACGTTGGTTTCAACGTCCATTAATAAGCTGGGTCCAGTAAATTGTTCAGACAGCATTTTGGACGTGTGTCTCAGTTTGAGAAATACCTAATCCTAATGACTGATAATCAAACCTACAACTTATTATTGTGTGTCCCCCACTCTCCCTGTTCTTAATGGAAGCTCTGGACAGCCAAGACTACAATTCATTAAGCAAAGCTGTTAAGGGTTCATTACCAGGAGCATGAATCACCCTGTCTCAGTTTTCGAACAAATCTTACATGCGAGTCTATCAAGAGGAAATAACAACTCAACCTTAAGGCAAAAAAAAAAAATGGGAAACATTGTTGCCCAACTAATGTCGTTTAGATGTTCTTGAACCTTATGGTACGTTGGCACCTATATTTGAGAACTTCGAAAGAGAAGCGTTGATTCAAGCAGACATTATAAAAAAGGAAGACTTTGGAAAAGGGAGACACAGAAAGTTTGTCAGCTTTCAAGAGATCACATTACGATGTATCAGATGAGGTACACAATTGTTTAATGAGATGGATGCAATAGCCATCAGTATCAAGAATTGTATGGAAATACTGTGTTCAATCACTCTATTCCTCAAATCAGGCCAGATTCCAGTGAGGGCATTACACGTCTTGTTCTATAACTTGCCAAAATTCGTTTGGTGAAATTAGCACGAGACCCAAAGTGAGAACCAGTGCGAGAACCAGTAATATGGATATTACTTAGAAGGCTTTGGTTGGACCACTGCACTATCACAGGTGGCGATTGCCCAATTTGGTTCTATAGATTAGTAAAAATTAGACAGGTGTGAAGAATCTGGGTATCTTTATTGAAGACGTTTCGCCAAGCCAACTAGTGGCTTTATCAATACAAATTCAACCACATAATTGGAAGACAGTAGAGCTATATATAGAACGATGAGGTAATCAGTCCCTTATCCAGCCTTGGAGTTGGTAAAGAGCACCGTAGTGCTCTGTTGATACCCAGATGTTACACATGTGTCTAATTTTTATCTTGTCGATATTATATAATATTCATGTACACTATAGATTCGTTCCTCCGTACTTCTTCACATGGAAGTAACCTGCCCACCAGTTGAGTGTCAAGGCCTTTACTAAATTTCGAGATAGTGGACTCAAGTTAACTCGGCAACCCGATACAGGAAAGGTCAGAAACGCTTAGATACAAAACTAATCTTCAGTTATCCTACCTACTACCACTGGATTACCAGCCTCAACAGGAAAATTCTGGGATTCATTTTAATTAGAGCTCACGAGAAATGTATCAGATGGATTCTTCTACACATCACTGACATAAAAAATCTACTTTTTTTCTATCAGGATGGATTTCATGGAGAATGACTATCATCCAGTTTTCAACGATGCTAGTAGACCAGACCCATCAGAAAAACAATAACATCGTCAAGGGTTCGGGAGGGGCTGTGGAATCTCAGTAAATAGATGGATGCTTGCCATAATCAAGTTTGAAACGGAATTCGGTAATGAAGAAGATTAATCTTATCACCTGGCAATCCTTTCCTCGAAGTCTCCGAAGTATTGCGGACGTTGAGAAGCGCAATGCGTTGGATACATCAGCAGTCATTACAGTCTGTGCAATAAGTACCCTAGGACAGCACCATTTCAACAATTATCACAGATCAATACTTGTAACACTCTCATCCCAACCCATGAGAGACTCATGAGAAACTGCGACTTTTCATATCCGGAGTACCGAAAAACCAGACCAAATATACTGAGCAAATTGAATTAGTCAACACAGATAAGGACGTCTACAGATTGTAATGTGAAAAGCAGAGATGCAAACAAAATACATTATTTAAGCATGTTAAGGACCCTATATCCTGCTCTCCTTCTTCAAAGGGAAAACTATAGCTCTAAAATAATGTAACCTGTTGACATGCGTGGTGATGTATACAATAACAACGCCGTGATATCTCCTAGAGGTCATCTTCTATCACTATTCTTGATGGTACTTCACTCACGTACCCTAAGTTGCTCAGTAGCTTGATAGGCGTCAGCCAATATTCATGAGACAACTGCAAAGAACTACCAGGCTAGTTATGATGTGGGAAACGAATATTACCAGTAATATTAAAAAGTCAAAAATATATAAAAAGTCGCAGAGGTATTAGTACGAAGTTAACTGTCCAGGATAAAATCCTTGGGAACGGACAGAACTTCTTACAGGAGCTTAGTAAATTCCTTACCAGTAAGACTGAACTTCCCGCCTGAAAACGATGTATTGATCACCTCTGGTCAGTGGAGTGTCTCCAGGAAAAATCGACAGAGAATGTTCTCATACACTCACAAGGAAACGAATAACAGAAATCTGATTCACCTACAAGATGGATTAAACTGCAGCTCGTCAACTTACTTGACTGTGACACTGGATACCGACGCTATGTAAACCTGTTCGGAAAGTTCTGCTTTTGCTAATAATACATTCTGCATTCTGCTTTAGTATAGTAAATAATTTCATGTACGTATTTACAATTTAATTTGAAAGAAAACACAGTCACACACACACACACACACACACACACACACACACACACACACTTGCGTGCGCGCACACACACACACATGCACACGCATACGCGTTCGTAAGCAGTGTTAAACTACAGATCAATGTCAATGTCATGCATAATATGCAATGCTGTGGAGAAAAGCGGTGGAGCTCCTGAAAAGAAGTGGATTCTTGAATGACAACCAGCACGACTTTAAAGATGGTAAATCCTGTCTTACAAACATATTAGAGTTCTACAACAAGATAACAAAAGGGAGGTATAAAAGAGGAATGGGTAGAATGTATATTTTTGAACTGTAAAAAGAATACCGCACTAGATATTAGGACAATAACAGGAGGAGCTGACAGGAATAACAGAAGATACTGCAAGTGATCAACAGATATTTCACGGAAAAGAAGCAACGAGTTATTGTCCAGAAAGATGTGTCGGAGTGAGCTCGAGTGACGAACAGAATTCCACAAAATCAGTACTAGGGCCGGTTTTATTTCTAATATTCTTGAATGACATCACGAATGGATACAATCAGAGATATTTATGTTCGTACATGAGGAGAAACTAATGAAGTGAATACAAACAGATGAGGACCAGAAATCACTGCATTGGAACTGGTCAGCCTGCAGATTTGGCCTGAAAAGTGGCTAATGGAATTAAACCTCAGCAAGTGCAAAGTTATGCTGATTGGAGATGCGCAAAAAAAACCGCAGGCGGAGTACAGTCTCGGGCAAAAGACTGAAAAACCACACTCAGAGGAAAGGATCTCGCGGTGAGTATTGTATCGTGTATATCACCTGAGAGGCACACCAGCCCAGTAACCTATTCAGCAAATGCGCATCTGGCATATCCAAAACTAGCTTTCAGGAACCTTGGCTAGGGGTCAATCACGACACAATGTCTCCAGGGAAAGGCGTCAGAGAGAAGGCATTATGGCAAAAAAATAAAAATCGAAAAAATATGAAAAAAAAAATTCTTACTGAAAAAAATCGTGCATAATTCTGACAATGTTTTTGGTGCATACGACGGGTCCACTTGGAGTATGCAGCACCAACATGGAACCTATACAATATCAAGAAGTTAAAAGTAAATGTAGAGGCTTGCAAATAGACTAGTTTGGGATCTATTGATTAAGGGAGCTAAGCCTGGTGACATTAGAAGACTAGGGGTAATATGATGATAACGTACAAAATACTAGAGGAATTGATGTGATGGACAGGAAGGAGGAACACGATGGCACACGAAAACACGCGAATCACATGGATGTTAAGAAATATTTATTCAACCTTAGAGTAGTCAGGAAGTGGTAGGACCTGGATTTTTAAGTTGTTGAGGTAGGACCATATATAGATTTAAGAAGAGGTACGAAAAGTCTCTCACAGTCAGGAGAGAGTGAACCCAATAGTGGCTATGGAAAAAGCTGGGTCAGGTGCTAATATTTGACCCCTGCAACTATATATAAGTGAGTACACATATATGGGCCTACGCTACAACTCGCTATACACTGAACAGTTGTCAGAGATCTGGAAGACAGAGAACTAGGGAAAAGGCTAACGGAATTGAAGCAAAAGACATGGAAAATCAAAAGAACCAGAGAAAACTTGACAATAACATTCAAAATACACAGAAGAACTGATAGGGTAGACAGGGTCCAGCTACTTGAAAGACAGAAACAGGTACCTGGGATCACAGCAAGAAGTTAAAAATACAAATAAGCCAGAGAGAAATCAGGAAGTATTCAATCTATTGGTGATCTGGAATTCTTACTCATTTACAAATGCATTAGAAGGGACAATGTCTACATCTACCAACAGCTACTGGTGTAAAGCTCTTCCATGACACACAGATTATTTACAAAGGTATTTTTGTTTGTAAGAACTTCAAGTAATTATTACATCGATCACAAAAATATGACTGCAGTTTACACAAGAAAATGTTTCAAAATGTTTGAAAATTGCTGGGCAGTTATCCAAACATATTTTGCTTTCAATAATCGTTTTTGATGGCTATTTTTCTGGTGACCAGGATATCATGAATTTTGATTTCTTCAGGTCTTCTAGAATTATGATTTTTCTGGAATACTATTAAGGTTTTCTTGTCCAGGTCTAGGTATAAGTAAAGTCAAAGTTTTCCAATTCTTTATTCTGTACTCTTGAAACTGTCCTTTATGATTTGCTTTGGATTTCCCTGCATATTATATATCATGGTTGCACTTACCATTTCTTTCTATTGTTTTGACCTCTTTGTTTCATTTAAACGTATTGGTTGACAGGGACTGTTTGATGCTGTTATGCTCCGTTAAATTCCTCTTTCCTTTCCCCAGAGATCTTTAAGTCCCCTCTTCACATATTTGGTGTCACTTTGATTTGTTCTGCTATTTCTGAGGGGCACATGTGATCATCAAGCAGCTTTTACAATATTTCTAAATAATGTACATCATGCTGGTACCTCTCGTCATGAGTACATACATGATCTGCATTTATATGTTATTCCCATTGGTAAATAAATCCAACTGTAAGTTTGTCTTAAGTCTCTTGTAATCTTCCTTGCGAAAATCTTTAACATACATTGAATTATTCTTTTTATCGGACTTTAATATTAATAGTTGTAGTTTTAAGGTCATTTGTGTAAAGCTCTTCCATGACATATATATTATTTACAAAGGTATTCTTGTTTGTAAGAAGTTCAAGTAATTATTATGTCGATCACAAGCTCCTTTAAAAAGAAATGTTGGACAGATTCCACGTCGTTGAACTCCAGATTTCCAGTCATAGTTCCA
Organism: Cherax quadricarinatus; assembly: GCF_038502225.1. NCBI lineage: Eukaryota > Metazoa > Arthropoda > Malacostraca > Decapoda > Parastacidae > Cherax > Cherax quadricarinatus. Next base: position 49,763,012 of record NC_091303.1, on the reverse strand, counting down.
GTCAAGCTGTCTGATATTGAAACCTGCCAAGGTTACTCTAGTTTGTTGTCTCGAAGCCTAGAGTAGCAACTTTGGCTGCTAAGTTAATGGGTTGGCATGACAATCTTGACATAAGATTGCAAGTTCATCTTAACATCATACCTAAAGAGAATCTGCAGTTGTTCCTTCAGCGTTTACTTTTATTTCTAAGAAGTAATTCAAGTTTTATGACATATATAGCGGCTCCCTTCCCCATCTTGTTGCATCTATCAATGAGGGAATAATATAACTCGATTTACGTCGCATTCGACATCTTGTGACTATGAAAATTGAATTATGTCTCAGTTATTGCAACAATATAGATGTGTCCTGTACGTAAATGTATTTAATTTTTACTCTTTTTTTTTCTTAATTCTAGCATCAACAATATTTACATAATACACGATAGATGTGTTTTTCCTAAGTATCTTTTCAATATTTTCATTTGCCATTCCAATATTTGGGTTACTATTATCATTATGTAACGTTTCTAAAACTAATTTTTTAATCGACTTTCTTGAATTTTTTTAAATATTTTAATATACTTTATTGATTACTATTAACGCCAAATTTGCTAGTGAAAGATTTTTTGTCCCGTCACACTCACCCATATTTGTAACTAACTCATCAATGAAGGTAACACTATTATTTTTGCCCATAATAAATGCACCTCAACCCTAGTATTTATATTATTCCTGTGAATGAATATATCCACGTTATCAACAAATATCATTTCTGTTGATGTTTAGCCACCAATTAAAGTCAACTGCCACAGAAAACAATTCTTTTGCATCTCCTCTCAGTAGCCAAAACGTTACATTCTGTAGAAAATGCTTCTTCGGGGTCTCTCAAGGCAGTGAAGCGGCAACTCATGCAGCAAGGGCCTACATCAGGTACCTACCAGAAGGCAAGGCCGTAGTCAAACTAGACTTTAGAAATGCCCTTAATATGGTGAAAAGAGAGGCGGTCTTGCAAGCTTTTTGGGATCAGTTCCCTAATCTTCTTCCCTTCATTTCAGCTGGCTACAGCAAGTTCTCAATTTTCTCGTTAGGCAAACATGAAATTCCCTCATCAGAGGGTATTCAGCAAGGTGACCCACTCGTTCCATTTTTCTTCTGCTTGGCAGTAAGAAAACTAACTTCCAACTTGCGCATCGAGATCAATATCTGGTACCTGGATGATGATATTCTAGCAGGTACAGAAGAGCCCCATCAACTGGTGAGGACACAGGGAGAAGCCTTAGGACTCATCCTCAATCCCTCCAAGTGTGATATCATCACAATCAACCAGGACATAGTCATAGCTCTACGAACAATCCTTCCTGAAGCCTCTACTACCACCCCGTCCAAAAGCATCATCTTGGAAGCACTGCTGGGTCATCAGGCCATCGACATAGTCCTCAGGACAAACTGAATGACCAAAAGAGAATGGAGAAGAGAATAAGTGATCTTGATGCCCATGATGCCCTGTATCTCTTCACAAGATGTCTTTGCCAAAACTTACTTCCTGAGGTGCGCACTCTCTTTCGACAACCCAACACTCAGTGAATATGACTCACTCCTGTGATCTATCTTTAAAAAGGCACTAAATTTGTCACTGGAAGATTAGCAATGGGATCAAGCAACTCTTCCAGTGAGACTGGGAGGTAAAGGGGTGCTCAAGGCAACGCAGGTAGCTTTACCCGCATTTCTGTCCTCGTGTATGGCTTCCAGTGAACTAGTTAAGGAGGTTGTCCCCGAACGCTTGAGAGGTGCGGTAGGAGCTAAAGACCCCTGGTTGATTGAAGCAGCCATGCTGTGGGACACCCGTGCATACTCCACAAGCAGACCAGCTCTTCCCAAAGAGCACACACAATCCCACTGGGACAAACCGATCATGGAAAAAAAATTTCAACACAATGTTGAACAACGCTTCAGAAAACGACAAAGCTCGTCTCCTAATGGTGAAGGCACCACATTCAGGATATTTCCTTTTAGCTGTTCCCAATTGCTCCCTGGGCACTCAACTCGACCCACAGGCCATTCGGACTGGTGTTGCTCTTCGGCTAGCCTCCCCCATACTCACCGAACATAGCTGTATTTGCGGCAGGGGGTCGGCTGATCAATTCGGACTTCATGGCATTGTGTGTCATTTATCAGAAGGGAAGTATGCTAGACATGAGGAGGTCACCGACATCATGAAAAGAAGTCTCGCCACAGCCCGGTGCCCAGCTGAAGGGGAACCTCAAGTACTGAGGTCCGACGGATGTCAAAAGCGCCCAGGTGAAATCACTATGCTACCCTGGAAGGATGGTAAGCAGATTGCCTGAGACTACATCTGTGCCGCCACGTTGGAAGACACCTACTTGCCATACCCTGAAGCTGAAGGGGGTGGAGCCGCCAGTTACAGGGAATCCCAGAAAAATCCACAAATATGAAGGCCTGCCCCCTTGCTATAACTTCATCCCAATAGGGTCGGAGACCCTTGGAGCATGGGGCAAGTGTGCTCTAAAGGTCCTCAAAGAGCTGGGTGAAAAACTCATCACAGAAACCAAGGATTACAGAGCTGCAAGCTTCCTCTTTCAGAGACTCAGTGTTGCGATCCAGAGAGGAAAAGCCTGCAGCATTCTGGGCACACGGCCCATCAATTGGGAGTTGGATGAAGTATTTGAGATTCAGACTCTGAGATGTCATTTATGTTGTTCTTAGCTCTACTTCCTATTGCATTTTTGTTAATGCAATTTGTCTTTATATAAAGTCCATATAGAATGTAGGGGGTGGTAGAAGAAAATATTCAAACTATATTCTCAGTTATAGTAAAAGAAAACGCACCCTCTTTCTCTTTCTGTTCATGTTACAAAAGTCTCTTTCCGTATTTTTTTTTTTTTGTGGGAATCACCAACTGCAAGAAAATTCTTACCACCATTGATGAAATTCCCTGTGTTCTCGATAACTATACCAGATTCGTCCCACATTACAATGACAGATATGGTAATTTCAGTTGCTTTTCCTTCAACGTTCTTCATCCTCAGCTTTAAACCTACAGATTTTTTATTTTTTATTATCACACTGGCCGATTCCCACCAAGGCAGGGTGGCCCGAAAAAGAAAAACTTTCACCATCATTCACTCCATCACTGTCTTGCCAGAAGGGTGCTTTACACTACAGTTTTTAAACTGCAACATTAACACCCCTCCTTCAGATTGTATCTTCCTTTTATCCTTTTTTCCTTTCACTGAGAATAAATCGCTTTTGTTTACTGCATCTTTTGTGAAAAATCCTCAAGTTCTACCTTAACGTGAAGGTGCAGGTACTGAAACTCAGTACCTGCAACTACAGTACTCGCACAGTGAATCAGATAAAAACGTCTTTACTGGACGCAGATCATCTGACTATGTTGACACAGTTGCCATTAGCCGGGTCAGTAGAGCTTCAAGCTTGAAATTCTTGTCCCTGGTTCGAGACTCTGCAATGGGCGAAACGTTCCAACTACTTAATACAGTTTTTACTGTAATAAATATGACGAACATATCAATGAAGAAGAGATACCATGAGGAAAGTTCTACTCTTTACTTTCACATATATGAAGAAAAAAAAAGTAAAAATGTTGAAGTAGAGAGTCACAGAGGAAGCTGATGAAGAAACTAAGTAAATACATTCATAATAAAATCCCACTTCGGTAAATTTCGTAAAACAACGAATGTAGAATAAAATCTTAGGGAAAAACAGCAAATATCTAACATGGTGAGAAATGAACAGGAATCAGAGTAATATTATGATCGTCAAAAGTGCAATATGAGACAAGATCAGTGATGCTAAATAAAACATATTGGAAAAAAAGTGAATGCAACATTAATGTATACTCTTACTGAAGCAAAATTTCCTCTGAGAGTGAAGTTTGAGGAGATGGACGACCCAACCTACAGCGAGTTTATAGATTACTTTTAGGCAAACCATCTTAATGACTTACAGTGGCAGTGACTCACAATCCCTAGCAAACAGCTAGAGATTCAGCAGATCATCTTCAGATACGCAGGTTCGTTATTTACGGATGAAGGAATTTTAGTATATATACACGAATTGATAAATCAAATATAGCATATTTTTAATTTTTTTCCAATAATATGTACTTCTGATGTACAGTACAATCTGCTGTTCCACTGACAATATTTACTCCCTAAAGTAACTATCGTGAATTACTTCACGAAATCGTAATCACACGATTACAAACAAATCACCGTACGGGTGAGGACTGAACCCGCTTGCCACGAGATGAATCCCCACCCGTATCGTGGTTTGATCGTGAATTAACGACAATTTAACTATCCTAACTAAAATAATAATGGTTGTAGAGAAATCTGAAGAAAATGTCAAGTAAAAATATACGTTATATTTTAAGGCTTATGAACATATGCTAATTATTCATGGCGAAGCTACATGTTATGCTTTTAATCATTACTTCACGTTTGAATGGCGAAACTTCTAGATACGTAAATAAATAACTTTCAAATCTGAAGAAGAGTTGGCACAGAGGAACATCTGCGTAAAAACAAAGTATCCACAAACATAACAGAGATGGCAGACTTCGCAGCATCTTTGGTGATTTCAACGAAGGTGATAAAGACTTTGAATTAGGTGATAATTACAGTCAAGAAGTGACACTAACACAAAATCTCGTAGACACTGTGTCACTGAGCTACTTGGTTTAACGTGTTAGAGGATCAGCATGCAAACTACAAAACATAGAATACAATACACAATACACAAATAACTCGCACATAGGAGAAAGGAGTTTACGACGACGTTTCGGTCCGTCTTGGACCAAAGTCACACTGTGTTGGTTATTTGTGTATTGTTACACTCAATAATACACAAAACACATAAAAAATTAAATTATTAATGCATACCGAAAATTGTATTCCGAGGATAGAACATATAGGGAGAACTTTACCCATTACCCATCCTTGCCAACCTCTTTCTTACCCTCCCTTTTCCCCTCTTAATATATCTGCCCCCATTCTTCTTTCCTCTTCTGGCAGCTTCCATCCGTACCTCCCCATTTTCCTTCCTCTCCTCTAGGTTTCTCTTTTCTCTCTCGTTTTCTTCCTATATTTGTTCCCTCTCTCTCCTTTCATCCATTATTTTTTAAATGTTATTTCATGACATTTTTTCTCTTTCCCTCTCCTTTTGACCTACCTTTCTTTCCTACCTGTCTCCTCCATGCCTTTTCCCTTTCTCCTGTCGTGCAAGTCCCCTCCTCCCATTTATCGTCTCTCTGCCCTCTACTTTCATACTCTGGCCATCTCTCAATTCCTTCTACTATAGTTCTCCGTTCTTCCCTCTTTTCTTTCACTTCTCCTTCCTCATTCTGTGTTCTTCGTTCCTTCCTTCCTTCTTTTTTTCACTCCTTTATTTCTTCCTTCCTTCTATTTTTTAAAAATTTTACTTATGAATAATCTTTCCAAATTTGTCTGACTCCCTCTCTTCCTGTCTCCCTTCCTTCTTGCCTCCTTCCCCTCCTGCCTCCCTCCCTTCTCACCATTTCCCTCTCCTGCCTCTTCCCTTCCTGCCTCTTACCATATACCTGCTTCACTTCTCCTCTCCTCACTACGCTTCTCTCCTTCACTATCTACTTCATTCCTCCATAACCTGCTTCATTCCCCTCCACGTTTCGTTCTCTACCTCCGTTCCTCCCTCCCAGATGACACCAGACACTCCCCCCCTTCTCTCTCTCTCTCTCTCTCTCTCTCTGCTTCGTGATACGACAGTTTCTCTGGCCAACTGCTCTCGTTTCTCACTCTTACGGCGCGAGGATTTGTCACTGTGATGCACAATAACCTTCGGCGTTTGGGGAATTCGAATCACTTGTATGCTGCGCGGCTCTTCTCTCTTTCTTTTTCTTCTAGCGCCATTTATTCTTGTGGAAATAAATTGTTTTTCTTCTTGCTTACTGAGTGGGTAGACTTGTTTGTTTTTATATTTTGATTCTTGCTTGATTTTTTTTTTTTGCCATTTGTTTGTCGTTGCCTGTATGATCGTCATCATTCTCATAGTTATTTTAATTATCTTCAACTTCATTACTGTCGTCAACGCAGTCATCAGCAGCATAATGATGATCATGATCGTTATCATTATCATGATCATCTAAATTTTCATCATTATCTTCATCACCACCACAATCATCGCAATCATCACCATCACCACAATCACCATCACCACCACAATCATCACCATCACCGCAATCACCATCACAATCACCATCACCACCACAATCATCACCATCACCACCACAGTCACCACCACCACCACAATCATCACAATCACCATCACCACAATCAACACCACCACAATCACAATCACCACCACAATCAACACCACCACCACAATCATCACCACCACAATCACAATCACCACCACAATCATCACCATCACCACCATCACAAATGATATCCAATAAAATGTTAATTTAAGTTATTCCCTGTTTTTTGCTACCTCAAGGATTTCACTTATAACTTGACAACGCCTGAGCAACTGAACTTCAGATTTCTCGACGCCGGTGTAGAGTAGCTAACGAAAGTTTCGTCCAACTATTGCTAAGGTAGATAGATGCTCTCTGACTCGTTTTATGTAAACCATTTCTAAATTTGGTTTATGTGTGATAATAAGAGACATCTTGTGATGGATATTTTTCTTTCAGGTGTTACTGGAGTGTATTGGTGCCAATTCTCCAATTGTATTACTAAATTTATGTCATCGGTTTGACTCACGAAATCGTAATGGCATGTTTGCAAATAAACCATACCACGGGTGGGGTTGGAACCCGTGATCAGAGAGTCATAAACGCTTCGGTCTAGAGTTTCATGTTTCTTTAATCGCGGGTTCTAACCCCATCCGTGGTATGGTTTGGTAATCATATTGTTTGTACATGAGGTAATTTGAGTATGCCTAGGCAGAATGGCTTCAATCTTCAATAGCTGAAATACCTTACTGACAGAATAAACCTCAGTAAATCTAAATTTTTGTATATAAATTCCTTGCAGTTCGTTAACACAGTAAATAAACTTGAAATTGTGATGAATGGTTTGAAAAACCGACAAGTTGAAGATTGAGACACTTATGCAGCATATGGGAATCTTTATTCAGGAAACGTTTCGCCACACAGTGGCTTCATCAGTCCAATACAAAGAGGAAGGCGTAAGGAGAGGAGGAGAATGAGGTAATCAGTCCCTCAACCTGGAGTCGATGTGTTCAGTCCATCAAGATTGATGGACTGAACACATCGACTCCAGGTTGAGGGACTGATTACCTCATTCTCCTCCTGTTCTTCAAGTTTCTCCTATGTATGGACTGATGAAGCCACTGTGTGGCGAAACGTTTCCTGAATAAAGATTCCCATATGCTGCATAAGTGTCTCAATCTTCAAACTTGGAATTGATACATTCCGAGGAATAACTGCAAAATTCTTCTTCTAATCGGTATGAAAATTTCAGCAATGATGCACTTTGCTTATTGGAAGGTTACCAAGGTTTTCCATCTGTGCAACAAATCTAGAATTTTCATCAGAGAAAATTTTGGTGCGGTAAATATTCATTTTTTTCCTCTCTGTTATTGGGTCCTCTCTCCATGTACATTTTCTGAGGTATGACGGATCATAGTTTCTTGTTAATTTAGTGGCAGGTAAAGCAACCTTTAGTAAGAGGATATTCCACTTTCCTCTTCGATTTGTAAAAGCTGGTTAGCTATTTGTAAAAGCTGGTTAGCTATTTGTAAAAGCTGGTTAGCTATTTGTAAAAGCTGGTTAGCTATTTGTAAAAGCTGGTTAGCTATTTGTAAAAGCTGGTTAGCTATTTGTAAAAGCTGGTTAGCTATTTGTAAAAGCTGGTTAGCTATTTGTAAAAGCTGGTTAGCTATTTGTAAAAGCTGGTTAGCTATTTGTAAAAGCTGGTTAGCTATCGGAAATATGTAAAAATCCACAGCAGTACTAGTGTATATCATAATATTAGATGTAACTGGCAACAATGAATCATGTACAATCCAGAGCGCTCTATTAGTTTATCCAAAGAAGAATTTTGAACCACCTCTTAACATTAAGCTTAGTTTAATAAACATTTTTGTTAAAACGATAGATAAGGCAAATTCAAAGGGGATTCAATACTTTTTTGAATGATGTCCTGAAGTCACTGTTGCGGAAATGAAGAGGAAATTTTCTGTTGGTCCACAAATCAGGAATGTCCTAAAGGATGGCGGCTATTACGAGCACAGGTAACCATTCAAGTCCAGTAGTATCTGGCCATAAACAAAGTCAGTTACATAGCGATCAACAGGACAAGGCAATCCCAACAGGATAAAAATTTTCACCCATTCATTCCTTCACTAATTATTTACAATATATACGAGGTTAAGATATTAAGATAGCAATATAATGAGGTGACAACAAAGAGCCACTCAAAGCAACGAGTGGATTCACCCTGACTCAGCGAAAGTCTGCCCTCCCAGCCAGGCTGACAGGTATGACCTCGACCTTAGCTGGGGAATCGGACTCTCTCCTGATAGGTGGGTGAAACTGGACAATAAATATAGCAGCAGGGCCATAGAACTGACATACTCTGAACTACCAGTTCACTGGTAGAGAGGGCATTCTGATGGTTGTGTGACGAACGTTCAGTGAAGTGTAACATACACAATGCACGACACAGTGGCTCTAAAGAAAACATCAGTGTATAAGAATCTCAAACATTAAAGTTTTTCAGATGGATATGTTGATACCTTTTGGGAAACTATAAAGCCAGGCACACAACACCTGGCATGATTCCAGTAATATGTTTCATATAAAGAAATGCAAAACTTCGCTAACACTAGTACTCAACAATCTTTGGACAAGGCGTATTAATTTACGTGAATTCTCAATCTCATCAACAAGTGCAGATATATATCACCTGTTCACAACGGACGCAGTTTATTGATGACATAATATTATTTTTTTTATTAACACATTGGCCGATTCCCACCAAGGCAGGGTGGCCCGAAAAAGAAAAACTTTCACCATCATTCAGTCCATTACTGCCTTGCCAGCAGGGTGCTTTACACAACAGTTTGCAACATTAACACCCCTCCTTCAGAGTGCAGGCACTGTACTTCCCGTCTCCAGAACTCTAGTCCTGCCTGCCGGTTTCTCTGAATCCCTTCATAAATGTTACTTTGCTCACACTCCAACATCACGTCAACAATTAAAAACCATTTGTCTCCATTCACTCCTATCAAACACGCTCACGCATGCCCGCTGGAAGTCCAAACCCCTCGCACACAAAACCTCCTTTACTCCCTCCCTCCAACCTTTCCTAGGCCGACCCCTACCCCGCCTTCCTTCCACTACAGACTGATACACTCTTGAAGTCATTCTGTTTCGCTCCATTCTCTCTTTATGTCCGAACCACCTCAACAACCCTTTCTCAGCCCTCTGGACAACAGTTTTGGCAACCACCCAGGGAAGCACTACCGTCTTGCCAGATGACTGTGAAACAGACACCTGTAACTGTTTTACATGATGGTAGGATTGCTGGTTTCTTTTTCTGTCTCATAAACACGCTAGATAACAGGGATATCTTGCTACTCCTACTTACACTTTGGTCACACTTCACAGACACGCACATGCATATATATATATATATATACATACATCTAGGCTTTTCTCCTTTTTCTAAATAGCTCTTGTTTCTCTTTATTTCTTCTATTGTCCATGGGGAAGTGGAAAAGAATCTTTCCTCCGTAAGCCATGCGTGTCGTATGAGGCGACTAAAATGCCGGGAGCAATGGGCTAGTAACCTCTTCTCCTGTAGACATTTACTAAAAAAGAGAAGATGACGTAATACTAAAGACTAATTGCTCTAACATATAATAACAGTTACCGAAAGACAGCCGAGATACCATTACTGATTATATGAATAATTATGTTCTATGGTGACATATTCCAACTGCTTAAACATAAAAAGAATGAAGAACTCAGAGCTAAACACAGGATTTATAAAACAGGTTGATAATCCCACTGAACGAAGAGAGAAAAGGTTAAATGCAAAGTACTAATAGAGAGATAACTTATTGCTTAGAGAACATTAGAAAGCAAATGAAACAGAGGCTACAAAATATTACAGGTTTGGTACTAAAATTCTTCACGATTAAGAGAAGTCCTCCTAATGGTGGCACAATTCACATTACTTGTGCTCCCATGTTCCTTTATTGCTGTTTGCTCACACTACCTTACAATGCAGAATATATTACACATATATAAGAACATAAGAAAGAAGGAACACTGCAACAGGCCTACTGACACATGCGGAGCAGGTCCATGTCCCCCCCCGGATTAGACCAATGACCCCCCCCCGGATTAGCCCAATGACCCACCCAGTCTGGTCACCCCCACTCAAGGATGGAGCACGGCACCAGACCCAGCAGCACAAGCTAGTCAGGTCCAACTCACACCCACCCACACCCACTCATGTATTTATCTAACCTATTTTTAAAACTACACAACGTTTTAGCCTGAATAACTGTACTCGGGAGTTTTTTCCACTCGTCTACAACTCTATTACCAAACCAGTGCTTTCCTATATCCTTACTGAATCTGAATTTTTCCAACTTGAAACCATAGCTGCGAGTCCTGTCTTGGCTGGAAATTTTCAGCACGCTGTTTACATCCCCTTTATTTATTCCTGTTTTCCATTTATACACCTCGATCATATCCTCCCTAATTCTACGCCTTTCGAGAGAGTGCAGATTCAGGGCCTCAGTCTATCCTCATAGGGAAGATTTCTGATACATGGGATCATCTTTGTCATCTCCTCTGTACGTTTTCCAGAGCATTTATATCCATTCTGTAATGCGGTGACCAGAACTGAGCAGCATAGTCTAAATGAGGCCTAACCAATGATATATTGAGTTGAAGAACAACCTGAGGACTTCTATTATTTATACTTCTAGATATGAAGCCAAGAATTCTGTTAGCTTTATTGCGAACACTAATGCACTGTTGTCTTGGTTTTAGATTACTGCTAACCAGAACTCCTAAATCCTTTTCGCAATCAGTAGTATTAAGATCTACATTATTTAGTTTATATGTGGCATGGTTATTTACCTGTCCAACATTTAGAACTTTGCATTTGTCAATATTAAACTGCATCTGCCACTTCTCCGACCATTGCATCAGTCTATTCAAATCATCCTGGAGTGCTCTTGTGTCCTCATTAGAATGAATTGGACGGCCTATTTTGGTGTCATCAGCAAATTTGCTTATGTCGCTATTTATTCCCTCATCTATATCGTTTATGTAAATTGTGAACAACAACGGGCCCAGCACTGACCCCTGAGGAACACCGCTTGTGACGTGCCCCCATTCTGATTTCTCCCCATTTATGCAAACTCTCTGCTGTCTATTTGTCAGCCATGCCTCTACCCAGGGAAAAATTTCTCCTCCTATTCCGTGTGCCTGAAGTTTCCTCAATAGCCTCTGGTGTGGAACTCTATCGAAAGCCTTACTGAAGTCCATATACACAATATCATATTCATTACCATGACCTACCTCCTCAAACACCTTAGTGAAAAAAGTTAGTAAATTCGTAATACAGGAACGCCTCTTTGTAAAACCGTGTTGAGATTCATTAATCAATCTGTGCCTGTCAAGATGGCTACGAATTGCTTCGGCAATTATTGATTCCATAAATTTTCCCACTATGGAGGTAAGGCTTGTTGGTCTATAGTTCGAAGCCTGTCACCTGCCTTGTAAATAGGTATTACATTTGCCATTTTCCACTTATCACTCACTGTGCCAGTTTGTAGTGATATGTTAAAAAAATTAGCCAAAGGTATGCTAAGTTCCTCTTTACATTCCTTTAACACCCTTACAAACAGTTCATCAGGGCCTGGGGATTTGTTAGGTTTTAGTTTCTCTATTTGTCTGAGGACCATGTTACTAGTTACCGCAATCGTACATAGTTTATTATCATCCTGTTCTACATAATCTATTATTTCAGGAATATCGCTAGTATTTTCCTGGGTGAAAACTGAGAGGAAGTAGGTATTGAGAATTTCACACATATCCTTATCGCTGTTAGTGATCTGACCAGAGTTACTTTTAAGTGGGTCAATCTTGTTCCTAATCTTACTTCTGTATACCTGAAAGAACCCTTTAGGGTTAATCTTTGAATCCCTTGCGACCTTAGCCTCACAATCCCTTTTTGCTTTTCTTATTCCTTTTTTTATTTCTCTCTTTAATTGAATATATTGATTTCTTAACTGCCCTTCCCCTCTTTTGATACGCCTATATATGCTTCTCTTTTGACCAATGAGGTGTTTTAATCTATTGTTCATCCATTTGGGATAATTTTTGTTAGATCTAATTTCCCTACTCGGAACAAAAGTTGTCTGGGCAGCTAGAACTATGCTCTGAAAAACGTCATATTGGCAACTAAGATCACCTACCTGACTCATAGTCAGAACATCCCAATTTAGCCCACCCAGGTAATTTTTCAGTCCCATGAAGTCGGCCAAGCGAAAATCTGGGACAGAGATTTGATTGCAGTTATCTGGGTAATACCATGATATATTAAAGCTAAGTGATTTGTGATCACTTTCCCCAAGCTCATCATTAACCTCAAGATTATTAATTAGTGAATCTTTGTTGGCAAGAACCAAGTCAAGCAGATTGTTTCCTCTAGTTGGTTCTGTCAAATAAAACATCTAGACTATATGAAATGCCTTAAATATCTTGGAATGTACTTTGTGGATCCAGAAATAACTCTTACTTAGCAAAGGAAATATATGTCGTCAGTTTACTCTTCGAGTCGTGCACGGTGTTTACATAGCTGTCTGGTGAGTGGTGCACGTTGTTTACATAGCTGTCTGGTGAGTCGTACACGGTGTTTACATAGCTGTCTGGTGAGTCGTGCACGGTGTTTACATAGCTATCTGGTGAGTCGTGCACGTTGTTTACACCACTGGACACGTACCCATTGTGCTGGAGTGTAATTTAACTGACAGTTTCTACCTACCATAAATAAAATTCGGTTACTAATATTTCCTCTCCCCCAAAAAAACTGAATAGAGAATATCCATTTTTGCCTGCCAAAGAATAGATTCCTTGCATTATAGAAAATAAAACCTAGGATTTATTCGTTGGAGTCTCTAAACTTAATAGCTGTGAATTGTTCCAGCCACCGTATTTTGATTTTTTTTTCTTTAGTGATTCCTGATAATATGTTCATGGAATATACCCGATGGCCAGGTGGCAAATCTGCACACTAAAAGTACAGGTTATTGGAGTAAGAGATAAGGAAGTGTAGCATAATCCCGCTTCAAAGCAGGGATGTCAGTGTCAACATCGTTTGATCAAGGCTTTGCAAAACTAATACCAACAGATTTCGGAAATACTGCTAAAACCAAGGGAGCAGATTTCAAAACGAAATTGAAATACCACTTTATCGAAGTGTTAGATCGGTGAGGCAGCGATAGTGATGGCTACGTAAGCCTGTGCAGGTCACTGCCACTAACTGTCTGGCTGATCAAGCCATCAGTAAAAAAATGTAGATTCAGGACGAGTTGCGAAGGTAGAAGAATGCTAGAACCCTGTCACAGGTATGTCACAAATATATCACCATCTCCTCCACCACCATCACTATCTCCACTATCAGGACTGTCACTATATCAAAATCAGTATTACCTTTATCTTCAACGTAATCTATCATCGTCTTATCATCATCATCACCAGCAATATTAAAAGTATCTTAAATTTCATAACAATTATCATCACTGTTATTACCAGCACCACCACCATCTTCCATCTATGTGCAACATCATCATCATCATCATCAATATCATCGTTTGTAGATGAATGGTTCAGAGAACCGACATGTTGATAAATTAGACACATGTGCAACTCTTGGGTATCTTTATTGAGGAAACGTTTCGCCACACAGTGGCTTCATCAGTCCATACGTAGGAGAAACTTGAAGAACAGGAGGAGAATGAGGTAATCAGTCCCTCAACCTTGAGTCGATGTGTTCAGTCCATCAATCTTGAATAGAATACGGCATATCAGCGGAGAAGCAGCTTATAAACCGTATGGCAGGAGAGGACTGATTACCTCATTCTCCTCCTGTTCTTCAAGTTTCTCCTACGTTTGGACTGACGAAGCCACTGTATGGCGAAACGTTTCCTCAATAAAGATACCCAAGAGTTGCACATGTGTCTAATTTATCAACATGTCGGTTCTCTGAACCATTCATCTACAAACCTGTCAGACACTGCAACTTCTTGGGATCTTAATACTTAGGAATTCTTCGCTTGCCTAATTCTTGGGCACAACCTACTTCCACATTGAACAAATGTGACACTACCTATGACTGCTGCACCTCTCCTGCCATACGGTTTATAAGCTGCTTCTCCGCTCATCTGCCGTATTCTACTCAAGATTGATGGACTGAACACATCGACTCAAGGTTGAGGGACTGATTACCTCATTCTCCTCCTGTTCTTCAAGTTTCTCCTACGTTTGGACTGATGAAGCCACTGTGTGGCGAAACGTTTCCTCAATAAAGATACCCAAGAGTTGCACATGTGTCTAATTTATCAACATCATCGTTAGATCACTAACAAATTCATCATCAAAAACATTAACACCGTTATCATCACGGCAATATCATTAACATCATCATCACGATAATATCATTAACATCATCATCACGACAGTATCATTAACATCATCATCCTCGTCCTGTGTGGCAAACAAGATTTAATAAACTACTACTGAATGTATGATGCATCATAACATGAAATACAGTAATACACAGGCAAGCAAGTCTCCTGGGACAATATAATTAGAACCTACCAACTCGACTGGAACGTGAAGAAAATTCGAATCATCGCTATTACGCGGTAATTTACAGCAATCAGACCATATACGGTGCACAACCCTTACTCTATCAATAAATAATAAATAACAGCATAGAAACGCCTGCTAGATATAGCTAGTTTATACAGTATGTACCTGTATATAGATCCATAGTACACAGTTGAGTTTGGGTTTAAATACAGTAGCCAAAAAAATTAACGTTTGCAAATTGTAAGATAACTTTAAACGACGTTACAGTGTGTTTTGGATAACTAGATTAATTCCTAAGTTGTGCGATCTGGGAAAGGTATCCCTGTATTGTATAACCCAAACCTCCTACACCTTAATGCACACGACAGTAGTAGTGCAGAGGTGGCATAAGTTTCTAATCCAATCAAGAATTGACACTAATTATTTTATATGAATCAGAACAGACATGCATTAGTTATTGCATAGAAGATTATATTCAGATTTATTCATTAAAATAATAAATTAGGATCTCACAGCCAAAAATTAATTCAGACATTCAGCATAGAATTACTAGCTTAGAAAGTTTGAGGTCAATCTGAAGAAGCATTTTCTTGTTATCTAACAGTGATAAATACTCCAAAATACACCACGTTTGAAGCTGCTTAGAAAATAAATATCTAAATTATTTTTATTGAAGTTTTAAAATCAGTATGAGAGACGGATTTACAGATTACATGAAAATCCTGTTTTCTTTTTTTTTTTTTTTTTTTTGCAGGTTTTCCACGCGATTTCTGTATTTCTCAATATATTTTTTTTCATTTATATTCCTTTTACAAATCTTTTAACTTGTACAAGGAAAAATATTTCATATTTTCTTTTAAGAAAATCTGATATAATACAATTTCTTCAATAAAATTAGTAAACTGGCTCCTAGAGTGACAAAATTCAATAGCAAATATTTTCCACTAAGATAAAGAGGGAAAAGATTTTACAACTTTTTTAAAACACAAAATTGACATAAAGATACCAAGACGAGTGATGTAATTAAGGTATGGCAGGTATGGCACGTGCCCTGGGCACCACTTGAAGGGGGGGGTGCCACTCAACAGTTTCTATTAAAGTCAGTCTAGCCATCCTCAGATACTGAAAAAAAAAAAATCTTCAATTTAACCATCCTAGTGAGAAGTACTAGGATGGTAAAAATGTTAAACCATTTATATAAAATAATAAGTAAAATATTTATTATTTATTAATTATTAATAAGTAAAAATACAAAACCGGGAGCTACATGGGCACAAACGTCACAGTGCCAGAGTTCAGTGCCAACTAGAATTTTATGTGAAATCTGGGAAAATTAGTGTTTTTATGAAAAGTGCCATTTCCTAATTTCAGACCATTGTGTAAGATCATGAAACGCCTCTTTACGAAGAAGGAAAGTGGAGCTGATGAGACGAGAGGAGGCCACCAGGCCACTGTGCCCCGTGGTCTGGTGGCTAAAGCTCTCGCTTCACGCAGCGAGAGTCCGGATTCGATTCCCGGAGAGGGTAGAAATATTGGGCGTGTTTCTTTACACCGGTTGTCTATGTTACCCATTAGCAAAATGGGTACTTGGGGGTTGACTGATGTGGGTTGCATCCTTGGATAAAAATAAACTAAACTGCCGAAAAACGGCTTTCCATGTAGTAGTATGTCACTGATGTCAGCTAGGCCTGTTTACCCTGTGCATGTACTTGTAGAAATAAAGATATCATTTATATTATTTATTTAAGAAGTCAAGCAAGTTCTTCATGTCCTTCTTGGAAAAGCCTGAAAAAAGTTGTTCGACACGTTCCAGGGAATCGCCTGCCCCTGCTACAGTTCTGTTAGAATCCGAAGGTGGATCAAGTACAAGCCGAGGAGAAATCACAACCCTCCACGAGGAGGAAGTCAAATAAACCCAAGTATAACGAGATTAAAAGTAAGGCTGCCAGAGAGAACGTGGACATGACAAGAGGGGAAGACGAGAGTAGTGGTGGTAATGATGATGAATTTATTGACGAGATTGATCCTGACGACACTGAACCTAGTGAACTGGATGGTGTCAAAGAGTTTCGAACTGTCATACCAGAAGTGATTCAACAGCATGACATTGTCGTTGGACTTCTGAAATTCGACAAGGATACTGCAACAGCAATTTCTGCCTGACGCGCTGAGAACAGAAATTATAAAGCTGAGTTCGAAGTATTTCCAGAACAGTGAGGGGCCTTTCCTGCCAGCAAATAACCGCTCAGTGAACAAAACTAGGTTCAAGAGGAAATCGGGAAATGGTCGTGGTGAGTAAGCGACTCGGTCATGGCTGGTCTATTTCCCTTCTAACAAGTCTACATTCTGTATCTGTTGTCTTCTCTATTCCCGGTCAGACCATCAACCCTCAGTAGAGCAGGAAAGTGGATTCATCCAGTGGAAAGCACCTGAAAGGATTGGTGTTTATGAAAATGGTAAGAATCATCGGGATTGCTTCGCACAGTGGAAAGAAATGGAAATAAATTTAGTTGAAAACAGAGGCGTTATTGACGCGGTACTTTAGTCACAGATTGACGAGGAAAAGCATAAGTGTCGTTATATCTTGACGAGAATCCTTCACTGCATAAAATTCCATGTGACTTACGACCTGGCGTTGCGAAGACACAGAGTCACGTCAGCTAAACGATGACTCCAATGTGGGAAATTTTCTTGGCTTACTGAAACTACTAGTCATTTTTATCCTGTCATGAAAGAACACCACACTTCTTTTTAAAGTCATTCTGGATCCACTTATCACTTATCTTTCACCGGGTGTCCAGAACGCATTCATCCACATGAGGGCATCTACTGTTCGCCAGAGTTTACTGAGAAGCATTCGACTCACCTCTTGATCAGGTACACCATGAGATGTCAGAAGTGGTGAAGTACGTGGAAGTTGATTTTGAGAGGAAACCAGTCCGTGTTAGAGAGTCCTCACGTGGTTTTATCCAGATAAGCCAGAAGGATGCTGAGAGTTTTGGTGAAGGCATCTTGAAACAGCTAGAGAAGGAGGAAAAGGAGCTACAAGGAAGTCGGTCATAGTGTTATGACATCTCTGCTGTCGAAGTCCGAAACCAGGTGGAGTGCAAGGACAGTAGTGAAGCCCGTCAACAAATACCTAGAGGAGATACTTTAAGTTCTTCAGAACATGAGAGACAATGAAAACAAGACCAGTGAAACAAGACGCTGTGTAACCGCATGTTGAGTTACGATTTTCTGACTTTGCTAGGATTTTGGAACACAAAGTGCTCATTCACATTGACGGCATTCAAAAGAGGCTGCAGGAACTTCCACTATGCTGCTCTGGATCTGAAAGCCCTCCAAGATCATTTTTATGATGAAAGAAAAGTGTTGGTCAGTGAATCACTCAAAGGACTCGGTCTCTGTCAAGAATGGAATATTGAAGTTGAAAGACGTCAGAGACGAAAGAAACGAGTAGGTGAAGAGAAATCCAGAGATGCTGGGCCAAGGAGTAAATTTGAAAAGTCTTGAAGGGAACACTCGACCGTCTTCAAAGAGAAATGGATGAAAGGTTCGCTCGTTTGCACGACACTTACGTGAAGTTTGAGTTCCTTCTCGATGTCAAGGGACTGTGTTATAGCGCCAACAGTAACGACCTAAAGAAGAAGTGCGAAAATTTGGGAGAATTGTACAGCTCTGATGTTGATGGACAGAAGCTATATAAAGAAATTTTGAAGAGTTTCTTGAATTTATTGTTCAGTATGAAGATGAGAGTATCTTCCCCAATCTTCGTATTGCTATTCAGATGTCAACCATCGCAGTTTTCATCGCCAGCTGGGAGGAATAATTCAATAAATTAAACAAAATACTTTCGCATTTGAGAGCCTCCATGAGTCAAGGCAGACTCTGTGATCTTACTCTGCTGAGTGAGGAAATAGAAGAAACTGAATAAAACTGAATTTGAGCAAATCATAGACCAATTTCCATCAGTGAAAACAAGGAAGGTACAGTTGTAATTTTTATATAGTGCCATAATTTGTTAATTAAGAGATGAACGAGCTTGACATGTATTTTTGAGTTAATTTTATGATAAAGTTATCTAAAAGACGGATGTCAGATGTTTGGACAGGGATGCAGCTCTGGTGCTTGCCATCGGCGCTGTTTTCCACAGATACGCTCCTAACCAACACACACCAACACCTCAACAAAATTCTAATTTGGCTAATGTTTTTTAAAGTTTGAAGCCGATCTGAAGACGCATTCTTTACCTATCACTTGGGAACGAAATTTCAGGAATGGTCAATATGCCTACAGTTGCATGAATCAATTTTTCTACTTCAGCAAACCGGAACTAAAAATGGGAAGCTGCCTGAATGAGTGAAAACAAAAATTTGGTGGAAGAAATAAACGAAACAAAAAAACAATAAAAAAATAAATAAAAAAAATTGAAGCAACCACTTACAAGTATCCCTTCGGGTATCCCTAAGTAGTGTTGGTTACGAATTACTAGAAGCAAGTAAGCTAATATCCTAGTATCTTAATTAAAAATAGCAAATTAAAACCGATACAGCCCAAAACTATTTCAAACCTTCTACAAAGAAACAGCAACTTTGAAAGTGTATTGTCACTCTGTTGAGGTAATCGGATAAAGCTAATTATCACAAGTATAGCCATATTTCCATTTTCAAAAGCCGATAATGATCAAGAGAATGATGAAGAATCGGCGGCAAATGTATCTTCAACCCTGAACAAGGACCGACAGGATGAATGTACATGATCATCTCATCATGACATTCACTGAAGGAATGATCTGATTTTCTCTGTAACAGTGCCAGCCAGAAGAAACAATTCCGATTTAGGAATACAGTTGTACATCACTATGAAGGGCAGACGGTTGAGGTCCATGACATGCGATGTTGACTAAGTGCAACGAAGAAGAGGCTGACACACGGAATATCCTCAATATATTTCATTTACTGGGTAGAGGTGCTGCAAATGTGCTGAAGAAGACATCCAACTCAGACATAATCGTCATTTCGGTCCATCATTTTTCCAATTCAGCTCAATGGCAGAAAAAACAAAACATGTTCAACATCAGAGAAGTGAAAGATGTCCTCGGCCCTACGTAAAGTGCAGTTCTTCCCCACTTTGCCGCCGTAAATCGGCTCTAGAGAAACACTTAAAAAGATAAGTGCTTCCAAGTTCAGAGAATGCTGAACTTCGAAAAAAAAATAGTAAGTGGAACGTATTCTACCAATTCAGAATACATTGTACCTGTACTGTATGTATTAATGGTTGGAACAAAGAATGAAATAAGTTCTTTCTCGAATGGATTACAAATCCTGAAGTTGCTTGTGAAATGTGGATACCAAACAAAAAAAAAAAACGTATTCGGTGATTACAGTTTCAGGAAGCAAGACTTTCCTTGCACAGTACCACATTAATTGATTATCGTAACTCATATTTATACCTTTCTACACACCACTAATTTTTTTTTATGAACATTTAATGCGCATGTGGGAACCGTGTTCGTAATTGTGGTATCTCTTAATGACAAAAAGTCGTTATTTTCTCAGTTACATTTTCTTTTTATTTCCTTCCGTATGTTCCTAGGTTTCCACCGTCGCCTGTGGATATTATTCAGATGTATCATTTCAGATATATACTTGCACGAGGTTTGACTATTAGACAAGATTATTTCTTTATCATCGTCTAGGATTAAATGAAAATGGTTGAGACAGCATTCAATCCTTTCCGGAAACGCTATCAATCCATTTTGATCATGTAAATCTAATAAGAAATAGGGGAAATGGAACTATTTCTTCATATGCCACCTTTCTTGCCCCAAGAGGGGAATGGAATCCCCCATCAAGTGGATGCCAAGGGAGACTTACATCTGCCACTCTCCCGGATCGAAAGGGATTCTTTAGGAACAGCAGAGCATCCCCTTCCTCTTCCCCTTCGTAAACTTTCACAGGTACGATAAATCACGATAAAATATCCCTATCAGTCTCACTATCTTTTACTGTCCCTTCTCTTATTATTCTTCATCAACCTCCTTTCATTATTTCTCCTAATCCGTTACTCAGCATCCAATCCATCTTATTATCCATCCTCCTCTCCTACAACTATTATTCCAAATCCTCTTACTCTTCCTCCTTTCCCTCCCATTATCGTGCCTCCTGGGATTTCTCTAGCTTTTCCGTTACTCTTCATCAAACTCCCTTCCCATACAAAGTTTTCAAACACGCTTTAAAACATTAGAAAGTTATCATGAGTGAAATGAGGCGAATTACATGTAAGAGAAAATGTTCCGTCGCCCAGGAGGAGTTGAAAAAAACTGCATGAGTTTTTTCCCTCTAAGTTTGGAGAATGTGGTAGCTAGAGATAAGATACACGGTGTGTCGAGTGTTACAGACCTGAGGGAGCGGGGAGGCAAAATTATCACATATGCACATAAATATAAACGTCTTTAGCGTGAGGCTGCCTCCCTAGCTGTCTTTAAAGAAGGCAACAGCTATCATGAGCTGTAGGTGACCCACAGAACCATAACATATTACAAATTGCAAGTACTGCACTATCTCAAAAGCTCGAGCCATGCGAAGTGTGTCCCTTAAATTCCACTAAGTATATTTATACCTAGTCAAGCCGACAGTACGACTAACCCCAACAATTGCTCGCAACCACTTCGACTTAATATGCTCATAAATGCTGACTTAATACTGAAATTTCCAGGATTAAAACTATCTTCCATCTCTTCTTCTAACCCTTCTATGAATATTCACTAAAACCTCTTCTATCCACCTCAGAATAATGTTCCTTCTTAATGAACAATTCCTGTTCTGTTCAAATCGTGAAATATACATATCACCGAACTAATGTACTGTGAACGTGAACTCTACATGCACACTGTGGGAGTTCCCGCAAATGAAGATAGATTTGCAAAATGTAGGTCGTTTAAGAGTTGACAGAAGCACTCACGAGCATATTTTCACGGTTTACATTTCATATCATACAACCAATTTCCGTACTGCCTATCTGTACATTATTCAATAAATGAACAGTCACGCACATAGCGTTGAAGAAGTGACCATACTTATAATTGAGCACATTTCTCCATTAAGCTTGATCATCAATGCGAAGCTGCCAGAATCACTTATTGGGGTAATACTGGTTATTTCATCAGTGCCTCTTGATGTTAAGATTTATTGTTGCAAATTTGCTAATTTTATTTAAAAAACTGGTAATACTGAATTCCATGTATTAAATACAATATCTCTTCTGATCACCTTCAAACAAAACAAACTAACGTTAGTTTCTTAATGATATAAATTTTTTTTCTGTGAAGCTGCTAAAATTGTTAATTTTATTAAGAAAAAAAACATCGTTGTCTACTTTACGTGTGGTAATTAAAATTTTTATTTTCAGATGCATTTCACATTCTATCCGCTAATTCAATTTACTTTTTGGAAGTTTCGGCTATAATTGGCTGTCTAGGTGCCAGTTCGTTAGTTTTATTAAAAAATATCTGGTAACTGAACCCATGCAAATGTTAGAAATTTTTTCAATATGCTAATAAGCCTTCAAGTATCAGTGTTCCTTGAGCAAGATAAGACTAGAAGTTTTATTTACATTTGTAGATGTAAATTTGCCTACTTTATTAAAACAAATTGGATGGTATCATACTTAACCTTTTCGAATGGTGATAAATTAGCTTGTCCTAATATTCATATCAACTATTCCCTGATCCAGTGAAACTTTTAGTGATAACTAAAACGAAAAGGGCAGAAATTTTACAAATATTGGTTTCCCAAATAGACAAGCATACATTTTCAATACAAGAACTACTACTACTACTACATGCTAAGCGTTCTAGTGGTACACTCTGTAATCACAATTTTACTACATGTAAACCAAACAATAACCAAATTTCTGTAAACTCAGCATTGTAATCCTTATAGAGAATAAACTTTGAATAATACCACCAATACTACTTCTACTACATTCACTACCTGCAATACCTCTTCCACCACTATCCCCACTTTTTATTTATTCTCCCACCTCTCTTTCTCTCGTCACTGCCCACCTCTGTTAAATATACTGGCTCCCTGACCTCCCCGTGTTAGTGTGTAACTACTTAATGGTCCAAGTCAGACCCAAACGTCATCATAAGTTTCTCTCTTCTATGTGTGGATTATTTTTGTATTGTTCCAGTCACGGTATTGTGGGTTTTTTATTTATTAGTACTAATCCATAAACGCATTTATATATTCACCTCTAATTCCTGGTGGTCGCCTAGTAGTTCATCACGATTAAAATTTGTATAAGGGTTGGCAGGTACAGTAATATGGCAGGTACTTGTAATGTGGCAGGTACTTGTAATGTGGCAGGTACTTGTAATGTGGCAGGTACTTGTAATGTGGCAGGTACTTGTAATGTGGCAGGTACTTGTAATGTGGCAGGTACTTGTAATGTGGCAGGTACTTGTAATGTGGCAGGTACGTGTAATGTGGCAGGTACTTGTAATGTGGCAGGTACTTGTAATGTGGCAGGTACAGCAATATGGCAGATACTTGTAATGTGGCAGATACATATCTAATAATACGGCAGGTAGATGCCTTGGGTGTATGAAATATCTGGTTATGGTGGGTAGAGGAGAGAATACTGTGAAAGCTTCAGATGTGGGATAAGACAGTAGGGTTATAACCGGTGCCGCTGATGCATCTAAGTCACAGATGAGCTAACTGTAAAAATCATCTTACGGACAGTCGTTCTTTACGACTTATCTAGGATTTCTGGCTTATCTAGCTTTGAGGGATATGAGAACAGATGCATCTTGAAAGCTTCTTATACTGTGGAATCAGAGAGTAGAGTCACAGTTGTTTCCGCTGATACAGTTAATTCTCAGATAGGGTAATTTTAAAATCATCCTACTGTGAGATTCATGTCTCCCATTGTCAGCTTCATGCACGTACTGTGGTCCTAGTTCCCGTCCAGTGTTATGTTCGTTCACTTTATTTGTTTTAAGGGCAATCTTCCTGTGAGGCCGGGGGGGGGGGATATGCTAATATTCACGGCTCAACGCAAATAAGCCACTGGGGATGAGAAGAATTTGTTTTAGTAAACCATATCACGGGTGGGGGTAGAACCCGCGATCAGTCTCAAAACTCCAGACCGTCGTTTGTTTGCAATCGTGTCATTACGATTTCGTGAGTCAGTTTGTTTTAGTCTTTTTCTCTATCTTCAGGGCCTTGTCAGGAGCTATGCAGTGTTCCGACAAACAGAAATAGTGAAAAAAAAAACTCCGAGGTAGGAAGTTCATGTTAGAAAAGTCGTGTCGCAACTCTATGAGAGTGGAAGGCTGCCACCTCTCACACTACCCATCCTCACCCCTGGGTGAGAGTAAGCAAGACGAGGCTGGTGTAGGTCACTAGCTGTAAGTAACACTATATGCAAGAAAATGAAACGAGCCAGAAAGCTCCAAAGCCCTAGTAAATAATTATCAATGTATCTAGTACTAAGGTATAGTGAATTCAGCAGGTAACAGAGCCATAAATAAACGGGCTTGAGTGCTACTTAAGATCAAACCAACGAAATATATATCACGTGACATCACCTTGCTGGGTATTTACAGGTTCCAGTAAGTTGTGTTGCATAAAGGCGGCAT
This sequence comes from Cherax quadricarinatus, assembly GCF_038502225.1. Classification (NCBI taxonomy): domain Eukaryota; kingdom Metazoa; phylum Arthropoda; class Malacostraca; order Decapoda; family Parastacidae; genus Cherax; species Cherax quadricarinatus. The sequence goes on along the minus strand of NC_091303.1, from coordinate 49,738,498 downwards.
TTTACATATGTAGTAATCACTGGATCCAATAGTTTTTCTAATATATATGTGTATATTAACAAAAAGAGTTCAAAAACATAATGTTTTGCTTTCTGCTAATTGAGTTTCAGTCAAAATTTAACATGTTAAATTATATATCACGCAATCATATAATCCCATAGTTGTCCAAATTTAACTTCTTGAAATAATCCGTATTTCACATGTTTAGTAATGGATCTAGTACACTGGAACTGACACAGCCCAACTTGTCTAGTTGATAATAAATGCTAATATGGAATAGAGTAATATTATCATATGTATTCCAGTTGATATCAAAGTTTATTGTTCACTTCCTCAGAAATCATAAACATGTCGTAACCTTGTTGACAATATAGAAATCCACTGTCCCCGGGGAAAAGACAACATATGAAAGACAAAGAAAGTGAATCCTTTGGGTCGTGGTTCATGCATACAGCTGGCCTTGTGCTTTATCCATTCAGCTTTGAGTGTTCAGGTACGACGATAATACGACCAGCACTTGTCATATTGTTGTATCAATAGCCACCAATTGTGACCTCTCTCATCTCACAGCCAACATCTTTTACGGCATTTCTTTTCTCCTACTCCCGAATATCATGGAGTCTATATATTTCATTTTACTCGTAATGAGCTATTGTCAATGAATGAACAGGAGATGGATAAGGACTCGAACCATGGTCTAGCCTATACTAGTAGCGGATTCGGCACTATAACCATATATTCACGAGGCGTCTATTTTCATACCCTTCAACGTAGTATATTCTTTAACCAAAAACTGTCGTAATGAATGACTGGCCTTGAATAGACAGAAGAATCAGCTTGAACACGAACCATACTCAAGGAGCATGGCAAGCCCAAGTCACATAAGTTACCATATAATGATTGTACAATACAACTGGAACTTCTGTGACTTAGTTGTAGCAGCTGTAATCATCATGTAGCACAACCTCTGGAAGCTTTCTTGGTATATCTCCACTTACCTTTTAAAGAAGGAATCATCTAACAAGAGTCTATCTACCAATGGAGTAATTATAATAAATTCAACACATTACACGAATATAGTTACCTAGCGTCACTCCATTTGGTCGACACACTTTCCTACTTCCAGTGGACAGCTTATCATAGGTCTCTACAGCATCCCATGGATTCTGGGTTATATTTCTCTCTCCTGGGTTTCGTCAGTGCAGGGACATAATTTCTGCAGCCCACAGGTGCTGGGTCGCACAACTCATTCTTGCATATCACTGGTGCTGGGTCACTATTCTCATTCCTCTATCCCACGGGTGCTGTGTTGTAACTCTTATTCCTGCGTCCCACTAGTGGTCTGTCGCAAATCATTCCTATGTCCCAGTTGTACTTGGTGGCAACTCTCCATTCGTCGTTCCTGGGAGCCGGGTAGCGATTTCTCTCAGCCTCGCCCTATTATGGTCACCCGTCCGTTATATAAACCTAAATAAAAACTATGCAAACCACTAAATTCTGCATTCCTGGTGGATTGGAACGTAAATATATATATATATATTGGCTTGTCACACTGCAAAACAACAGCTGGTACCGAAAGTTTTATTTATTTTTGGACTGTAGCATATGTCGGATGTGTATGTATGAATGTGTTTAGTACTAGCATGTTAATAAATATTACTTGGCTACCCGCATGTGTGTTACTTTATACTCCCATATCAAGACTGGAGAACCTCGGTGATAAACCTTCAATCAATTGACAATTTTTTTTTCTTCAATGATGTGTATATATATAAATATAAATATCCTCCATGGGGAAGTGGAACAGAATTCTTCCTCCGTAAGCCATGCGTGTTGTAAGAGGCGACTAAAATGCCAGGAGCAAGGGTCTAGTAATCCCTTCTCCTGTATATATTACTAAATTTAAAAGGAGAAGCTTTGTTTTTCCTTTTGGGCCACCCCGCCTCGGTGGGATACGGCCGGTGTGTTGAAAAAAAGAATTTATAAATATATATATATATATATATATATATATATATATATATATATATATATATATATATATATATATATATATATGTCGTGCCGAATATGTAAAACTGGTCAATTAGCAAGAACTCACTTAAACTTAAGTCCTTTCTAAAATTTTCTCTAATACGTTTAAAGATATATTTTTTTCATTAATGTTAATGAAAAAATTTACAATTTTGCTCCAAAAGAATCTTAGAAAACTTACCTAACCTTATTATAACAAGAACAGTTTATTTTAGCCTAACCCAACTAAATATATTTTAGATTTGTTTACAATAATTTAAAACTAAACAAACACAGTGAAATATATTTTTTTCGTAAGGTTCAGAATGATTTTGGCGAAATTATTGCATACACAAATTTTCACTTGTCCTATATGGCAAGATGAGCGTTGCTATTTAAGCCAAGATCGCAAGTTCTGCCTATTCGGCACGACATATATATATACATATATATAATGTCTTGCTATCATTGCAGTTCAGATGACTCCACTCTCCAGACGGCAACATGCCCACCCCTCTATTTCACGCAACACTTCGCCTACTTCAGAATTCGGGCGCTGAATTTACCACCTCCGCGACTCATGTCTGTTTACCGGTTTTCCTCAAATCTTTCATAAACATTATTCATAAAATTTCACATTAATTGCACTTGTGTCCTCTTTCCCACCAAATATTATTCTCCGGTTGTTTCCACTTTCTGCTGTCTGATACGCTCACACACGGCTTGTGGATGTCCTAGAGCCTAGCACTCAAAATTTGTTTTAGCGCTAGAAACAGGAGAGGCACATTACACTTCGTACTCAGTTTCAACATGTACTCTATATTTCTTTCAATAACTGTCTTAGTTCCAATAACTGATAATGTGTTTCAATACGCTGAACAGTGAACTATTATGATATTGCAGTTTTTTTCAAGGAGGGATGTTCCTTGAAATATGAAGATAGGCATAGCGCCATGTAACGCAGCTTACAGTAATATTATGTATCGTTGTTGGTAGAGAAACTGGTAGTGTCACAACTGCTGGTGGTGCCATGTGTTGTTAAGCCATCTGTGATGCTGGTGGTGCCGTGTGTGGTGTTAGCAAGGCATCTATAATATTGGCGGTGCCACATGTAATGTAGGAAAGACATCTGGTGGTACTGGGAGTTTTTACTGGTACTTCATATAGTGTTGATAAGGCAACTAGAAAGGCAAAACGTAGTGTTGGAATTGGCAATTAGTTGTTTGAGGTATGTTGGTAGGGCTCAGTGTGGTGTTGGTTGGGTAACAGAGCTGGTAGTGTCAGCGTTGCTACTGGTGTGGCATGTGGTGTTAGTACGGCAGATTTGTATCTTATTTTTCTCAGCTCGGTAGGGTCATGTTACAACATTCATATGATAGTCATTAAACAATAACCTTTTTTGAGGCAGAATTCACAAAGTCGTCATGAACATTCATATATAATTTTGAAATTTATAAATATTTAAAAATATCGCGTTAGTTAATGAAAATGGATAGATATCAGTTTCATTAATTAATGTGATATCTAAACACATAAAAGTCCTTATTTCTTTAAATAGTAATGTGCGTCATATCATTACCAATAGTATGCACAATCATTAGATGTTTTTCGTTCACTTCACGATCAAAGAAATTATTCCCTTATTGCATAACTTCAGCCATCTGAACAATAGGCACGAGAAAAGATTAGTGTAGAGTGCAGCTTAAGCTTCGAATACATTTAAATATCATTGAAACTGTATAACTAATCACATCTGATATTATCATGTTATCACTTGAACATATATTATATACATATATATATATATATATATATATATATATATATATATATATATATATATATATATACGTATATATATATTATTTTTTTTTATTTTTATTATCACACTGGCCGATTCCCACCAAGGCAGGGTGGCCCAAAAAAGAAAAACTTTCACCATCATTCACTCCATCACTGTCTTGCCAGAAGGGTGCTTTACACTACAGTTTTTAAACTGCAACATTAACACCCCTCCTTCAGAGTGCAGGCACTGTACTTCCCATCTCCAGGACTCAAGTCCGGCCTGCCGGTTTCCCTGAATCCCTTCATAAATGTTACTTTGCTCACACTCCAACAGCACGTCAAGTATTAAAAACCATTTGTCTCCATTCACTCCTATCAAACACGCTCACGCATGCCTGCTGGAAGTCCAAGCCCCTCGCACACAAAACCTCCTTTACCCCCTCCCTCTAACCCTTCCTAGGCCGACCCCTACCCCGCCTTCCTTCCACTACAGACTGATACACTCTTGAAGTCATTCTGTTTCGCTCCATTCTCTCTACATGTCCGAACCACCTCAACAACCCTTCCTCAGCCCTCTGGACAACAGTTTTGGTAATCCCGCACCTCCTCCTAACTTCCAAACTACGAATTCTCTGCATTATATTCACACCACACATTGCCCTCAGACATGACATCTCCACTGCCTCCAGCCTTCTCCTCGCTGCAACATTCATCACCCACGCTTCACACCCATATAAGAGCGTTGGTAAAACTATACTCTCATACATTCCCCTCTTTGCCTCCAAGGACAAAGTTCTTTGTCTCCACAGACTCCTAAGTGCACCACTCACTCTTTTTCCCTCATCAATTCTATGATTCACCTCATCTTTCATAGACCCATCCGCTGACACGTCCACTCCCAAATATCTGAATACGTTCACCTCCTCCATACTCTCTCCCTCCAATCTGATATTCAATCTTTCATCACCTAATCTTTTTGTTATCCTCATAACCTTACTCTTTCCTGTATTCACCTTTAATTTTCTTCTTTTGCACACCCTACCAAATTCATCCACCAATCTCTGCAGCTTCTCTTCAGAATCTCCCAAGAGCACAGTGTCATCAGCAAAGAGCAGCTGTGACAACTCCCACTTTGTGTGTGATTCTTTATCTTTTAACTCCACGCCTCTTGCCAAGACCCTCGCATTTACTTCTCTTACAACCCCATCTATAAATATATTAAACAACCACGGTGACATCACACATCCTTGTCTAAGGCCTACTTTTACTGGGAAAAAATTTCCCTCTTTCCTACATACTCTAACTTGAGCCTCACTATCCTCGTAAAAACTCTTCACTGCTTTCAGTAACCTACCTCCTACACCATACACTTGCAACATCTGCCACATTGCCCCCCTATCCACCCTGTCATACGCCTTTTCCAAATCCATAAATGCCACAAAGACCTCTTTAGCCTTATCTAAATACTGTTCACTTATATGTTTCACTGTAAACACCTGGTCCACACACCCCCTACCTTTCCTAAAGCCTCCTTGTTCATCTGCTATCCTATTCTCCGTCTTACTCTTAATTCTTTCAATTATAACTCTACCATACACTTTACCAGGTACACTCAACAGACTTATCCCCCTATAATTTTTGCACTCTCTTTTATCCCCTTTGCCTTTATACAAAGGAACTATGCATGCTCTCTGCCAATCCCTAGGTACCTTACCCTCTTCCATACATTTATTAAATAATTGCACCAACCACTCCAAAACTATATCCCCACCTGCTTTTAACATTTCTATCTTTATCCCATCAATCCCGGCTGCCTTACCCCCTTTCATTTTACCTACTGCCTCACGAACTTCCCCCACACTCACAACTGGCTCTTCCTCACTCCTACAAGATGTTATTCCTCCTTGCCCTATACACGAAATCACAGCTTCCCTATCTTCATCAACATTTAACAATTCCTCAAAATATTCCCTCCATCTTCCCAATACCTCTAACTCTCCATTTAATAACTCTCCTCTCCTATTTTTAACTGACAAATCCATTTGTTCTCTAGGCTTTCTTAACTTGTTAATCTTACTCCAAAACTTTTTCTTATTTTCAACAAAATTTGTTGATAACATCTCACCCACTCTCTCATTTGCTCTCTTTTTACATTGCTTCACTACTCTCTTAACCTCTCTCTTTTTCTCCATATACTCTTCCCTCCTTGCATCACTTCTACTTTGTAAAAACTTCTCATATGCTAACTTTTTCTCCCTTACTACTCTCTTTACATCATCATTCCACCAATCGCTCCTCTTCCCTCCTGCACCCACTTTCCTGTAACCACAAACTTCTGCTGAACACTCTAACACTACATTTTTAAACCTACCCCATACCTCTTCGACCCCATTGCCTATGCTCTCATTAGCCCATCTATCCTCCAATAGCTGTTTATATCTTACCCTAACTGCCTCCTCTTTCAGTTTATAAACCTTCACCTCTCTCTTCCCTGATGCTTCTATTCTCCTTGTATCCCATCTACCTTTTACTCTCAGTGTAGCTACAACTAGAAAGTGATCTGATATATCTGTGGCCCCTCGATAAACATGTACATCCTGAAGTCTACTCAACAGTCTTTTATCTACCAATACATAATCCAACAAACTACTGTCATTTCGCCCTACATCATATCGTGTATACTTATTTATCCTCTTTTTCTTAAAATATGTATTACCTATAACTAAACCCCTTTCTATACAAAGTTCAATCAAAGGGCTCCCATTATCATTTACACCTGGCACCCCAAACTTACCTACCACACCCTCTCTAAAAGTTTCTCCTACTTTAGCATTCAGGTCCCCTACCACAATTACTCTCTCACTTGGTTCAAAGGCTCCTATACATTCACTTAACATCTCCCAAAATCTCTCTCTCTCCTCTGCATTCCTCTCTTCTCCAGGTGCATACACGCTTATTATGACCCACTTCTCGCATCCAACCTTTACTTTAATCCACATAGTTCTTGAATTTACACATTCATATTCTCTTTTCTCCTTCCATAACTGATCATTTAACATTACTGCTACCCCTTCCTTTGCTCTAACTCTCTCAGATACTCCAGATTTAATCCCATTTATTTCCCCCCACTGAAACTCTCCTACCCCCTTCAGCTTTGTTTCGCTTAGAGCCAGGTAGTAGGTTGGTAGACAGCAACCACCCAGGGAAGTACTACCGTCCTGCCAGATGACTGTGAAACAAAAACCTGTAACTGTTTTGCATGATGGTAGGATTGCTGGTTTCTTTTTCTGTCTCATAAACACGCTAGATAACAGGGATATCTTGCTACTCCTACTTACACTTTGGTCACACTTCACAGACACGCACATGCATATATATATATATACATACATCTAGATTTTTCTCCTTTTTCTAAATAGCTCTTGTTCTTTTTTATTTCTTCTATTGTCCATGGGGAAGTGGAAAAGAATCTTTCCTCCGTAAGCCATGCGTGTCGTATGAGGCGACTAAAATGCCGGGAGCAATGGGCTAGTAACCCCTTCTCCTGTATACATTTACTAAAAAAGAGAAGAAGAAAAACTTTATAAAACTGGGATGCTTAAATGTGCGTGGATGTAGTGTGGATGACAAGAAACAGATGATTGCTGATGTTATGAATGAAAAGAAGTATATATATATATATATATATATATATATATATATATATATATATATATATATATATATATATATATATATTATATATATTATATATATATATATATTATATATATATATATACATATATATATATATATATATATATGTCGTGCTGAATATGTAAAACTGGTCAATTAGCAAGAACTCATTTAAAATTAAGTCCTTTCTGAAATTTTCTGTTATACGTTAAAAGATATATTTTTTTCATTAATGTTAATGTAAAAATTTTAAATTTTGCATCAAAAGAATCTTAGAAAACTTACCTAACCTTATTATAACAAGAACAACTGTAAACGTGGCCAAAAAGTTGTTTACTAGGATTTTATTTATTACGTGAGATGGAATGAAAATCAGAGGAATGTACAGAGAACGTGAAAGGTACTAAAGACAAACAAACAAGGAGAAATATCTTGGAGTAATCTTTGCATCAAATATATCAACAAAAAATCACTTTCACTATCAGCTCACTTTCATTAATATCGACAGTGAAACTTTCAGAACATTAAACACAGTTTACTCGAGTTTCATCTTGGAGACAGCAGAACCATAATGGAGCCCACACTGCATCAAGCGTGTAAATAAACTAATCCGATAAAAATATTTTTGCAGATACTGGCACCAGAAATGACGGAATAATCAGAGATGCCAAACCTAGCAACACCTTAATATTAGAACCACAAGGGATGGCATGATCATGATGTATAGAGTACCCAGAGGACTAGAAATTGTGGATAGGAACAAACTGCTTTAGGTGCGAGTAGCAGAAGTCATGGATAGTAGCCCAAGATACGTAGTAACAATAAAAACGTTTAGAAATATCTTTTCAGTATCAGAGACGTATCTTGGAGGAAAATACTATGCACTTTGCCTGGATGTAAGCTGTTATGGGACGAAATTCATAAAGCGTCGAGATATGAAAATGTGTTAATGGGAGATTTTAACTTAGACAAATTGATTGGAACAATGTGACAGGAAATCTTGAGTCTAGTGACTTTCTTGAAGCGGTTCAGGATTGTTTTTTAGAACAGTTTCTGATAGAACCAGCTAGAGGAAACAATCCACTTGACTTGGTTCTTGTCAACAAAGAATCACTAATTAATAATCTTCAGGTTAATGATGAGCTTGGGGAAAGTGATCACAAATCACTTAGTTTCAACGTATCACGGAATTACCCAGATAACTGCAATCAAATCTCTGTCCCAGACTTTCGCTTGACCGACTTCATGGGACTGAAAAATTACCTGGGTGGGCTAAATAGGGATGTCCTGACTATGGGTCGGGTAGGTGATCTTGGTTGCCAATATGACGTTTTTTAGAGCATAGTTCTAGCTGCCCAGACAACTTTTGTTCCGAGTAGGGAAATTAGATCTAACAAAAATGATCCCAAATGGATGAAAAAAAAATTAAAACATCTCATTGGTCAAAAGAGAGGCATATATAGGCGTATCAAAAGAGGGGATTGGCAGTTAAGAAATCAATATATTCAGTTAAAGAGAGAAATAAAAAGAGGAATAAGAAAAGCAAAAAGAGATTATGAGGCTAAGGTCGCAAGGGATTCGAAGACTAACCCAAAAGGGTTCTTTCAGGTATACAGAAGTAAAATTAGGGACAAGATTGGCCCACTTAAGAGTAACTCTGGTCAGATCACTGACAATGATAAGGATATGTGTGAAATTTTCAATACCTACTTCCTCACAGTTTTTACACAGGAAAATACAAGCGAAATTCCTGAAATAATAGATTATGTAGAACAGGACGATAATAAACCATGCACGATTGTGGTAACTAGTTACATGGTCCTCAGACAAATAGAAAAATTAAAGCCTAACAAATCCCCAGGCTCTGATGAACTGTTTGCAAGGGTGTTAAACGAATGTAAAGAGGAACTTAGCTAATCTTTTCAACATATCACTACAAACTGGCATAGTGCATGATAAGTGGAAAATGGAAAACGTAATACCTATTTAAAAGGCAGGTGACAGATCCTAAGCCTCGAACTATAGACCAATAAGCCTTACCTCCACAGTGGGAAAATTTATGGAATCAATAATTGCCCAAGCAATTCGTAGCCATCTTGACACACATAAATTGATTAATGAATCTCAACACGGTTTTACAAAAAAGGCGTTTCTGTCTTACGAATTTACTAACTTTTTTCACTAAGATGTTTGAGGAGGTATATCATGGTAATGAAAATGATATTGTGTATATGGACTTCAGTAAGGCTTTCGATAGAGTTCCATTTCAGAGGCTATTGAGGAAACTTAAGGCATACAGAATAGGATAAGAAATTTTTTCCTGGGTAGAGGCATGGCTGACAAATAGGCAGCAGAGAGTTTGCATAAATGGGGAGAAATTAGAATGGGGGCACGTCACAAGCGGTGTTCCGCAGGGGTCAGTGTTGGGCCCGTTGTTGTTCACAATTTACATAAACGACATAGATGAGGGAATAAATAGCGACATAAACAAATTTGCTGATTACACCAAAATAGGCCGTCCAATTCATTCTAATGAGGACACTAGAGCACTCCAGGAAGATTTGAATGGACTGATGCAATGGTCGGAGAAGTGGTATATGCAGTTTAATATAGAAAATGCAAAGTTCTTAATGTTGGACAGGAAACTAACCATGCCACATATAAACTAAATAATGTAGATCTTAATGCTACTGATTGCGAAAAGAATTTAGGAGTTCTGGTTAGCAGTAATCTAAAACCAAGACAACAGTGTATTAGTGTTCGCAATAAAGCTAACAGAATCCTTGGCTTCATATCTAGAAGTATAAATAATAGAAGTCCTCAGGTTGTTCTTCAACTCTATATACCCTTGGTTAGGCCTCATTTAGATTATGCTGCTCAGTTCTGGTCACCGTATTACAGAATGGATATAAATGCTCTGGAAAACGTACAGAGGAGGATGACAAAGTTGATCCCATGTATCAGAAATCTTCCCTATGAGGATAGACTGAGGGTCGTGAATCTGCACTCTCTCGAAAGGCGTAGAATTAGAGGGGATATGATTGAGGTGTATAAATGGAAAACAGGAATAAATAAAGGGACTATAAATAGCGTGCTGAAAATTTCCGGCCAAGACAGGACTCGCAGTAATGGTTTCAAGTTGGAAAAATTCAGATTCGGGAAGGATATAGGAAAGCACTGGTTTGGTAACAGAGTCGTGGATGAGTGGAACAAACTCATGAGCGGGTGTGGGTGGGTGTGAGTTGGACCTGACTAGCTTGTGCTACTAGGTCTGATGCCGTGCTCCTTCCTTAAGTGGAAGTGACCTGACTAGGTGGGTCATTGGGCTAATCCGGGGGGCGGGGACATGGACCTGCTTCGCATGGGTCAGTAGGCCTGCTGCAGTGTTCCTTCTTTATTTTGTTCTTATGTTCTTATTCCGTAAAGCGCGTCGTTGATAACTGAGATGCTTAACCAGGAATATAAACTCCTTGAAAAACAACAGAAAGAGAACACACGCGTGTTAACCCCCTTACAAGAGGGAATAACTACGGTATCTCAAATGCACATGACCACTGTGCCACGCAATATCATACACGTTTTCCACGTTTTCCTATAATTCAAGAAGCTATAATATTTGGAGCGCTGCTGACCAGTTGAACCAATTTCCTGGCGCAAATAAATAATGTATTGGCCGGATGTGACTCGTATTTCTTGGACAATAACTAAACCGATAAGTGTTTCTCTACTTTATGGCGCCAGTTTGATGCAGGTGGAAACTGATCACGACCGAGTCTAAACAGATGGTATGTACATGAGGATCTACTCTGATGAATAACACATGTATAACATCGCTGCCACAATGGTTGTAGTGAAAACAACTTTATTCTCCCGCATTACATTAATTCGCGCCGTGTTTGGCGATATTACTCTTAGCTAATCGGTTTAATGTGGAATTCGATAGCGTTTAGTAAGGGGAATTTGTGTGGTTCTGAAGTTGCTGGAACGGTGAAACTTTTGTGGTTGGGAAGGTGATAGCTTTGAGCAGCCAGATTTCCAGTCAGTTCTCAGAACACATGTGAGAAATGCTGTTCTTAAAGCGCTGGCAGGGTTTATCTGAACCCACTGCTGAAAGACCTGTCACGGCCATTTTTTTAACATTTTACCTATTTGTTAAATACATGTTTATATAGATTTTGCAATCTACATTAATCTAATGTTAGCTAGACCAGTCCATGGCAGAAAGACATGTGGTGTAGATCTTACCTATATTATTTACCTCTTCATAGATCATTATCAATTCATGATTTAATAAAGTTTGACCCAGAGCGAAACTAATAATAATTGAGGAATGTTTGTCCCTGATGTCGTACGTGAATAATGTGCTGTTTTAAACGTCTCATACTTTGTAGGCGATGCCCAGCTGCCAGACGTAACGATAATTTTCCTTCACATAACCTGCTCTTTACATACTTTCTGTGTTCGACTTATATTTATTCTATTTCGTAACGTGAAAGATAAAAAAAATGAAGTCCTATACAAAGCCATAATCCAGAAAACTGGATCATTGAAGCATCAGACAAACGACATATACAACCTTAATTAATAAGTGCATAAGTAAATTCTAATATACAACTGAAGTGAAAGGAAGTAGACCCTGGAAGGCTGACAGTTCTCACATAAGCATAGTGTTCCTATTAGGCCGATGGTTGGCTATGGAATGAGGTTTCAGAGTGAAGCACATTGCAACTGCTAGAATGAAGGTCTGGAGATTCACTAAAATCCCGAACTTAGAAGAGGAATCTAATAATCCCGTCTCGACCCATTCTGGATCATTATCAAGTCACAATGGTTTAGTCAAAATACCTGTGGACCATTGTCATGTCACAATGGTCCAGAAAGGACGGAAAAGTTATCATAGGTGCAGATTTTTAGTTATACGTGAGTGGCATAGAGTACCGACAAGATGAAGAATTAAACGCAAGTGCAACATCTGGGAATCTTTATTCGTAGACGTTTCGCGAAACGTCTACGAATAAAGATAACCAGGTGTTGCACATATGTCTAATTCATCAGATTTTTAATGAATTATTCCAGCAACGGCTTTCTCTCTGGGATTCATTTTGAAGAATAATAATGGTGAGAGAGGACGATGAATATTTTTTTTTCAGAATATAGTGAATGGACCAGTCTCATCTGATCACGTAAATACACATTGTGATGAAGTATGTCAGTTGATTTTCAATGTGCTGCATTGATTTATTTTAATAAGTGATTGATGTAGTAATGTGTACAAAAGGTAGAGTATATAATTTAGACATTCTGCTGGATGCACTTTTGGTAAAGTGTGAAGTGGTAGACACCTCTTAAAATTATTGGTGGATGGCACCGGAAGGTATACTTGTATTGTCGATGAATGTTCTTACATACAACTTGGATGTGGTGGAGTGTATCAGAGAATACTAATGTGCCACTGAATTTTGTGGTGCATTTAATAAATATGTAAACCTGTGTGAATTGTGGTGAAGTGTACTGGTGACTATACTAAGTGACTAGTTTATGTTGTGGTGGCGTTAATATATATAATTATAGATCTGTGTGAGTGTATGTGTGTGTGTACTCACCTGTTTGTGGTTGCAGGGGTCGAGTGACAGTTCGTGGCCCCGCTTCCTCGCTGGTGGCTACTAGGTTTACTCCATGCTCCATTAGCTTTATCATACCTCATCTTAAAATTATGTATGGATCCTCTCTACTACATCACTCTCCACACTGTTCCACTTCCTGACAATTCTATGACTGAAGAAGTACTTCCTAACATCCCTGTGACTTATCTGAGCCTTCATCTTCCAGTTGTGATCCCTTATTGCTGTGTCCCATGTCTGAAATATCCTGTCCTTATTCGCTCTGTTAGTTCCTCTCAGTATTTTATGTCTCGATCATGTCCCCTATCCCTCCTCTCCTCCAGTGTCGTCAAGTTGACTTCTCTTATCCTCTCCTCGTAGGATATACTCTTTTGCTCCGGGGTTAGTCTTGTTGCAAACCTTTTCACACACACTAATTTCATTACGTGTTTGGCCAGGTGTGGGTTCCATATTGGTGCGACTCAGGAGATGTGCTCGGTATTATACAAACCCAAGATCCTTTTCCCTGAGTGAGGTTTTGTAGTCTTCTGCCCCCTAGACTGTACTCTGCAGTCTTCTATGCCCTTCCCCGATCTTCATGACTTTGCACTTGGCGGGGTTGAACTCCAGGAGTAAGTTGCTAGACCCGGCCACAGCCTGTCCAGGTCCCTCTGTAGTCATGCCATGATCTCCTATGACTGAATTATCCTCATTAACTATGCATCATGTGCAAACAGGGACACCTCTGAGTCCATTCCTTGCGTCATGTCGTTCACATATACCAGAAGAAGCACTGGTCCTAGAACCCCGCTCGTCACAGGCGCCCACTCTGACACCATATCACGTACCATGACGTGCTGATGCCTTCCTGTGAGGTATTCTCTGATCCATTGGAGTGTATTCCCTGTTATACATGCCTGGTCCTCCATTTTTTGCACTAATCTCTTGTGTGGAATTGTCAAAAACCTTCTTGCAGTCTAAGAAAATGCAATCTACCCACCACTCTCTCTCGTCTTATTTCTGTCACCTTGTCACAGAACTCTAGTAGGTTCGTGACACATGATTTCCAGTTTTTTAATCCGTGCTGGTTGTAGTTAATAAGGTCATTCCTTTCTAGGTGGTCCACCACTCTTCTGATAATCTTCTCCATGACTCTGCATACATGTCAGTGACTAGTCTGTAGTTTAATGCTGTGTGTCTGTCTCCTTTTTTCAAAATTGGGACTGCATTTGCTGTCTTCCATACCTCGGGTAGTCCTCCCGTTTCGATAGATGTGTTGAAAATTGTTGTTAGTGGTACATATAGTGCCTCTTCTCCCTCTCTCAGGATCCACGGAGAGATGTTATCCGGCACCATCGCCTTTGAGATATGTAGTTCGCTTAGCAGCCTCTTCACCTCCTCAGTTGTACGTATCGTGTCCAGCACTTGTTCGTGTACCCCACATCTCCGTCTTTTTGGAGTCTTGTCTCCACTGTGAATACGTCTTTGAATCTTATATTATGCTCCTTACATACGTCAAGGCCGTTTTTTATAAACTCACCTCCTTCCTTTCTTAGCATGAATACCTGGTCATTGATTGTTGCTTTCTTCCTGATGTGACTGTACAACAGCTTCAGCTCAGACATGGCTATCGATGCTATGTCGTTTTTGTATTGTCGCTGGGTCACTCTCCTTATATGTGCAAATTCATTTCTTGCTCTTCGACTACTATCATTGTTCTCGTGGGTCCTTTGTCTTCTATAATTCTTTCATTCTCTAGACACTTAGTTTTAGCCTCTCTGCAACTCTGGGTGAACCAATGGTTCATCCTGGCATTCTCATTATGTCTGTTGCCCTTGGGTACAAACCTCTAATCTGCTTCCTTGCATATTGTTGTTACATATTCCATCATCTCATTTACTGTTTTTCCTGCCAATTCTCTGTCTCACTGGATCTCGCGCAGAAAATTCTTCATGCTTGTATAGCCCTCTCTATTGTAGTTTGACTTCATTCTTCATGCTCTTCCTGCCTCCCTCTCCACTTGTAACTTTATTATGTACTCGACGCTTAGAACCACGTGATCACTAGCTCAGAGGCTTTTCATATGTGCTATCCTCAATATTTGCACTGTTCAAGGTGAATACTAGGTCCAGTCCTGCTAGTTCTTCCTCTCCGCTCTGTCTCGGGTGGTGTTCTTAAAGTGATGATGCATGAGGTTTTCCAGTATCACCTCCAGCATCTTAGCCCTCCAGGTTTCTGGGGCCCCATGTAGCTATGGGTTTTTCCAATCAATTTCTTTGTGATTGAAGTCACGCATGCCCAGTAACTTCGCCCTGCCTACATGGGTCCTAGTGGCCACTTCAGCCATTGTCAACAATCTCTCTGTTACTCATATCATATTCTTGTCTTGGCGACCTTCTATTCTGTGGTGGGTTATAAATCACTGCAATCACGACCTTGGACCTCAAGTCTGCAGTGTTATTATAGTCCCTTCTCCTCTGTTTCAGTTCTCCAGCACCTTGGTTTTTAATGAGCAGTGATACTCGTTCACCCGCAGTTCCCTCGTTGAATATGTGTGTGTGTGTGTGTGTGTGTGTGTGTGTGTGTGTGTGTGTGTGTGTGTGTGTGTGTGTGTGTGTACTCACCTAGTTGTGGTTGAAAGGGTCAAGTCATAGCTCTTGGCCCCGCCTCTTCACTGGTCGCTACTGGGTCACTCTCCCTGCACCATGAACCTTATCATACATCTGCTTAAAGCTATGAATGGTCCCTGCCTCCACTACATAGTTTCCCAAACTATTCCACTTCCTGACTACTCTGTGAAGGAAGAAATACTTCCTAACATCCCTGTGATTCATCTGTGTCTTCAACTTCCAACTGTGTCCTCTTGTTGCTGTGTCCCATCTCTGGAACATTCTGTCTCTGTCCACCTTGTCAATTCCTCTCGGTATTTTATATGTTATCATGCCTGATCTTCGTCCGAATGAATTCTCCTCATCAACTTCACATCATCTGCACACAGGGACACTTCGGAGTCTATTCCTTCCGTCATGTCGCTCACAAATACCAGAAACACCACTGGTCCTAGTACTGACCCCTGTGGGACCCCACTCGTCACAGGTGCCCACTCTGACACCTCGCCACGTACCATGACTCGCTGCTGTCTTTCTGACAAGTATTCCCTGATCCATTGTAGCGCCTACCCTGTTATCTCTGCCTGGTCCTCCAGTTTTTGGACTAATCTCTTGTGTGGAACTGTGCCAGATGCCTTCTTACAGTACAAGAAAATGCAATCTACCCACCCCTCTCTCTTTTGTCTTACTGCTGCCATCGTGTCATAGAACTCCAGTAGGTTTGTGACACAGAATCTCCCGTCCCTGAAACCATGTTGGCTGATGTTGATGAGATCATTCCTTTCTAGATGTTCCACCACTCTTCTCCTGATAATCTTCTCCGTCTTTGCATACTATACAAGTCAGTGACACTGGTCTGTAGTTTAGTGCTTCATCTCTGTCTCCTTTTTTAAAATTGGGGCTACATTTGCTGTCTTCCATGCCTCAGGTATTCTCCTTGTTTCGATAAATGTGTTGAATATTGTTGTTAGGGGTACACATAGCGCCTCTGCTCCATCTCTCAGGACCCATGGAGAGATGTTATCCGGCCTTTGAGGTATCTAGCTCACTCAGAATCCTCTTCACTTCTTCCTCGGTTGTGTGTATTGTATCCAACACTTGGTGGTGTACCCCACCTCACTGTCTTTCTGGGGTCCCTTCTGTCTCCTCTGTGAACACTTCGAATCTCATGTTGAGTTCCTCACATACTTCTCGGTCATTTCTTGATGTCTCTCCTCCTTCCTTCCTTAGCCTGATTACCTGGTCGTTGACTGTTGTTTTCCTCCTGATGTAGCTGTATAACAGCTTCTGGTCAGATTTGGCTTTCGCTGCTATGTCGTTTTCATATTATCGTTGGGCCTCCCTTCTTACCTGTGCATATTCATTTCTGGCTCTACGATTGCTCTCCTTATTTTCTTGGGTCCTTTGCCTTCTGTACTTCTTCCATTCCCTAGCACACTTGTTTTTTGCCTCCCTGCACCTTTGGGTGAACCATGGGCTCATCGTGGCTTTTTCATTATACCTGCTACCCTTGGGTACAAACCTCTCCTCAGCTTCCTTGCACATTGTTGCTACATATTCCATCATCTCATTTACTGGCTCTCCCGCCAGTTCTCTGTCCCACTGAACCTCTTTCAGGAAGTTCCTCATTCCCGTGTAGTCCCCTGTCCTGTAGTTTGGCCTCATTCGCCCGGCCCTTCCTGCTTCCCCGTCCACTTTTAACTCTACTGTGTATTCGAAGCTTAAAACCACATGATCGCTGGCCCCAAGGGGTCTTTCATATGTGATGTCCTCAATATCTGCACTACTCAAGGTGAATACTAGGCCAGTCTCGCTGGTTCATCCTCTCCTCTCTCTCTGGTAGTGTCCCTTACGTGTTGGTGTGTGTGTGTGTGTGTGTGTGTGTGTGTGTGTGTGTGTGTGTGTGTGTGTGTGTGTGTGTGTGTGTATGTGTGAGCGCGGGCGCGCACGCGTGCGTTTGGGTGTTAATTACCATTTTGTCGTAGGCACATGTCTATTAGACACTAAACCTGTTGTTTATGCGTGCACGTGTGTGTGTACTCACCCTAATTGTGGTTGCAGGGGTTTAGACTCAGCTCCTGGCCCTGCCTCTTCACTGATCGCTACTAGGTCTTCTCTCTCCCTGCTCCATGAGATTTGTCATACCTCGTCTTAAAGCTATGTGTGGTTCCTACCTACACTACATCACTTGCTAGACTGTTTCACTTCTTGACAACTCTATGACTGAAGAAATTCTTCCTAGCATCACTTTGACTCATCTGAGTTTTCAACTTCCAATTGTGGCCCCTTGTTTCTGTGTCCCATCTCTGGATCATCCTGTCTCTGTCCACCTTATCTGTTCCACGCAATATTTTGTATGTCATTATCATGTCTCCCTTAACCTTCCTGTCTTCCAGTGTCGTCAGGCCGATTTCCCTGAACCTTTCTTCGTAGGACATTTCCCTTAGCTCTGGAACTACCTTTGTTGCAAACCTTTGCACTTTCTCTAATTTCTTGACGTGCTTGACCAGTTGTGGGTTCTAAACTGGTGCTCCATACTCCAGTATGGGCTTGAGGTGCACGGTGCATAGTGTCTTGAACGATTCATTACTAAGGTATCGGTACGCAATTCTCAGGTTTGCCAGGCGTCCACGTGCTGCAACTGTTATCTGGCTGACGTGCGCATCCGGAGATGTGCTGTGTGTTATACTCACCCCAAGATCTTTCTCCTTGAGTGAGGTTTATAATCTTTGGCCACCTAGCCTATACTCTGACTGCGACATTCTTTGCTCTTCCCCGATCTTCATGACTTTGCATTTGGCGGGGTTAAATTCGAGAAGCCAGTTGCTAGACCACATGTCCAGCCTGTCCAGGCCTCTTTGTAGTCCTGCCTGATCCTTATCTGCTTTAATTCTCCTCATTAACTTCACGTCATCTGCGAACAGGGACACTTCGGAGTGTATCCCTTCCATCATGTCATTCACATATACCAAAAATAGTACTGGTCCAAGGACTGACCCCTGTGAAACCCCGCAAGGACAGTGCCGAAGGCCTTCTTGCAGTCCTAGAAAATGCAATCAACCCACTCCTCTATTCCGTGTCTTACTTCTGTTACTTTGTAATAAAACTCCAGTATGTTTGTGATACAGGATTTCCTGAAACCGTGATGGTTGTCGTGTATAAACTTTTTCATTTTTAAGTGCTCTAGCGTACTCCTCCTGATAATCTTCTACATGACTTTGCATACTATGCATGTCAGTGACACTGGTCTGTAGTTTAATGCCTCAAAACTATCACTTTATTAAAAAATGGGACTATATGCGCCTTCTTCCACACCTCAGGTAGCTGCCCAATTTCAACGAATGTGTTGAAAATTATTGTTAACGCCACAGCATCTCTGCTCCCTCTCAAAGGGCCCACGGAGAAATGTCCAGTCCCACCGCCATTGAGGCATTTAGTTCACTTAGCAACGTCTTCACCTCCTCCTCGGTTGCAATTCGTCCAGCACTTGTTCGTGTATCCTTTTTTGGTGTACCCCAGTATTCTGGCTTTGAAGAGTCCTTCCTATCTCCACTGTAAATTCTTCTCTATATCTTATTTTGAACTTCTCACATACGTCTCGATCGTTGTGAACTTCCCTCTTTCCTTCCTCAGCGTTTGTAGTCACAGTAGTTGATCCTAGTGGTGGCTTCTTATGATGTCGTCTGATGTCCATATCATTTATTTTATTATGCTGTTTTTATTATACTTTCCAGGTTTTGTCACTGACCCAGACCCATCAATACGGTGGTAATCACACGTTTTTCATTATTTTGGTCATAACCAACACCATATGATATTACTGGTATTCACAGCTCACTTCTGGTAACACCCAACTGTCAGAGAATCAAGTCTGTTTCTTTGTCTTATCTTTCTTCTTTTCCAAATCGCTCATGACTATCTCACATCACTACGGCCATCACTGACCAAATATCTGCATTTTTTTTCTGATTAAGGCTACAACCTTGACCTATTATTAAATATCTGTTTATTATGGTCACTTTTGTCAACACTGCCGCCAGCAGAGCTGACCTATTGCTGCTACCCTTCACACACTTCCCACATTCAAATTTAAATTGTCCATGTTTTGACTTTATCACACTTTTCAGACTGGAAACTTGTCATACTCTTGTAGGTATGTTCACTGACTAGCGTACGATGATCGCTAACAATATCCTAGGTCCGTAACTATAACGCTAAATGCTAGGAGCATCGATAATTAAAGAATACTTGTTCCCGTGTGTGTGTGTATGTGTGTACTTACCTAGTTGTACTCACCTAGTTGTGGTTGCAGGGGTCGATTCATAGCTCCTGGCCCCGCCTCTTCACTCCATGAGCTTCACCATACCTCTTCTCAAAGCTATGTATGGATCCTGCCTCCACTGCATCACTACCCAGACTATTCCACTTCCTGACAACTATGTAACTGAAGTATAGTGTGTGTGTGTGTGTGTGTGTGTGTGTGTGTGTGTGTGTGTGTGTGTGTGTGTTTTCTGGCTGTGATGGGAATGTTTTTGTACGGCTAGGGGATGGGAGGCGTCTCTCACTTTACGAGCCTGGTGTGGCGGCTATTGTGATGAAATCATTACTCTCCAAGTTTTATGGAGGTCGAGTTGTCCAGGCTCACGCACCTACTGCTTACACAAGGCAGGAACACGAATGTACACGGAAACCCAACGAACTCGGACACAAAGCAGGATCACGTATGATAAATTAGACACATGTGCAACTCTTGGGTATCTTTATTAAGGAAACGTTTCGCCACACAGTAGCTTCATCAGTCCATACAAAGGAGAATCTTGAAGAACAGGAGTAGAATGAGGTAATCAGTCCCTCAACCTTGAGTCGATGTGGTCAGTCCATCAATCTTGAACAGAATACGGCATACGTGCGGAGAAGGAGCTTATAAACCGTAGGCAGGAGAGGTGCAGCAGTCATAGGTGGTGTCACATTTGTTCTATGTGGAAGTAGGTCGTGCCCAAGAATTAGGCAAGCGTAGAATTCCCAAGTATTAAGATCCCAAGGAAAGATTACCCATGTACATAGGATTCGAAACGAACTCTTACAGAGGTCGATTGGAAAGAACTGGCAGAAAGTGTGTGCTCTAGACAGAGATTACTGTACCTGAACCTTGTACTATTCATATTTCATTGATCATTCATAGTACAGAAGACACTCACCATGCCAGTGTTACTAAAAGTGCTAAGGTAACCCATACTGTGAGGATCACTCATTCTGCCACTGTCTCTTTTTCCAAGGTCACTTTTGGTATAAGTGCTATGATCATTGAGCGCTGAAAGTGTTACCTTCAAAGGTTTTGAATTAAATTTTTATAATGAGTTGTCTCAATCGTCGTTTGCAGATAAAAAAAACTTCGTTTAAAAAAATGCGAATAAGAAACGATTAAGGAACGAGGTTTGACGTGAAATCGCAAAAAACTGAAGCCATTAAATAATTTAGAATCTTGAAAATGAAGAGTAGGTCTTTAAAAGGAAGTAGGGGATGTACAGAGAATGAATAGTTTAAATTCTTGACAGTAGACGTGGGAAAAATATCTGCAAGAGTGTCGAGGAATCTGAGCGAAAGATATCTTGCACTGAAGTTAAAAGGGGACAGCAAACATATTTCAACTTTTTACAACGAGAAAGGTGACGTTGAGTGGTCCATGGGAATTTTCCTGCTCCTGTAGTGTTCAGTAATATCTATCGGGAATTAAAGAAACTGGAGTCGGATTCTGAATGTTTTGCAGTATAAAATATGGATAATGGAACTGAGGAATGATTGAGTGGCCGAAGTGACTGAGAACTCAAATTAATTTTTTGGTCTTTGATTATCAGTTATTTAGTATTGAGTGAATTACAGATATTTTCTGGAGGCTGCCTAATGGACTTAGAATTGTTTGGTTAAATTATATTTATATATTATTTATTGTTAATTAGTCAGCAGCAAATTGATAAAATAGCTAAAAAATTAAAATGACTGCCGAGAAATAATTGCAAAGTTAACAATATTATTATGTTAAAATTACTAAATAACCAAAGAATTCTAGCAAGTTGTAAGATTTCAAATCAAGTTAATTAAGTTTTTCCTTTTATGTCACCATATATATATAAGAGAAATATTAAATTAAAACAAATCATTGACTGTTTACAACATACAATACCACGAGAGACAAATGTATTCATCAAAACTAAATATCACCCTTTTAAGACTCTCTTGTTTTATTTCACCTTTATGTCCTTTTATACTTTCCTCCCAACTACTCTTATTAACCCATTCTTCACTTTTCTTTCTCGCTGTCCCTTCTTAATCCATACAAACGACGTCGGTTCTATTCCAACATCACATCTAGTTAAACATAATACATTTTCCAGCCATATTTCTTTCTTTCTCATTCCCTTTCTTACCTATTTTCATTCTCTATCCACTCCTCCTCCTCTATCCATTACCCCCTCTATTCATTTCCTCCGCAAGACAGATCCTTCTTCATTAGAACACGAGAAAAACTCGTTTTGAAACAGTCGACCGCTCACGAGGACAAAACAGGCAAGAGTTTACTCTAAACGTCTACGGGATTAGCAACTTTTCCTGTACTCAAGTCTGGACTGGATGGTGTATATGAAACGAGTTTAATATCAACTAGAATAATATTTGTTTTAAAGGCATTACAAAATAACATAAAATATAGATCAGCGACATCAATATGATCAACATCTTTCTAAGATAGTTTCTGAAAGAAAATATTATTATTTTTTTTTATTTTATTAGCACTAAAGCTTATCAACTGCAAGTGGGCCGCTGAGGCTTTAATTCACCTGTACACAAATAATCCAGAATAAATTAAACCCTAAAACAGGGATTAAAGAAAGAACTCAGTAGAAATACAACGTTACGTTATGTATACCCTGTTGATGAAGCCTAGGCTAGCACTCTGTGTTTAGAAAAAAACATTGTTATACAGGTTTTATATAATTAATACAATCAAGCAGTTCTGGTAGTGTGAATCATCCTTCCAGTGATTTCAAAATTATTTTAAACTCTGTACAAATAAGCATATTTCTCTAAGAACTTCAGAGTGCTTTCAACTGAGCTGATGTAGGTAACAGCTCTTAGCTTGTCAATAAAGTTAGGAATCCTTAAACCCTGTGTAAAGAAAGAGAGAGAGAGAGAGAATAAGTATTGCATGTCGCAGATCTACAGAAAAATATTTTACAACTGATTTTTAAATGCATGTATGTTAATTCTTTTAATTACTTCAAGAAAATTACTCCATGGATTTACAGCTGAATTAATGAAAAGTAATGAGATGCCTAACTTCACTAGAATGAAGGTTAATGATCACTTTAGGCTTGAGGAAGTGTCATAAAATTAACATGCTTTGATTCAACATTTATATCGCCATAAGAAAATGTATATGAACCTACAAATCATTAAGAACACAAGTAGCAATTCAAGGCCTATTGCACCTGGCCATAAACAAAAAAAAAAAAAAGAAAATCAGTAATATAGCCAGCAACCGGGCAAGACAAGATAAAGGCAAACACAAGAGGGATAGTTTTTGCCTTATCATCATATTCCTTCACCCTCATGTACAATATTTGTACATTTAAGATATTACGTCAGCAGTATGAATGTGATAATGGTATAAAATACCGACAAGTTGATAAGACACATGTATAACAGTTAGGTATCTTTATTTTGAAAAGTTACTCTTACACAGCAGGCATCGTCTCGGAATACGGATGCCTAACTGTTGCACATGCATTTTATCAAGTCAGCAGTATAATAATATGGCAGAGCTAAGAACCACTCCAAGCAAGGGGAGTGGATTTGACCAGAGTAAGCAAGTGATTGCTTTCCAGCCAGGCAAGCAGGTGTGATGTCACCTTGGTTAGGGGAGCCGGTTCTCACCTGATTGTTGTATAGAACACATTTAATACTGCAGTGGGGGGCCCAGAACTACTACACTCCGAATTGCCAGTTTACTGGTCGACAGGACATACCAGTGGTTGTGCTATGAACATCGAATAACGTGTAACACTCGGCACACGCCACAATCATCCATTCTGTCAGAGTCTTTAATATATTTGTTAATTTCTGAAAGTCTATGGAGACAGTTGTTGCAATATGCCTCAGTAAAACTTTTCATTGACTTATTATAGTGTGGTTCTGTGCCTATGATTTCTTATTCCACACTGGGAATAAAAACATTCAAAGTGAAATGAGAAGTGTCACGTGAGTCTCGAACCTGCAATCCTTGCATGACGTCCTTACATGAGAAACAGTTTCTCTGCCATCGTTTCTCTAGTGAAGAATGAAGTTGTGATTATTATTCCTCACTCACTAACTCCATTACCTTGAATCACGTTAAATAAATTTCAATTTACCTCTTCCAAACGGCTTCAACATTTAATGGCTGCTTCATATTAGGGACAGGATCGTACCTATTAAGCTTTGTTTGTGTTCAGGAAAATTTATTGTAGTAATATGTAAAGAAAGGCTCAAAATCATTGGAATTCCTGACATAACTTGAGAATGACTCATTTGATCGGCTTCAAATTTTCACCACTGGTGTGGGTTCTTGAACACAAGGCTCAGAGTGATATTGAGTGGCTTAAGTTCCAATAAGCCTACATAAGATTATTACATGGTTATAATCGAAATCATAACTTTTTAAATAGATGGACCGATATGCTAGTGGAAGGCCTCGGTCAGATGACCAAAAGCTCCAGTGGCGGATCATCATATTACTAAGACACAAGTCATTAGACACTTGTCCTGTTTCCTGACAAATCTTACCTTATCTAACCTCCCAATTAGCCAGGTTTATTGAATAAATATATTAATTTTTTATTTAATAACTAACAAATGCGTTGCCTGTTTGGCTTCAAAATATTACTGACAATGCATTCTATAAGATGGATGAAAACCAACAAGTTTGCTCAGAATTGGTGCAAATTCATAGTTTTAATGAAGTAGTTAAGAAACTTCGAATCGTTTGAATCAGAATAATTACTTGAGAATTCTCTTACTCATAGGCTTCAAACTTTTGCCATTGATTAGCTGTATTACAATACTGCTTTAGTAAAACACTCTGTGTAAATTTCAATTTGCCAAAATTATTAATCAAATTGTTTTCCACGTAATGACAGGATTGTAGATGTATTTAAACAGATAGTAAATGTGAAAAGAAACCTAGAATTAAATAAAAAGCCGCGGATTTACGGCATTATAAAATCTCACAAGAAGAGACTTTCCTATTTTTCGGAATATTTAAACTACATTTTCGTTTTCTTAATCAGGAATTTTCGTTTATTACTCGAGAACCTTTTATTCAGTCGGCTTCAAGATTCCAAAGCTCGTTTAATGTATCCTGGGCAACATTCAGGGGACTATTTGCATGCCAGGTTATCCTCTGCACAATGCTACATTGCCTATTTCTATTTAGTTCCTCTGCGGTTACTGGAGAAAGGCTCCTCCGATCGGCCATTTTGCCAGTTTTAACCTCGAAATGTTTTAGTGCTATTTTATGATTTAACATTATTTTCTCCTTGATGTTGGTGAGGGGATCTTGATCCAAGGAGCTGTTTGTGGCTTGATAAATATATATTCAGTTCACACACTGCCCTGGATCAATACCCTGCATGGGTGTCCACTTCACCTAAAAGGAACTAGATAGCTGGGTGTTAGTTGACTGTTGTGGGTCGCATCCTGGGTGATAAGATTAACCTAAGGAGGATGCAATTTTTTTTAGGAGTGATAAAAAAGGAAAACTGAAAAATTGTAGGAAAAATGTTTTCTTACCAAATAATAGCACATAATTCTGGCAACATGTTGATGCAATTACCTAGTTTCTATCATATTTGTAAGTATATTTTTCCAAAAATGTAATTTTTTGTTTTTGCTGTCATCAAAAAGACATGATGACAATTTTTTTTTCTCCTCCAAAAATTACAATTTTTATGATTTTTTTCATCTTAAATATGAACTTCTCTGAGGACTCCATACAAATTCAAGGAGTGATAACAGCTCAGTTGCCTGTGTGCTGTCAACGTGTTGAGGTGAGCAACATACTGAAATGTGGCGTGCCATCACCATAGAGTTATACAAAACACATAATACATAACTCAGGAATAAGTTATTGACATTTTCATTTTTGGCAAAAAGTATTTATAGGAGCATCATGATTTTTGCACACGTTATTGAGTAATGATGGTTCTACTAGCATGTAAAGGGGATTTGCAAAATTTTATACCGTTTTGTTTTTATTGACTCATTTTTTCTCCACAAAAATTCTGAAAAAAAATAATAAACTTCAACATTTTTTTATTATGCAATCTATTGAAATTTTCGCTCAAACGAGATTAGTACCAAGATTAACTATCCCTTATCTTTCATCTGATGTCAACTAGAACATTGTACATCTTACCAATTTTGTAGAAAAGAGAGTTTTATGCCTTATAGATTAGGGCACTATTTATTTTTGTCCTGTCTGTCTTTTAAGACAAAAAGTCACTACACAGTGTGTAGGCTTCAAATGCTGCTTAAATCACTGTAAAAATTTCATTGAAACTGGACCAAAAATAAAAAAAAATGATTTCGCTAGCACCCTCCTAAATTGTCCAAAATGTTTAGCATAACCAGGAACTTTCAATGTAGTATGCTAATGATGTCAGCCAGATCTGTAATATGTGTGTCAAGTACTTATACAAATAAAGATTATTATTATTATTATTATTATTATTATTATTATTATTATTATTATTATTATTATTATTATTATTATTATATCTTGCTGTTTCGTGAACGCCTCCCGTTCTAGAGAAACTATATGACCCCATAACGATTTTCAGCTTTTTTCTGATTAAATTATAACAATTCTGAAAGGCATCAGGCTTCAAGAGCTAATGCATCGTTTGAAATGGATCAAATGCGTTAAGGTTGCATAAGAATAAATTTTGCTGGATTCTGTAAAATAACTGGAAAAAAGCTTTATGATCAACTTTAAGCGTTTACTTCTAATGTGTTTTATTCAACCACTGTATCACTGTCACAGTTGCAACATTGCTATTAATAACCTCTGTATCACGGTCACAGTTGCAACACTGCTATTAATAACCTGTTTCACTGTCACAGTTGCAACACTGCTATTAATAACATCTGTTTCACTGTCACAGTTGCAACACTGCTATTAATAACATCTGTATCACTGTCACAGTTGTAACACTGCTATTAATAACATCTGTTTCACTGTCACAGTTGCAAAACTATTAATAACATCTGTTTCACTGTTACAGCTCCAAATGAAACTAGGTCATTAGTCATATTATTATGGTTGTATTTTCACAAGATACTGTCACTGTCACTATATTCCATTAAAACTATTGCAATGCCACACAATACCTTTCTATTTACTAATGTTGCAAACCTATACAACACATTACTAATCATAGTAACACAGTGTTGCAGCATTCACTAATTTCTTTATATGCTTCATCAGGTATGTGATATATTATGATGTTGCATATTCTAAAGTAGGTCAGATGTATAATGTGTATAATTATGGTCTTTAAAGGCTTGTTAGTTAAGATTATTGGAAGCAATTTTCAAGTGTGTTAAGGTCACTATAACTATCTTTTGACTTACTCAAGATTTCCGACCTCTGTTTCCTTAGTCAAAAGTCTTCCTTTAACTTACCTCATATTTACAACATGAGTATCTTGAGATTCTCCTCTTAGCCTAGCTGCTGATAATCTAATGGCGGTTCAAGCCTCACTCCACTCCTTGCGATGAATGTCCCACATGGGTCTTTCAACACATTGACGGACCAACATGGAATCTGCATTTCATTGTAGTACCTTATCTGTTATCTCTGGTTGCTATTTTATTTTTGCGGATCAGTCTCTCGTATGGTACAGAATTAAATGCCTTAATACAATCTAGGAATATATATAGTGCGCCTACCATTCCCTTTTCACCTTTATCTGTCAACCTGTTGTAGATCATATGTACGTTGTCTTCTGTGAATCCTTCCCTGTCCAGGTGTTTCATCTCATTATCTTCATTTGATGATCACTGTTACCTTCGACAGTATGCATCATGCATGGCTGAATATTGGATTATTGCTCAACGTTTCCATATTTCTAATAGATGCCCAGTTTCTGCTGATATGTTGATGATTTTAGCTAGTAGTGTGCATAACGTTGCATCATCTAGAAAGGCTCTCACCTTTGTGTAAATCACACAGGATGACGCTGGAGCCAGCTCTGGATCAGAAATTTCATTTGGTTACTTTACCTTATAATATTAATGGTGTTATGATATTCGAACATGTTCTAGACTAGCCATTTTATGAATGAATGAATCGGACGAAGAGATGTTCATACGAACGGTACAGTGAGAGTGAAAATGCTATTTGCTAACCGCCATGTGTCATAAAACCTGTCTCGAAGTGAAACCTAGAATAGTATCTTAACAACATTAGCCATATACATGTATATAAAAGCATGGCCACCCACACTGGTGTTGAAAGCTCCATTGAAAGGATGGTTCTACCAAGGCCAGATCCAGGGAGATAGAAGTCGCATTTCACAATTCTCTATTTTGTCAGAAGTCGATGATGAGATGGGAACAGGCAATCCAAGAAAGTGAAGCAAATTCAATTTATGTGAGAGCACTTGTGCCTCGTACAGAGTCTTGCAGCCTCTACAGTTGAGCACATACCAGACACGCCTTAGTGCTGCTACCTTCTTGGCTGTCTGGTTTGCAAAACGTATATGATTCTTCATGCTTTATCACTCATCAATTCCTTCTTACTACTGCTTCAATAACAACATTATGTCGCTGAGAGACTATCGTTATTTAGAGGGAAATAGTTGTAAGGTGGTGACTAATGTGCTTGAGAGCAGCTGGCATTTCCTGTCTTGCATAAGTACATGTTAGAGTATAATCATTTGTATAGACATGGAATTTTGGGATGTCGTAAAGTAGGTTATTGAAATAGATATTCCGTAACAATGAACCAGTTATACTTCTTTGTGGAGCACTGGTACCGAGTGTCTTGCTGAGCCCATCCTATTGAGAATTCCTCTTATTGATCTATCATGAACGTAATTACTAAGAAAGTGAAGCGCAGAACAGGAGACTCCCTAGTAGCTTACTTAGTCGAAGACACCAATCTTGTCCAGAAGCAATATGCAGCTGATCTTGGATTCATTTAGTGACATGTGTCGCATACTGAAGAGGTTTTACCAGAGATCAGCTGCAGAGTGACCTATTCTGAAGTTATATTGATGGTAACAATGGAGTGAAGGAGAGTCAAAAAATGCTGTTGTTAGACGGTAGATTATTGTCTCGATTATCTTTTTAATGTGAGCAGGGACTATGCCTGGCATATACCTGGATAAGGTTTCGAGAGTCAACGCCCTCGCGGCTCGGTCTGTGATCAGGCCTCGAGGTGGATCAGGACATGATCAACTAGGCTGTTACTGCTCGCCACACGTAGACTGACGTACGAACCCACAAAAATGACCATTTGCACTTTGCTAGGCAGAGATGATTGAAAGTAAGAAGCAATGCCAGCTAGTTTCCACAACTACTCAGCGATCTTGAGCTCACCTGATCTCAACCCACAGTCTTTTCTTGGTCCTGGAAAATAAGGAGACGATATACTTCTTCTTAACTTACTGTCATCTTTAAGAACATTGACAGGCAAATAAAGGAGGGTTCCTGACTGGCTAAGAGGCCTGTATCTTGCCAGTAAAATGTTCATCAGGTGAATATCCTTGACGGTACTTGAACAAGGACAATCAGGGATATGAGCCCACGCTACTTGATGCTACTTTTCGTTTAGTGTGTCAGCCTCCCATCCAGATTTGACCAAGAACTGCCCATCCTCCATTCGCTGACATTCCTGTCTGTTGAGGCTCGTGATATTGGTAATGGAATGCTTTATGGACCTTCTCTAAACATTGTACTTATCACTTGTGGCTTCTCAGCTAAGATATCCAAACCAAGACTGATCTGATGGCAGCGTTACATACTACCTGTGAAACATTATGGATATGTTTAGTGAGGGCTTTCACTTCGTTGTTAACTGTCTCTGTCTCTGCCTGTGTGTTTGTCTGTCTGTCTGTCTCTCTCGGTCTCTGTATCCATCAGCTACCATGGAAACCTTTCCCACCAATGATTTCCTTAACCATTTTAAAAAATAAAAATAAAAAAATCTTTATTTACTACAAGTACATATACAAGGTATACAGTCCTAGCTGACATCAGTGGCACACTACTGTATAGCAAGCCGCTTGTTATGCTGAGCATTTCGGGCAAATTAGGTCAGTTTTGTCCTTGGATGCGACCCACACCAGTCGACTAACTCCCAGGTACCTATTTTACTGATGGGTGAACATAGACAACACAATATTTCCATACCTTCGACGGGAATCGAACCCGGACCCTCACCTTGTGAAGCGAGAACTTTTGCCACCAGGCCACGGGGCTTCAAATTTTACTGTACAAATGCTGTTGCTACTCCTCTTGTTCCTTTAGTTCCATCACATATTTGAGAAGGGCAAAACGGAACGCACAGTAAAGACACCAAGAATGTCTTATGATACACCAACAACATATATACATACAACAGAGCCACCACACAAGTCCGCAGCACAGACACGCCTCAGATAAAGAGCTAAAACTCTTGTAACCACCACAACACAGACATAGCACTCGCTAGAGGGGGATATACATATATATGCAGTTTGGAGGGGCATTTGAACTGTGGTATCGGCGAGCCTCTTGGAAGACAGTGAGTTAGCGAGTGATGGTGAAGTTCTTTCTTCTGTTTTTTTTTTTTTTTGTCAATCTATCGCGGTAGGAGACGGACGGCGTGTTTACATACATACTTTATATATTCCTCTAAGAAAAAGGAGGAGTAGATGTAAAGTAGAAAGAGACAGGCGCTCCCTTTAGAGGCGACGGAAAAGAATAACAGAGCGGCTAATATATCTGAAATGCGTAGGGAGACACTGGTCAGAGAAATAGCAAGCATCGAACTTAAGCTAAAGGAATCTTATAGGAGTCAGGAATCGCGGGAAGAACTAAGAGCCATAAATGAAATCGAAAGAAACCCAAAGTATTTCTTCTCCTATGCCAAATCAAAGTCGAGAACAACGTCCAGTATTGGGCCCCTACTTAAACAAGATGGGTCCTACACAGATGACAGCAAGGAAATGAGTGAGCTGCTCAAGTCCCAATATGACTCAGTTTTTAGCAAGCCGCTAACCAGACTGAGAGTCGAAGATCAAAATGAATTTTTTTATGGGAGAGCCACAGAATTTGGCTAACACATGCCTATCCGATGTTATCCTGACGCCAAATGACTTCGAACAGGCGATAAATGACATGCCCATGCACTCTGCTCCAGGGCCAGACTCATGGAACTCCGTGTTCATCAAGAGCTGCAAGAAGCCCCTATCACGAGCCTTTATCATCCTATGGAGAGGGAGCATGGACACGGGGGTCGTCCCACAGTTACTAAAAACAACAGACATAGCCCCACTCCACAAAGGGGGCAGTAAAGCAACAGCAAAGAACTACAGACCGATAGCACTAACATCCCATATCATAAAAATCTTTGAAATGGTCCTAAGAAGCAAGATCACCACCCATCTAGAAACCCATCATTTACACAACCCAGGGCAACATGGGTTTAGAACAGGTCGCTCCTGTCTGTCTCAACTATTGGATCACTACGACAAGGTCCTAGATGCACTAGAAGACAAAAGGAATGCAGATGTAATATATACAGACTTTGCAAAAGCCTTCGACAAGTGTGACCATGGCGTAATAGCGCACAAAATGCGTGCTAAAGGAATAACAGGAAAAGTCGGTCGATGGATCTGTAATTTCCTCACTAACAGAACACAGAGAGTAGTAGTCAACAGAGTAAAGTCCGAGGCAGCTACGGTGAAAAGCTCTGTTCCACAAGGCACAGTACTCGCTCCCATCTTGTTCCTCATCCTCATATCTGACATAGACAAGGATGTCAGCCACAGCACCGTGTCTTCCTTTGCAGATGACACCCGAATCTGCATGACAGTGTCTTCCATTGCAGACACAGCAAGGCTCCAGGCGGACATCAACCAAATCTTTCAGTGGGCTGCAGAAAACAATATGAAGTTCAACGATGAGAAATTTCAATTACTCAGATATGGTAAACACGAGGAAATTAAATCTTCATCAGAGTACAAAACAAATTCTGGCCACAAAATAGAGCGAAACACCAACGTCAAAGACCTGGGAGTGATCATGTCGGAGGATCTCACCTTCAAGGACCATAACATTGTATCAATAGCATCTGCTAGAAAAATGACAGGATGGATAATGAGAACCTTCAAAACTAGGGAGGCCAAGCCCATGATGACACTCTTCAGGTCACTTGTTCTATCTAGGCTGGAATATTGCTGCACACTAACTGCACCTTTCAAGGCAGGTGAAATTGCTGACCTAGAAAATGTACAGAGAACCTTCACGGCGCGCATAACGGAGATAAAACACCTCAGTTACTGGGAGCGCTTGAGGTTCCTAAACCTGTATTCCCTGGAACGCAGGCGGGAGAGATACATGATTATATACACCTGGAAAATCCTAGAGGGACTAGTACCGAACTTGCACACGAAAATCACTCACTACGAAAGCAAAAGACTTGGCAGACGATGCAACATCCCCCCAATGAAAAGCAGGGGTGTCGCTAGCACGTTAAGAGACCATACAATAAGTGTCAGGGGCCCGAGACTGTTCAACTGCCTCCCAGCATACATAAGGGGGATTACCAACAGACCCCTGGCAGTCTTCAAGCTGGCACTGGACAAGCACCTAAAGTCGGTTTTTGACCAGCCGGGCTGTGGCTCGTACGTTGGTTTGCGTGCAGCCAGCAGTAACAGTCTGGTTGATCAGGCTCCAATCCACCAGGAGGCCTGGTCACAGACCGGGCCGCGGGGGCGTTGACCCCCGGAACTCTCTCCAGGTAAACTCCAGGTATATATATATATATATATATATATATATATATATAGATATATATATATATATATATATATATATATATATATATATATATATATATATATATATATAATGTATATGTATATTCTATACACAAACACACACAACCCTCTGGGTTTTCTTCTCATTTCTTACTAGTTCTTGTTCTTGTTTTCCTCTTACCTCCACATGGAAGAGATAGAGTTCTTACTCAGTAAGCCATGCGTGCCAGGAACAAGGAGCTAGTAACCCCTTCTTCCGCATACATTTGGGCCACCCTATGTATATATATGTCGTGTCGATTCGGAAAAATTGGTCAGTTAGCAAGAACTCATTTAAAGTTAAGTCCTTTCTAAAAAAAAATTTTGTACGTTGAAAGATACATTTTTTCATTTATGTTAATGTAAAAATTAAAAATTTTGTACCAAAAGAACCTTAGAAAACTTACCCAACCTTATTATAACATATCTCTCTCATTTTTCCTGTCCCGGGATGGATATACGTACGGGTAGTATTCCTGTTCACTTCCCCTACTAAATGTATTCCCTCACCTGAAACTCTTTTGGAATGCCAGTACATCCTCAACACCCAGAGCTGTAGGAACGATGCCGGAGAAGTGATTGTTGTGCATTTACTATAAAATCATCACCGTAACACCCATAATGAGAGCTGCTGATAGGGAGAAGTGCCGACGGTATTCACAAGAATGTGTAAAATTTGGATTCATAACTCATTTACCAATAAAACAATTACTATGTGCCTTTTATGGGAAAAGACTATCAGTAATAATGGCATGAAATCTCCGAAGATGATTGACCATTTTAAAGGGGTTCACTCTGATAAGAAAAATAAACACTTCGATTATTTTAAGGCACTGAAAAAAAAACATAAAAATTGATTATATTTGCAGTTATTTTTCAAAGCACCTGCCAATGTTGATAATAAAGGACTTAAGACATCATTTAATATCTCCCTCAACTGGTGATAAGGTCATAACTCCAGCAATTACAGAGGTGATTGAAACTCTTATGTCTGTCATTAACAGACAATACAGCGCAACGACGAATTGATGAGATGTTGAAAAAATAAAAACTTGTAGCTGAGCTTCAACATTCCAATTTTCTTTTGCAAGTTCGTACAGAGTTGCAGCTGGTTTTAGCCAAGTAAATGGAATTCTAACTAAGCAAAGGAACAGACTGGAAGAGCCTGGTGACTTACAACTAAAACTCACCAATCAGCAACCAAATATCAGTGTCTTGTTCAGTTCAGAGAAGGATGGTGAGAACAGGTGTAGAGAACAAGTGTGCGTAGACAATGCAAGGTGTAAACAAGGAGAGGAATACACAGAAATAGGTGTTGACAAGGGTAAGTGTAAACAAAGGTAGGTGTGGTCAAAGACAGTTGTAGGTGTAGTTAAGGTCATGTGTACATAAAAACAAGTGCAAACAATGATAGATGTAGACATGAACATTTGCACAGAATAGTAGGTACAAACCGGATGAGGAGAAAGCAAGGACGAATGCTGACAAAAATGGTAACAGTCACCGGAGGGTAAAACACACGACCATTACTAGTTTGTTGTGGTAACTGGTAAGTGACAGTAACAGGGGAAGGAGGAGGTGGAAAAGAAGAGAAAATGGGGAGGAAAAAGAGAAGAATGAAAAAGAAGTGGAGGAAAAGGAGGAAGAGGAGGAGGAAGAGAAGAAAAACGGGTCAGGAGAAAGAGGATGATGAAGAGGAAGAGGTGAAGGAAGATGAGGAGGAGCAGGAGGGGGAAGAGGAGCAGTAATAGTAGGAAGAGGAGGAGCGACAAGAGGGAGCGGGTCTTATCAGGCTTACACAGGCGCCAAGCAAGTCAACACACCGTCCTGACGGAAAGCCTCTTTTACATTCATCGCACATTACTTTTAATGAAACATAAAACTTACTTCGAGACAAATATCGTTTGGTATACTACCTCGCAGCCTGATTTTACGAGCCAGCGACGTCAGGCGCTCAATAAAGTGGCTCTCCTTCCTGGCGCAAGCAGAAGGAAAAATTGGAGGAAGAGGTTTTCCGTCCTCCTTCCTCTACACTCCCGCTACTCTGCCTCTACCCTCACTCTACACTCCTTTACCCTCTATACCCTCCCTCTACACTCCCCCTACCCTTCCTGTACCATCCCTCTACATCTAACATCTATCCACCCACTATCCTCCCTCCCTCCATCTACCTTTCTCCTCTATTGCTTGTTTTGTGCACGAAACATTTCGAGTGCAAAACTCTCGAAGCAATATTAACAGCTATGATCTAGTTTATGTCCTCTAATTACATTCATAAAAAGGAATTACACTGATAATGGAACACAGAAACCTAACAAAACTCTTGCCATCGTTAGTGTGCCATCTGTATTGAAATTAATTGAATAATTCAACCTTATCTAGAGAGCAATGTCAACAAGGTGACCTCATGTAACCAAGAGTATAAGCAAACGGATATAATTTAGTTTACAAATGTTTCTGAAGTACAATGTGATTCAACTGCACATTGATATGAAACTCCATAGCAATATGTTTAATGCTAATAAGAACATAAGAAAGAAGGAACGCTGCAACAAGCCTACAGACCCATGCGGAGCAGGTCCATGTCCTCCCCCGGATAAGACCAATGACCCCCTCCCCACCGGATTAGCCCAATGACCCACCCAGTCTGGTCACCTAAACTCAAGGATGGAGCACTGCACCAGACCCAGCAGCACAAGCTAGTCGGGTCCAACTCACACTCACCCACACCCACTCATGTATTTATCTAACCTATTTTTAAAAATACACAACGTTTTAGCCTGAATAACTACTCGGGAGTTTGTTCCACTCATTCACAACTCTATTACCAAACCAGTGCTTTCCTATATCCTTCCTGAATCTGAATTTTTCCAACTTGAAACCATTGCTGCGAGTCCTGTCTTGGCTGGAAATTTTCAGCACGCTATTTACATCCCCTTTATTTATTCCTGTTTTCCATTTATACACCTCGATCGTATCCCCCCTAATTCTACGCCTTTCGAGAGAGTGCAGATTCAGGGCACTCAGTCTATCCTCATAGGGAAGATTTCTGATACATGGGATCAACTTTGTCATCCTCCTCTGTACGTTTTCCAGAGCATTTATATCCATTCTGTAATACGGTGACCTGAACTGAGCAGCATAGTCTAAATGAGGCCTAACCAAGGATATATAGAGTTGAAGAACAACCTGAGGACTTCTATTATTTATACTTCTAGTTATGAAGCCAAGAATTCTGTTAGCTTTATTGTGAACACTAATGCACTGTTGTCTTGGTTTTAGATTACTGCTTACCAGATGGTAAGGGATTCGATCCTCCCCCACAGAACTGTTGAGCACTGGTATAGCCTCCTCCCTAAAATTTTGGTACCAAATCAGATAAGTACTTAAAAAAACGGTTGGATCGGCTCCTGTTAGTCCAAGTCCTAGAGATCTCCAGACAATGACAACATTATCCTAGTAAATGTTCTACCGGTACAGAAGACATTTAGTTAGTCATGTTTCACATGACTAAAACTAAGCACTATCTGTAAGAACTAGTTGTAGACACTACACTGAGATTTCTATTTGAGTACCACGAGTAGTTACAGTAACATTAGTACTACTGCAGTAGACGTGGATTTATCCCATGCCTTTTTTTTCAATAACTTTTTTTAATACCAAACCCTGGTAATACATTACATTATATAATATTTTTTTGCTTTATAGTGTTACTTGTCAGAGAAACGTGAAGCATGAGTGTTTTAGTTTTTCCAGTACGTTTGTTGAAAGTCATCAGTACATCAGTACAGGCACATTATAATTATTATTACCATGGGGAGCGCTAAACTCGTAAGATTATACAGTGCATGTGTGGGGGGGGGGGTAATGGAAGGTATCCAGACTCATTTCAGGAAATCCGAACACAGATTCAATTCCCCTAGATCACGAGCCCCTCAACAGCATCAAGGAACCTCCCTTGAGGGGCCCAGAACAGCCACAAATATTTATCAACAAGGAATGAACTTTGACTCTGAAATAATTTTTATGGTTTATATATTTTTTTTCTTCGTCAAAAACTGTAACTATGGACAATATTTACAAGTATTTAAAGATTTCCATTAAAAGGCTCCGCTTAAGTTCTGGTAGCCTACCATCACCTCATGCCAAGTAGAAATATGTAACGCCATTAGAGTCAGTGCAGTGCATTATGGGAAACACTACCCCACAAGACCTAGTATGTCCAGAGTACCATGACGATATGGGATCTTGGCTCTTGTTAAATGTAGCGAGTTTTGTTGCGAGGGGACACCTTTCCGTAGTTCTAATTAAAAATTGTGTAAAATTGTAAAAAAAAAAATCAAAATATAACTTAAGATACATGACCTCCTACAGTTAAAATCTTAATAATAAACAGTGAATAAAAAAATAATATTGAAAATAGTTACAACTTTATATAAATCAGATTACAGCCTGAGAGAGTAGTTGACTAAAATAACTACCAGAGACGAGCTACAAGAACGAGACTGCCTACTCTTCCTCTTTTTGCTCAGACCTCTACAACACGATTGTCATCGAAGATTTGTTAAGTTATACCATGAATTAAGGAAAGATCCTGGACTTCACCTTACGAAACAGACAAAGCAAATGCGATAGTAATAATGGACAAGGTAGATTATAGTGGAAACATTAAAAGAAGGGGGAACTTACGTGCTCCTTAAGTATCTTTACCTACGGTCGTTAATATTTTAATACCTAATACCCAGGAAATGACGAATATACCTTTATTTTGTTTAATGGTGTCTGAAAAATCGATTAAAGGTGATCCAAGGCATTTACGTGTACGGATTTTTTCGTGTTCACTAGGCGGGCGTCACTGAATCTCATAAAATGGTTGGTATCGATCCTGTGTTGCTCACGTGTGTTGTTTAAGTTGTCATTTCTGCGTGAACTGAGTTTTCACAGACGTGTTTGTAGGGTATGTGCCGTTTCACGAGGGATTGTGTAAATACTTGCACTGAGTGGTTCAAGGTACTTGTTAAGTCTATAATGTATTTGCTGGTTATGATGGTGACTCTAGTGTTCGCATGTTCAAGTACTTTGGAGACGTTCAAAGCAACTTGGCTGATGGGAAGGATTTTGACTATCTTAAAAGTGGTGTTAGTGCCTGGCGAACTGATGATTTTGAGAACTCTTTTCTTATTGTTCTTGGTGAAAAGGGAAAGAAATTAAAGTTCTATTATGTTATCGGTAATTCTATCATTATTACTAATTATCCTTATATTCGTACTCCCAGCTAATATCAAAGAAAAGAGACTTGTGATCACTTGGGCAGAGCGTCTTTAGTGATCTCTAGATTATTTATAAGGGTTTCCTTATTTAGCAAAATCAGATCGAGCAAATTATTTACGCTACGAGGCTCTGTTACAAACTGCTTCAAAAAGCAGTCCTGAACTATAACCAGGAAGTGACTGAACTTCAGGTTACAGGTCAAAGATGTCCAGTCATTTTAACGTGTTAAAATCCCTTACTATTCATTATTTCATTATTTCATTATGTCCAGAATCCCTAAAAATTCATCCCAAAGAAATCTCCCTAAGTCGCTTCCTACGTGTATTCGCCTATTTGTGGCTGCAACGGTCGATTCGTAGCTCCTGGCACCGCCTCTTCGCTGCTCGCTACTAGATCCACTCTCCCTGCTTCAAGATTTGCGTACGTGCGTGTGTGTGTGTGTGTGTGTGTGTGTGTGTGTGTGTGTGTGTGTGTGTGTGTGTGTGTGTGTGTGTGTGTGTGTGTGTGTGTGTGTGTGTGTGTTGAAACTTGTGTGTTTTATTGTGTTGTGCCTGAAGCTTGAACGCTTGTGTTTGTGGACGCCGAAAGATTTCCGACCTCGTTTGTTTAGTTGTCTTTACCGATATTTACTAAGTTTTGACCTCGGGCTTTATCGTACCTGTTATTGAAACTGTTTATACAGATATTTCCATCTTGTCTTGTTCCTCCCATTTCTAGACTGGATTTGGACAAAATACTTCATGTCGTCCCTGTGTATCATGCCAGAGTTTCTTACTATACTATATTATCGTTTTTCTTCTCTCAAACAGTCTGTTCCTTTCTACCTTTTCGATTCTCTTTGTATTTTATATATCGTGCTCATATATCCCCTAACCCTCGTATATTCCAAGATTGTCAACTTTAGTCTTGTTGCTATTGTTTGGACGAATGTGGAAATACTTGATTTGGTGTAGACCTGTACACTGTTTGGTTTCCAAGGTGTGGCAGTGTGTGTATGATATGTATGCATAATTTGTTTGATTCACCAGAGGAGCCTGGCCCATGGCTGGGCTCCGGGAGTATAAAGACTCTCGAAATTCATCAATGCTATATCAAAGTTGAGAGTCGGTATATTACACAAAATTTATTTTTCTTGTCTTTCCAGATATTCTACCCAGATTACGAGTCTAGTCCATCGATTTTTATACCAGTTTTCTTGAACATATAGCGCAACCAGACTCTCCTTCCCGTTATTACTATCTATATGGCACAACTTCAACCTTTGAATGTGGCATTCAGCAACCATGTGTTCATTCTATATATTAAACTCTGTCTTAGTTATTCCAATAACATCATCGTTGCCCATACATGCAACCAGATGTAATTTGTTAATCTTATTTCTACAATCCATTCTCTTCTCACAAAAAAACTACTGTTTCCAGTCTAAAGCCTAAACAACTCCCTCCACTGAGCTATCCACAGTGCCCACACCTGCCCTAGAAAAGTGAACATCACCCCTGGTATACATGTCATTTCCACAATAAAAGTGGTCTTAGTTGTCAGTAATATCTTTACAGTATTTGTACAGCTATCAGTTATCAATTGCCCTGAACAGCCATTCATTTCTAACTCCT
Source organism: Cherax quadricarinatus (assembly GCF_038502225.1). NCBI lineage: Eukaryota > Metazoa > Arthropoda > Malacostraca > Decapoda > Parastacidae > Cherax > Cherax quadricarinatus. Next base: position 49,698,831 of record NC_091303.1, on the reverse strand, counting down.
CTCACTGGAAATATGCCACACATTACAGGGTGCTCTCTATTCTTACTGTGTCTGTTGCTCAGCTATATCTGCTAATCAGCTCCACACTTCTATGCCTGCCAACATCGTGGCCGTGGAAGAAGACACACACACAGCTGCAGCATATTGGAATCTTCCCTCATCTTTGTTTCCAACAATTTCAATCAAAATAATGGCTTTTACAACATGGCTGAACCTCTTGCCCGGAAATCTCCTCATTAACCTATATAACAACAGGCCTACTGGGCGGGTTCTTCTCAGTAACAATCGTCAACATTCCTCACCTGATCATTCACGCCATTATGCTTCCTATATATACTCACGTTTGTGACTCGATAAAGCACACTGTGTGGGTGAAAGGCTTTCAATAAAGGATCGCATTATACTGCATTTGTCTCTGCTTTTCCAGTGTCTGTTTTATATACCATTTATCACTATTGGGCCTTCAGCACTGAGACAGCTGTTAGGATTGCTCCCATTACCTTTCATAATGTTGTCAAGACGGCTAGCAATATCCTACATCCCAGCCCCCCCAAAATTCCTCTGCCTCTTTCTCCCATCTCTAGAAAAAAATGCCATATCCATAAAGTTAACTAGACTGTCCTCAACTAATAAAATGTTCCTATTTTCCCTGGCGGTGTTCGTGGTGACATTCTCGAATATCTTCGTTGGGATATCCTGAATCGTCGACCCACATTCGTCTGTTAGTAAAGAGAAGGAATTCTTGGTCACCACAGTGGTCTCCTGGACTTACCTCATCTTCAACTTCATTCCATTCATTCCTACTAGCATTCAGTCCATGGTGTGACCATCAACGCTGCTGTTTTCTACGTCCCTGTTCCGGGGATAATCCTTGTACACCCGTTTAAGCTGCTGTATCTCTCTTTTAGCTTCTTGAACTCTGCCTTAACCTGAAGGTAAAGTCGTTCAAAGTTGAGGGAAGCCATTATCACAATCTCAATTAGCCAAGAATGGAGAGAACACCAGATACGTCTTCACACGACAAAGGTTGCCTCAGAGCCAGAATATTCACTCTCTTGAGTGACCAAATGAGGGTAGATATCATTGAGGTATATAATTGGAAGACTGGCATAAACACAGGCGATATAAATAAATTGCTGAGGATATTAAATCAAGTAACAACTGGATGTAATGATTTAAACTAGATGAATTTAGATTTAGAAAGGATGTAGGAATGTTCTGGTTTTCAAACAATTACCAAAGCATGGAACATTCTGCCAAGAAAGGTCACAGAAGCTAAAACTTTGGAGAGCTTTAAAAATAGGTTAGGTGAATATATGAGTGAGAAGGTTGGTATGATTAATAACTGAGGTGTTGAAGCTAGCGACTAGCCGAGGATTCGAAAACATGTCGTTTTGGCCCGCCTCTTGGTGAGCGAAAATCACACATGACGCTCTAACCCACAGGACCACGCAATCCTACAAGAATCAAGCACCCAGCAGAGCTAGGTGTTTTACCTTGATCGGAGGACATACGGTGGTGTGGGTGCCTCTGAGCTAATTTCATTCTACTCCCCGTTTGTAAGCAAACGGGGAGTAGAATGACATATAGCATCGAAAGCCAGGTCTGGCCCAAAGCTGTTGTAGAGCCTCATCAGAAGGAAAATAACAGGCAAGGATCAAGTAATCAGGCTGTGGAAGGAAAGAGAGAGATCGCAATGAATGACAAGGAAGTGAGGAGGTCAACACGAGGCTTTAGGGAGGTATTTTCACTGGAGACAAAAAGGTTTTCAGCAAACTAGGATGGTATAGTATGGTGCACCAACAAGTGATGGACACACTACACACAACTGAGGGGGGGTGAAGAGACTGCTAAACGAACTAGATACTTCCAAGGTAGTGGGCCCAGACAACATCTCTCCATTGGTCTTGAGAGTGGAAGCAAGGCACTGTGTGTGGCAATAACAACAATATCCAGCGCATCTATAATAAAAGAGCAATTACCTGAGGTGTGCAAGACAGCAAATGTAGTCCCAATATTTAAGGAGACAGACAGACAGAATCATACTACAGCCCAGTGTCAAAAATATGTATAGTATGTAAAGTCATAGACAAGATTGTCAGGAGAAAAGTGGTGGAGCACCTGGAAAGGAATGAGCTTATACGCGATAATCAACATGGTTTCATGGAGGGGGCACCCTATGTCACAAATCTATTGAAGTTTTACGAAATGGTAGTAGAACTAAGACAGGGTAGACTGGAATTTGTTGGACTAAAAGAAGGCTTTCGACACAGTTCTGCACAAGAGATTAGTGCAAATCTAGAGGAATAACAAGAAAGGAATAACAGGAAAGGCACTGCCTTGGATCAAGGAATACCTGACAAGAAGCAAACAACGAGTGAGGGTATGTGACGAGGTGTCAGAGTGGGCGTTTGTGACGAGTGGGGTTCCACAGGGGTCTGCTCTAGGGCTGGTGCTGTTTTTGGTATATGTGAATGACATGACGGAAGGGATAGAGTCAGAGGTGTCTCTGTTGACGATGTGAAACTAATGAGGAGATTACAAGCAGACGAGGATCACTCAAGCCTATAAGGGGAACTAGACAGGCTGCAAGACTGGTCCGACAAATGGCTCCTGGAATTTAACCCCAGCAAGTGCTATGATATGAAGCTTTGGAAAAGACAAAGGAGACCTCATACGGAGCACAGCCCAAGAGGTCAGAGGCTGCAAAACTCCCTCAAGGAAAAGGATCTTGAGTGGGAATAACACCGAGCACATCTGCTGAGGCGCACATCAATCAAATAACTGCTGTAGCATATGAACTCCTGGAACACCTGAGAATAGCTTACACCGTGTACGTCAGACCCATATTGGAGTATGCAGCACCAATTTGGAATCCACACCTGGTTAAACACGTCAAAAAATTAGAAAAAAAATGCAAAGGTTTGCAACATTAGCTAGTCCCTGAGCTGAAGGAGTTTGTCCTACGAGGAGAGGTTAAGGGAACGCAATCTGACAACACTGGAAGACAAGAGGGATAGGGACAACATGATAGCATATAAAATACTGAGAGGAATTGACAAGGTGGATGGGTACAGAATATTAGAGATGTGATACAGCATCAAGGGGTCATAATTGGAAATTGAAGACTGAGGTGAATCACAGGGATGTTAGGAACTATTTATTCTTTCATAGAGTTGTCAGGAAGTGGAACAATCTGGAGAGCGACGTAGTGGAGGTATGATGAAACTCATTGAGCAGGGAGAGAAAGTCGACTTAGTAGCGATCAGTGAAGAGGCGGGACCAGGAGCTATGAATCAACCCCGGCAACTATAATTAGGTGAGTACACACACACACACACACACACACACACACACACACACACACACACACACACACACACACACACACACACACACAAGAACATTCACACAAACACCCGCGCGTTAGTGAATAACACGATGGAAGGGAGAGAGTCAGAGGTATTCCAGGTCGCAGGTGACATGAAACTAACGTGGGGAATGCAAGCAGATGTGCACCAGGTAAATCTACAAATGCATGTGGATAGGTTGCAGATGTGGTCTGACAAATGGCTCACGGAATTTGACCCCACCTGAGCAAAATTAGGAAATTTGACGACCGCAAAACTCTCTCGAGAAGGACCTTGGGGTGACTATTATGCCCGAGCATATCACCCGAGTCGTATATCAACCAAATTGCTGCAGCAAATGCGCACTTAGTCAAGCATATCAAGAAACTCCAGAAGGTGCAGAGGTTTGCAACGAGACTAGTCCTGAAGGTAAGTGGTATGTCGTATGACTAGATGTTAAGGGAACTTAGCCTGATGTCACTGAAGGATAGAAAGCCTAGGGGTGATTTGATATCAACGTTCAAAATACTGAGAGGAACTGACAGGGTGAACAGGGACACACTGCGTGAGAGATGGGATACAGGAACATGAAGCCACTGCTGGAAGTGATGCTAGGAATATTTTTTCAGCCTTAGAGTAGTCAGAAAGTGGAGAGTAAAGTCGTACAGGCAGGATTAATACATAACTTTAAGAAGAGGTATGATGAGGCTTTCGAAGGAGACTGAATCTAGTTGCGACCAGCGAATAGGTTGGGCCAGGAGCTGAAACTCAACCCCTGTAACCAGATACAGGTTAGTACATGTAGGCGAGTTCACTTTATGTATGGTGTTTGGCCAAGCATCATCACCTCTTATCACCTCTTCCCCATTATTTTTCTTGTGTGTGTTCGGTGCTCTTAGTCTGGCGTGAGAGGAATTCCCTGCTTCTAATATATGGAGGAAGACAGGATTCTTTGATTAAGCTTCTTCCTTTCCAATTTCCCTCTCCCTGTAGGAGAAAAAAAAATCTCCAAATGCCGCCATATTTCACTCCCCTCATCAACGCATTCTTCTTAACTCAATATTCCCCTAATCTGCACTTTCCCCTCACCTGTAGACTTCCCTCATGCCTAACTCTATCTCCTTGTATGAGTCATTATTGTCTTCCATCTCAGCAATATTCACAACAATCTAATACATAATTCACCAAGTAACACCAGAATTCACTGCTTACCGCATGTTATTACACTAAATCTTCCATGCCACTCCCTTCCACTTCCAACTCTTTCTGAAGCTGTTAAGACGACGCGGTGGCTTTTCTGGCTTCAGCGTTTATGTAACTGTGGTTTACGAAGGAAGAATTCTGCTCCACTTCCCCATGGAGATAAGAGGAAATAAAAATGAACAAGAACTATTAAGTGAATAGAAGAAAACCCAGAGGAGTGTGTGTGTATATATATGCTTGTACATGTACGTGTAGTGCGACCTAAATGTAAGTAGAAGTAGCAAGACATACCAGAAGCCTTGCATGTTTATGAGACAGAAAAAAAGACACCAGCAATCCTACCATTATGTAAAACAATTACAGGTGTCCGTTTGACACTCACTTTGCAGGACGGTAGTACCTCCCTTAACTGGTTCCTGTCTACCAACCTACTACCTATAAAGATGCCACAATTATATATGTATACAGATATCTTTGATGGTAGTAATATCATAGTTTTCATTTTTCCGTAACCACCGAGTTAATAGCAGATATGCTCGTCAATATTCTTATTGCTACACTAAAGACTCGCAACTCACGCTAACAGATTTCATATCCAAATGTACGAAATTCCCCTTGTGTGATGGAATTTGACAGGGTAATGCACCTGTCTTTTATTCACATTGTGTTACTTTCATAAAATTTAAGATAGTAACACACTACTAGTATACATTACCTTTTTTGAAAAAAAAAGAAAAGATCTTTAATATAATTCACAGTATTTTTCCTGCCTCTGGCATGGAGGAGCTCAACCTCCTGCCCTCCATCATCTGATTAATCCTGCATCACACGCACCAAAATATTTCTGAATTAGGACGGATTACAGAGGAGCGTATCTTGGCGGAATCTAGGTTAAATTGTGACGGAAAACTGTCAAGGAGCTCCTGGTAGCCGACCTCAGCTTGACTGATGGAAAACTGTATCAGATTAGAAGACAAATTGTGCATCCAAACCATTAGGGCTGCGACAGTGAATGTTAGGCCGCATGCGTAAATTTCTAATGAAGGATTTGGATGTGCGGGATGCGGAAGCTAGACGGGCGTCGGATGCCTCTGTCAACTGTAGTTGACAGGAACGACTGAACCTTTGTCAGTAGCGAGTGACCGGTCGTCGGATACCAGTTTCAACAGCGGATAACAGGAAAACTGTGCACTGCTGTCATATCGGAAGATATAGTCATCAATTGCCTCTGTCAGCTTGGTTTAATAGAGTCGTCGAGTGCCTTTGTCAGGTGTAGTTGACAGCTGTTTAGACAGAGAAATCGAGATTGATCTTAGGAATAGTGGCAGAGGGGCGGCTCTATCATTGTCAAATTAGCACACTCGCTCATATACTGAGCTGGCAAATAGTTGATGTTTGTCTTTGTTTTAAATGAGAAATTCACAGTGAGAGTGAACCAAGGTTTCTGTTTTAGAGACTCTTCATCCCTTCATTATGATAGAACCCCTGTGTTAGAGGCACCCAGAGACCTCACAGGATGAGAGACCTCGCAATGTGAAAGAGCCCATTGTGTGGGATCCCCAAGGTGAAGGAACCCGCTGCATGGGACCCCCATGCTGAAGGAACATCATTGTGAAAATCTTCCTGTGCACGTGACTCCAGTGCGAGGATCTATGCAAAGTAACGGATCCCCTAGTGTGAGGAACTTATTTTAAGAGGAATCCTTAGTATGAAGTACCCTTAGTGCTAGGAACTTTCAGTGTGAGGAACCCTGTTTGATAAGGATTATAGTTTAAGGGGACCCCTCTGTCTGCAGGACTCAAAGTTTGCTGCACCACTCTTATATGAGGGGAGACAGCATCTCCTCTTGTGTAAAGGACCCCAGTATGGGGGATGCAGCCAATTTGAGAAGACTAGCATCAATGCTAACGTAAAGGACATCCAGTGATGATGACGCTTAGAGTTTTAGATGATTTCTGTGCGAGGAAGCTCAGTATGGAGAGGAATACTGGCAAATGGGATGAAACAACGATCCATAAAAGGGCGATCCCTTGCTGGGAAATGTTTTGCTAAAGGCTGAGACTTATTAAGTCAAATAAGATATTAATACCTTGTTACAGCGAGTAATTGGAAGTGTTGAAATTGTGGCGATGACAGATCTGAAAAACCATTGTGAGTATTGTTTATGAGATTAAGTGTATGACTTTGAATTCCGCATGAGACAGTTCCACATGAGATGACTCAATTCTGATAGCAATATAGTCTAATAAATTCTGTTTTATGTTAATATAAATGCTGTATCCGGGCATTTTTGTGTTCCGGTCTTCTCCTTAATTTGCAGCCTATATTGCTAAATGATAAAAGATGGGTTCAGCAACTGTATTTACGTTTTTAATTCTCGTGCATATAATAAATGCCACTGACAGATATATATGTGTGCTCTGATGAATGTTTGCTGTGGGTGGTTACGAAAAAAAATTACTGGAGAGATATTTGTATTCACACTTCTCTCTACTCTAGCAGCAGAGTTTGTGCATGAGTACTCACTTTTGAATGCTTCCTCACATGTGGGAGCAATGGTTTATTCTCAGTTGCCGACCCCACCTTACCGATGGTAGCTGAAGGGTTCGCTCTGCTGGTTTCAAGAGCCTTATTGTGCCAATTCTTTGAGCTACATTAAGAAGCCTGTCTCATCATTGTTTATACTCTTTAGCTCTGGAACTAGTCTCGTTGTATAACTATTACATATTTTCCAGTTTCTTAACATCCTTGATCAAGTGTGGATTCTATACTGGTGCTGCATACTGTTAAATAGTCCTGTATTGTGAAGGACTCCTTATTGAGATCTGTGAAAGCTAATCTCTAAATTGTCAGGTGCTTATTTATCTTAAAGGTTAGACAGTTGATGTGTGTCTCAGGTCATATGTTCAGTACTACGCTCACTACTTGGCTCTTTTTCCTTGAGTGAAATTTGCAACCTTTTCCCCTTGAAGCTGTACCCGTTTTTCAGTCTAATCAGACCAATCCTGCGGCTTATTCAGGTCTGTTTATAGGCTTTCAATATTCTTTCCTGTTTATATTTTCACTGCTAATTTCACAACATATGTGAATGGGGATAAATTTGACTATTTATGTCACTGCAATCATGAATACAAGAAATAACACTGCTTCCAGTACTAACCCTTGTGAAACCCGACTTTCCTCACTAAAATGTTTTCCCTGTGGTGTGGTCATCATATTTCTGTCTTGGTCTCTGGTTGTTTAGTGGTGGGACGTATCTCACTGCTATCACCACGTCTCACCTCCATGTCATCAATGTACCTACTACTTTGTCATTTGACTCCTCTTAAATTTTTTCCCTAGTCTCTAAACTCCTCCGGTTTTTCGTAAGCATTGCTACATTGTCACCTCCTCCTTCCTCATAGTCTGATATCTAGCTGGGAGTATTGTGGCAGTTATCATCTTTCTGAGCTTTGCCTCAGTGAATGCTGTGATGTTTTGGAATGCCTCTGTTATTGGTTCGCTCTATTTGTCTCTCTTGTTTATTTTCCCATCTGCTTTTGTGTATCATATTTTAATTTTCCTTCGTTTTATTAAGTTGCATTTATAGGCTTCCTAATTTGTAATTGATTTTTTTCTTTTTCTCGGGTCACCTTACATTGGTGGGAAACAGCCCATGTGTTTATAATGAAAAAAAGTACATAATGTTAAAAACATCTAACATAGACAGGACTCACAGCAATATATTCATTTTGGAGAAATTTAAATTTAGAAAGGATATTTGGAAGTACTGATCTGGAACAGAAATTGTGGATGACTGGACCAACCTTTCTGGTAGCATCATTGAGGTAAGAACTATGAATAACTAACATTTTCATTGTCTCTTACGTAGATATACCTTACTGATGCCAGTGTCACTTATGTATACAAACAATGGGTCTAGGCTGCGAGTGTGCACAATGCAGAAAAAATCCAGCGCCACCCAGTGATGGGAAAAGTAAACTTTTGACCTTGTGTTTGATTGAAAATATTGACTGAGATGTTTTCTAGGATGGTTTTTATGATTTTATTGGTAGTTACTTGACACGTTTTGACAGACTGTATGCCACATTACTAAAATAGAGGTGATTTCAGGCCTGGAAGTAGCTTGAAATTAGGGCTCAAAGTAGTGGAAATATTCTAATTTTGACATTTTCCTGAGGGAGGGTAAGGTCTCCCAGCAACCCCCAAAGTGTTTTAGGGTTATTTTTTACTAGGTCTATTTAAGTACGATAAAGCACCTAAATAACTAGGAACGATTGAAGTCCCATGACTTGTATTCCCTGGAACGCAGGCGAAAAGGGATCATGACAATATGCACTTGGAAAATCCTAGAGGAATTGGTACCAAACTTGCCCACGAAAATCACTCCATATGAAAGCAAACGACTCGGCAGGAGATGAAACATTCCCACAGTGAAAAGCAGGGGCGCCACAAGTACACTGAGAGACAACACAATAAGTGTCAGGGAGCCAAGACTGTTCAACTGCTTCCCAGCATACATAAGAGGGATTACCAATAAACCCCTGGCTGTCTTGAAGAAGGCACTGGACAGGCACATAAAGTCAGTACCTGACCAGCAGGGCTGTGGTTCATACGTCAGTTTGCGTGTGGCCAGCAGTAACAGCCTGGTTGATCAGACCCTGATCCATCATGAGGCCTGGTCTCAGACCGGCCACAGGGATGTTGAACCCTCGAAACCCTCTCTAGGTATACTTCAGGTATGTTACAATTATTGGTACACCCTAAATCATGACCAATCATTCCTGGTTATATTTTATTATCTAAGAAATAGGCTAAAACTATTGACAGTTTACTCGAAGGTCGCTAACTGTCCTCCGCCATCTTAGTTAACTAGTGCAGTTGTTTTATACCATTTGTGAAACTTTTTTTTGTACTATTATTCAATCAAAATAGAAGGCAAGAGTAATACAGAAAAGGCCTCGGGCGTGATTAATGAACAGATGATAGGTTGCTCTAGTTGCCTGAATGCAACGTATTGTGTTTAAGTTGGGATATGTTGCATTTTGTCAAGAAACTCAGGACTACAAATTCGGTATGCTCTTAGGAAAAACCCGATGATGATGCCTCTTTTGGTCTCGGTATCTTGACTGGAATAGAAGTGTGTGAGATCATTTTTATTGGTGGGTTTCCGATAAACTTGAAATCTTAGGTTGTCTACTTTGTGAATGAGGACGTCGAGGAAAGGTAGCTTGTCATTGGACTCTTCTTCTAGTGTAAACTGGATCGCCGATTCAACTGCGTTCAGCCTTGCCTGAAGATTCCGTACATCAAAACGTTTGGGAGTTATTACGAGAACGTCGTCCACGTAACGTAGCCAAGTGACGCTTGAAGGGATGATGTTGGCGAAGTGTTCGGAATCTAGGTGTTCCATGAATAAGGACGGCACTGATGGGGGACCCCATTCCCATGCCGTAGGTTTGTTTGTAGAGCTTGTTATTGAAAGGAAAACAGTTGAAATTAACACAGAGTTCAATCAAGTCAACAAAATCTCCGGGAGGTAGAGGAAGATTAAGGTCCTGATTGACTTTACGTCGTAGAACCTCGATGGCTTTTTTGGTAGGTACTTTTGTGAAGAGGGAAGTCACATCCAAACTGCTTAGTTTCTTGTTACGGATGGAGAGGTTTCGGATGCGGTTGAGAAGGTCGCCTGAGTGTTTAAGATGAGCGGGGCTGATGGTCCCCAGAAGGCAGGAAAAATGTTTGGCAAGAACTCCGGCTAGTTTGTGTGGAGCACTGCCTATTCCTGACGTGATTGGTCTGAGAGGAATATTGTGTTTATGGATCTTGGGTAAACCATACATGTGTGCTGGTTTAGGGTTGCTTGGTAACAAGTACAGAAGTTTCTTCCCTTCTCTAGTGCGTTTGAGTATTTGTCTGGTTTTGTTTAGAAAGTCTTTGGTGAGCGTCTCCCACTGTTGAGTGCTGATGGGTTCGTATGTAGATTGATCATTCAAAAGGTCCATCATTTTAGTGTTGTAGTCACTGGTGTTGAGTATGACGACTCCACCTCCTTTGTCGGCGGTGGTGACGATAATATTGGGGTCGTTGGCGAGATCCTTAAGGGCAGTGATGTATCGTCTAGGAAGATTAGAAGAAGAAGGTTCACATAAAGCTGCAGTGAGAAGGCCCTGTATATAACCCTTCTGGAAGTTGCTGTCACTGTGTCTATGGTTCCTGGTAACATCTTTCCTGCCTTCTGGGGACCATCAGCCCCGCTCATCTTAAACACTCAGGCGACCTTCTCAACCGCATCCGAAACCTCTCCATCCGTAACAAGAAACTAAGCAGTTTGGATGCGACTTCCCTCTTCACAAAAGTACCTACCAAAAAAGCCATCGAGGTTCTACGACGTAAAGTCAATCAGGACCTTAATCTTCCTCTACCTCCCGGAGATTTTGTTGACTTGATTGAACTCTGTGTTAATTTCAACTGTTTTTCTTTCAATAACAAGCTCTACAAACAAACCTACGGCATGGGAATGGGGTCCCCCATCAGTGCCGTCCTAGCCAACTTATACATGGAACACCTAGATTCCGAACACTTCGCCAACATCATCCCTTCAAGCGTCACTTGGTTACGTTACGTGGACGACGTCCTCGTAATAACTCCCAAACGTTTTGATGTACGGAATCTTCAGGCAAGGCTCAACGCAGTTGAACCGGCGATCCAGTTTACACTAGAAGAAGAGTCCAATGACAAGCTACCTTTCCTCGGCGTCCTCATTCACAAAGTAGACAACAACCTAAGATTTCAAGTTTATCGGAAACCCACCAATAAAAATGATCTCACACTTCTATTCCAGTCAAGATACCAAGACCAAAAGAGGCATCATCATCGGGTTTTTCCTAAGAGCATACCGAATTTGTAGTCCTGCGTTTCTTGACGAGGAATGCACATACATTCACCAAACATTCACTGAGCTACATTTTCCTTCCTTTTTCATCAAAGACTGCAAGAAAAGAGCTCTTCAGATCATTAATTCTCCACGCACCAACACCACTCCCAACAAAGTTATAATTCTTCCCAACAGCCAGGTTGCACTGAACGTTTCAAAAGTACTTTCACAAGCTAACACCAGAGTCGCTATCGCTTCTAGCACTTCAATAAAGGATCTAACCAGAACAAAATCCAAGCACCACGAACCAGTCAACGCAGGAGTTTACATTATTCCCTGTGGAGGCTGTGACAAGATTTACGTAGGTGAAACAGCAAGAAACCTCGACACCCGCCTCAATGAACACATTTACGCATGTAGGAACGATAACTTGAACAACGCCTGTGTACAACATCGAAATTCTACCAATCATCTCATGAAATTCAGAGACGCCCAATTAGTGATTAAAGAAACTAATTTCCGCAGACGCAAGTGCCTCGAATCAGCACTGATCGCTGTTTCGAATACAATTAAACAAAACAACGGCAGCTTCACCATCTCTGAAGTCTTAGCAAGAATCCTCCTGAAAACAGTAAACGCTGCTATCACATAGTCTCTCCTGTTATACTACACAATATGTTGCATTTTGTGTATAACTGGCTAAATTTACAACTTTTGTACACATTGAAGGTGGTTCTGATAGTTGACTGAGCAGTTTTTTTGTGCTCAATTAATAGAAAGGAATTCAGGCCTGACTCCTTCCTAATGTTCTTATACAAGTGAAAATCACACCCAACCCACCAAATGTTGCCTGCGTAATTCTGTAAAGTTTTCCATCCAATTTTATTCATATTTTTGGAGTTATCATCAGGGAAAAGAAATCTCTGAGATTTCTAAATATTGTTTTTTTTTTATTTTAAATGTTGTTCATGGGTGAGTGGGATAGGAGGGAGTGCAGATAGAGGTGGGGATTGTGAGTGAAGGTGAAGGTGGTTCTGGGGATGGTTTATGCACTGGGAGGAATGTAGTACATTTAGGTGAGAAAGGATTGGAAGGTAGTGGAGTGAAGGGTTTTAGGTAGAGATTTGTGGGTGTTGGTAAGTAAAGGTACAGGGTTAAATATAGTTCATTTTGAATTTACCAAATGGAAGGGAAATTTGAGTTTTAGAAGGATTTGTTTGGGCTATGTAAAGTGTGCACCTGTAGGCTAACGCTTGATACCTGCTAGTGTATTTTCAACAACTGTTTCTAGTGTTTGTCCGTGCTTAATTTTCTCACTTAGGTGTCCTCTCTTTTCTGTTTTGCCCTAATTTAGGTGCACATGTCGATATCTCATTGTATCTCATTAACAGTAGTTTCATTCTCACAGTCCAGTCTCCGGTTATTTCCGTTGCATTGGTCAGTTTGACTGGAAATGTTTTGTCCCTTGAATATGCTCCCATTCTCTGTAAATTTGTCACCTGCTGTTTGTCGACCTCTCGTCTGGTCAGTTCAATGGTACCTTTATAGTTTTGTTTCCTCACCAAGAGTACATCACCACCTGTCCTCCCATCACCTGTCATCTCATCACCTGTCCTCTCATCACCTGTCCTCTCATCACCTGTCCTCTCATCACCTGTCCTCTCATCACCTGTCCTCTCATCACCTGTCCTCTCATCACCTGTCATCTCATCACCTGTCATCTCATCACCTGTCCTCTCATCACCTGTCCTCTCATCACCTGTCCTCCCATCATCTGTCCTCCAATCACCTGTCCTCTCATCACCTGTCCTGCCATCACCTGTCCTCCAATCACCTGTCCTCCCATCACCTTTCAGTGCATATTACTTGTTCTGTGGTTAGCAGGACTTTCGCTGCTCCTCGTATCATCTCCTGTACTCCCAGGTCAAGTTAAATCAATTTTACACTTGTTTCTGCTTCTGAATTTGTCCCTTTCCTCCTCGCTTATTTTCTTCTATTTCCTTATATACACCTCGTAGATGGTCATCAGGGTTGAGTGCCATTTCTTCAGCAGTTATTGCCTTTCTTCCCATTTCAAATTCCTCATTTTTTTCCTCCGACACGTATCTGTGTATGTACTCACTGTATGTGGTTGCAGAGGTCGATTCAAAGCTCCTGGACCCGTTTCTTCACTCCTCAGTGAATGAATGTGCATGTGTGTGTGTGTGTACTCACCTAATTGCGGGTGCAGGGGTCGATTCATAGCACCTGGGCCCTCCTTTTCACTGATTGCTACTAGGTCACTCTCTCCCTGATCCATAAGCTTTATCATACCTCTTCTTAAAGCTATGTATGAATCATGCCTCCATTACATCACCTTCCAGACTATTTCACTTCCTGATAATTCTATGACTGAAGAAGTACTTCCTAACATCCCTGCGACTCATCTGAATCTTTAACTTCCAACTGTGACCCCTTGTTGCCTTGTCGCATCTCTGGAACATCCTGTCTCTGTCCATCTTCTCAGTATTTAATATGTCGTTATCATATCCTCCCCTATGTCTCCTGTCCTCTAGATCGATTTCCCTTAACCTCTCCTCGTAAGTGATCAAACCTTTGCACTTTCTCTAATTTTCTGACTTGCATGGCCAAGTGTGAGTTTCAAACTGGTGCAGCTTCCTCTCTCAGGACCCACAGAGATGTTGTCTGGCCCTTTCGCCTTTGAGCTATCTAATTTGCTTAGCAGCCTCTTCACCTCCTCCTCGATTGTATTTATTGTGTCCACAACTTGATGGTGTACCCCACCAGTCCATGAGTGTTGTTTTCCTTCTGATGCGACTGTTCAACAGCTTTGGGTCGGACTCGGCTTTCACTGCTATATCATTTTCGTATTGTTGTTGGGCCTCCCTCCTCACCTGTGCTTATTCATTTCTGGCTCATCAAATACTCTTCTTATTCTCCTGGGTCCTTTGCCTCTTATAATTCTTCTATTCTCTAGCACACTTGGTTTTGGCGTCTCTACACCTTTGGGAAAACCAAGGGCTGATCTTGACCTTCTCATTATTTCTCTTACCCTTGGGCATACACCTCTCCTCTGCTTCCTTGAATATTGTCACATAATCCATCATCTCGTTTACTGATCTCTCTGTCAGTTCTCTGTCTCACTGAACCTTGTGCAGGAAATTCCTCATGCCTGTGTAGCCCCTATCTTGTAGTTTTGCTTCGTTCGTCCTGCCCTTCGTGCTTCCCTTTTTACTTGTAACTCTGCTATGTATTCGAAGCTCAGAATCACGTGATCACTAGCTCCGAGGTGTCTTTCCTATGTTATGTCTTCAGTATCTGCATTACTCAAAGTGAATACTAGGTCCAGTCTCGCTCGTTCGTCCTCTCTTCTATCTCTGGTAGTGTGTGTGTGTGTGTGTGTGTGTACTCACCTAGTTGTGGTTGCAGGGATCGATTCAGAGCTCATGGCCCCGCCTCTTCACTGATCGCTACTAGGTATCTCTCTCCCTGCTCTATGAGCTTTTTCAAACTTCGTCTTAAAACTATGTATGGTTCCTGCCTCCCCTAGACAACTCTATGACTGAAGAAATACTTCATAACATCCCTGACGTACACAGTGTTTAGAGTCTTGAACGATTCCTTACTGAGGTGTCGGAATGCTGTTCTTAGGTTTGCCAGGCGCCCATATGTTGATGTAGTTATTTCATTTATGTGCTCCTCAGGAGATGTGGCTGATATTATACTTACTCCAGGATCCTTTTCCTTTGCAGTTTTTTGACACCCTAGACCGTACTCCGGCTGCGGTCTTCTTTGCCTTTATCCGATCTTCATGACATTGCACTTTGTGGGGTTAAAGAACAGGAGCCAGTTGCTGCAGCCTTTCCAGACCCCTTTGTAATTCTGTCTGATCCTCATCCGGTTGAATTCTCCTCATTAGCTTCAAATCGTCTACAAACAGGGACTCTTCTGAGTCTATCCCTTCCGTCATGTCATTTGCATATACCAGAGACAGCACTGGTCCTAGGACTGACCTCTGTGGAACCCTGCTCGTCACAGGCGCCCACGCTGACACATCGTCACGTACCATGACTCGTTGTTGTCTGCCTGTCAGGTATTCTCTGAACCACTGCAGTGCCTTCCCTGTTATACCTGCGTGATCCTCCAGCATTTACAAACGAACTCACCCTTGATATTGACACAACTTACAACATGACGTTTGGAAACAGAGCTACAAATATCCGACAAGATCAAGAGAGTTTAGGCAAGACCCCCATGTGGGGTGAGCTGGAAAAACAGAACATGTGAAGAATTTTCCACTAATCTCTTGTGGGGAACTGTGTCAAAAACCTTCGTACAGTCCAATAAAGCGCAATCTACCCATCCATCTCTCTCTCGTGTTACTGTTGTCACCTCGTCGTAGAACTCCAGTAGGCTTGTGACACAGGATTTCTCTTTCTGGAAACCGTGCTGGTTGTGAATATTTCTTTCTAGGTGCCCCACCACTTTTCTCCTGATAATCATCTCTTCTCCACGACTTTGCAAACTTTACATGTCAGTGACACTGGTCTCTAGTTTAATGCTGCATGTCTAAATTTGCTGTCTTCCATACCTCAGGTAGTCGCCCTATTTCGATAGATGTGTTGAAGATTATTGTTAGTGGCACACAGCACCTCTGCTCTCTCTGAAGACTAATGGATAGATGTTGTGTGTGTATACTCAACTGATTGTGGCTACAGGGTCGAGTCATAGGTCTTGGCCACACCTGTTCACTGGCCGCTAAGTCCACTCTCTCCCTTCTCCATGAGTAGTGTGTGTGTGTGTGTGTGTGTGTACTCACCTAAGTGTACTCGCCTAATTATGGTTGCAGGGGTCGAGACTCAGCTCCTGGCCCCGCCTCTTCACTGATCACTACTAGGTCCTCTCTCTCCTTGCTTCATGAGATTTATCATACCTCGTCTTAAAGCTATGTATGGTTCATGCCTCCACTATATCACTTGCTATACTATTCCATTTCCTGACAACTCTCTGACTGAAGAAATACTTCCTAACATCCCTTTGACTCATCGGAGTCTTCAGCTTTCAATTGCGACCCCTTGTAACTGTGTCCCCTCTCTGGAACATTCTGTCTCTGTCCACTTTACCTACTTCACACAGTATTTTGTATGTCGTTATCATGTCTCCCCTAACCTTCCTGTCCTCCAGTGTCGTCAGGTCGATTTCCCTTAACCTTTCTTTGTAGGACATTCCTCTGAGCTCTGGAACTAGCCTTGTTGCAAACCTTTGCAATTTCTCTAATTTCTTGACGTGCTTGACTAGGTGTGGGTTCCAAACTGGTGCTGCATACTCCAGTATTTGCCTGACGTACACGGTGTACAGTGTCTTGAAAGATTTCTTACTAAGGTATCGGAACGCTATTCTCAGGTTTGCCAGGAGCCCATATGCTGCAGCAGTTATCTGGTTGATGTGTGCTTCCGGAGACGTGCTTGGTATTATACTCACCCCAAGATCTTTCTCCTTGAGCAAGGTTTGTAGTCTTTGGCCATCTAGCCTATGCTCCGCCTGCGGTCTTCTTTGCCCATCCCCGATCTTCATGACTTTTCGTTTGGCGGGGTTAAATTCGAGCAGCTAGTTGCTGGGCCAGGATTGTAGCCTGTCCAGGTCTCTTTGTAGTCCTGTCTGATCCTCATCTATGTGTGTGTGTGTGTGTGTCACCCACCTCTTGACTCTTTCCTTATTCACTCCCTCGTTTCTTCATGAGCCCTGTTGTACCTGTTCTTTAAACTCTGGAGCCTGCTTCCAACACCTCTTCAACGCTATCATTCCTCTTCCCGATCATTCTGAGGTAAAACTCACTGAAATGAGCTTGTGGTAGTTCAGACTCCGAGGGACTGTTGCAGTGTATCGCCTCCCGCACTGCTATCTAGCAGGCTGCTGTAAAACTCCATATTTCCTCGGGGTCTGAGTTTCTTTAGTTTCTACTCCTGGCATTATTAGCCTTACCTTGTATGGGTTGAAGTCTGGAAAATCACTTCACCTTCACTCTTCTTCTGATCAAGTAAGGTGATCTACCAGGAATATTGTTCCATTTTTTGTATTTTAACCTGGTTAGCAGTAATGACACAAGCAAAATTGCCACCCTTTGTGTTTCTTCAATGTTAGACTTAATAACTATCTTGTAACCAATGTTTTTTTTTTCATTATCAGCTCTGTTGTAGGCTTGGTTATTCTCAGGAGACGCTAGATTTATGGGAACTAGACCCCAGGCAACAGCACTTAGAGGGATATAGCAACTCCTCGTCTCTCCTTTGATATCTGGAGTAAGATACTAAGAACCAGTATTGACAGGAGTTCCTGAACATCGGACTAACACCACCTACCCAGGATAACTAACATAGTCTTCAGTGCATCTTAAGGAGATCTTCTGGACTTATAAGATTTGTCTGTCTTAAGATCACACTGGAAAATACGACAGCCAGTTTTTTTTATTTTATTTTATTTAATTAAATAATTTTTAATATTTTCATTATTATTCCTCAAAGTTATTCATTAATTATTTTTTCTGATCAGGTGGAAGGCGTTCCCCTGACACTCTGAGACCGATTAAATACTTTGTGACATCACTGAGGCTCATCTGTGTCTTCAACCTCTCTGGGTTCGTTTCTGCCATCTCACATTGCTTCTCCCTCTCTTTCCTATAAATACCCCTGAGTATTTTCTGTGTTTTTATCATGTGTCCTCTGCTTCTTTTGTCCACCAACGTCAGTAGATTAAATTACGTTAGCCTCTCTTCGTAACTCATGCCTCCTGGCTCAGGAACAACCCTAAATAACTATGATGAAATTCCTGAAGGTTACTCCCAGATTTTCCAGACGAGCATTGGCTTCAGAGGTTATTCGGCTGATGTGATGCGTCTTGCAACATACCAGGCACTCTGTTACCCCTACGACTTTCTGAGTGAGATCTGGCCCCTTCCGCACTCTTGTATTTTTTTTTTTTTTTTTTTTGGGGGGGGGGGGGGTTGTGTGTGTATGTGTGATGTTATTTTTGTTTTGAATGTGTGTATCTGTGATTCCTTATGCGCATGTGTACACGTATTCCATTCTCGTATTTGTGGTTGCAGGAGTCCAACCTTAGCTCCTTGCCCCGCCTCTTCTCTGGCCACTCACGGGTTTGCTCTCGCCTGGTTGCTGCTTGAGCCCTCTCATACCTTTTCCTAAAACTAAGTATGACTCCTGCCTTTACTACTTCGCTGTTCAGGTTGTTCCACTTCCTAGCCATTATAAGGATAACGAAATATTTCCTAAGATACTGTGATTCCTTCGTGATTTTAGGTCTCAACTTTCTATGTACCTAATAGCTGACTTTCAAACGTACAAGCCCTGAAGCCATGTCCGTTACCCTCAGTACCTGGTTCGTCGTACTCACGTATGCGCGTGTACATGTACCAGTGCACCAAGAGACCCCTGGCTGCCCTCAAGAGAGAGCTGGAAACATACCTAAAGTCAGTGCTGGATCAGCTGGGATGTGCTTCGTACGTTCGACTATGTGAGGCCATCAGTAACAAACTGGTTGGTTAGGTCCTGGTCCACCGAAGGCCTGGTCATGGACCGGGCCCCGGGGGCGTTGATCCCCCGGAATAACCTTCAGGTAATCTCCAGCTACGTACCTATGTTATGAGAGAGTGTACTTATGTTGTGGTACCAATGTTATGAGTGCACATATGATATGTTATCGGAGAGTGTACCTACGTTGTGATACTTATGTTATGAGAGTGCACCTAAGTTGTGATATCTATGCTGTGTCATCTATGTTACGAGAGTGTTTACCTATATTGTCACATAGGTACTGTCGTAACATAGGAATCACAACATAGGTATACACTATCATAACATAGGTATCACAACATAGGTACACTCTCTCATAACATACCTATGTTATGACAGTACCTATGATGTATGCCTATGTTACGAGAGAGAGAGAGAGAGAGAGAGAGAGAGAGAGAGAGAGAGAGAGAGAGAGAGAGAGAGAGATAGATAGATAGATAGATAGATAGAGAGAGAGAGAGAGTACTTAGGGTGCGATAACTGCGTAATGAAAAAAACTCTATACCCCCACACTAATTAATCCAGCAGTTCTGCTGTGTTAATTAGTGTGGAGCACTTCAGCAGTCAAGGGAGAACAGGTTCTTAAACAGCAACATCATTCACATGGCGTCTGTTGGCCTGAAGGTTGTTGTTATCCAGACTTTCATTTGCTATATTTTTGTGCCGATAAAAATTTAGTGGTCTAAGAGAGTAACCGGTTATTTAGTACAAGATTACCGAGGGGAATCACAGGATGTTCGTCCGTGTTTGTGGGTTCTTTGGCCGTACTTTTTTTTAAGTCTCAAACAGGTTTTATGTATTTTTTTGTTGATAGTTTGAACAGTATTTTAAATAATTAAAAACTTAAATCTATATTCTGAAAAAAAAACATGTGAAAGTGACAATGCGTTGAGGAACAAAAAATAACAAAATATTTGAAAGAGAGAGAGAGAGAGAGAGAGAGGCAACAGACGAACAGACAGTGACACAAACAGTTACAGAAAGCCTAGCCTATTACAAACGCGAGGCGCTCCATGGTCAGAGCGCGTGTAATTGAAACTTTGTAAGAAAAATGATATCAGTCCGCCAAATTCCGCTTCCCGGGAACGTCAAATTGCAGGTGAGATGAAATTGTCAGACGTTGATTACGTGGCGGACCAGCACCTCAGCCAGCACCAGCAAAACAAGACCTCTCCACACACACACACACACACACACACACACACACACACACACACACACACACACACACACACACACACACACACACACGCACACACACACACACACACAAACACACACATTTTTACACAAAGCTGAAGGAGCTAGAGCATCATAACAGGATAAAAAAAATGGGATCTCAAAAGGGAGGACGTGAAGGCAAAGGAACCGAAGATGGCTGGTCTGAAAAAAATGAGTAGAAAGGCTCGAGAACAAAATGGATCAAGAATGGGTAAAAAGGCTAAATGAGCTTTGCAATAACATGTTAGAGAAGCTATCTGCAGAGATCAAGATGTGGGAATCACGAGCTGTAGCAGCTGAGGCAAAGATAAAGAGACTGGAGGAAGAAATGGATGTGCTGAAGCAGGGTAAAAAGATGAGGTACAAGAGGAGCAAGGTGACTGAAATGGGAACATCAGGAGGCAGTGACTGGACTGAGGGAGGGGATCGAGCTAAGAAGTCTTTTGCAGAAATAATATCAGGACATCAGGGTGTCCTGGAGATAAGAGAAACAACAAAGGAGATGCTTAAATCATATCCAGACATATGGAGGGTAAAGAAATGGGATGAAGAAAGAGAGAGGTCAATAAATATTCATGGGCTTCAGGTGGCTTATGGGAAGACCAATGATGGAAGAAAGCATTGGGAGAAAAAAGGCATTAAGAGCATCATTGCAATAACAGGAGAGAAGGACATGTCTCAGGTAGAAAAATTTCACAGACTTGGGGGGTATTCGAGGGGGAAAAGCATAGACCAATCAAAGTGACATTGAAGACAGAAGTGGTACAGAAAAGGATACTGCAACAGAAGCCACTGTTAAAGGACTCTCAAGACTATCAACAGTGTACCTCAATCGAGACAGAACACGAAAGGAAAGGGAACTGAGAATGAGAGCAAGACGAAACCAGTGGAAGGAGAGACAGGAAAGCTCAGCCTTTGGGGAACATCTAACATAAATGCTTACAGAATTCCCTCAACCCCTGTCACCCCATATCAACGAAACACAATAATCAGAAAAAAAACACACTTTATAGCCCCCACCCCCCTCAATTGAGCACTAATTTCACAATAACAGCAGCCTCCCATAATATTCTGTCCTGCATCCCCCCCCCCAGCCTGCATCTTCCTCTTCCATCTCCCAAAATACAGTAATGCAAAAGAAGCTAAAGGTATGGTGCACCAATGCAGATGGAATGGCAAATAAGAGTGAAGAGTGGCAAGAACGAATCATTGTTGAATCACCTGACATTATAGCACTAACAGAGACAAAATTTACAGGAATGATAACAGAAGCAATCTTTCCACCTGGATATCAGATCCTGAGGAAAGACAGAGAGCAGAGGAGGAGGAGGAGGAGAAGCACTGCTCATCAAAAATCAGTGCAGTTTTGAGTAAATGGGAGAAATGTACAGAAGGGAAACAGACGACGTCATTGTAAGAACACTTCAGACTGGAGGTCCAAAAGTGATGATAGCAGTGATGTATAACCCACCACTCAACAGCAGGAGGACAACAGTATGATGAGTGCAATTGGGCAATGGTGGATACACTAGATGAAGTGACCAGGAGGGCTCATATGGGTAGGACAAAATTACTCATAATGGGGGATTTCGATCATAAAGAGATTGACTGGGAAAATCTAGAGCCACATGGAGGACCAGAAACATGGAGGTTTAAGTTGTTGGAGGCTGTACTGGAGAATTTTATGCACCAACTTGTTAGGGATACAACCAGAGAGAAGAGGAGAGGATGTTGCAGTGAGGCTGGATCTCATATT
This sequence comes from Cherax quadricarinatus, assembly GCF_038502225.1. Lineage (NCBI taxonomy): Eukaryota > Metazoa > Arthropoda > Malacostraca > Decapoda > Parastacidae > Cherax > Cherax quadricarinatus. The sequence continues at coordinate 49,676,838 of NC_091303.1, read as the reverse complement.
CACCTTGAATAGTTCAGACATAGGGGATATGACATACGAAAGACCCCTTGGCGCTAGTCATCATGATGTTCTCAGTTTTGGATACCTTGTAGAGTTAACAATGGAGAATGCAGCAGCACGAGAATAACGAGAGAAGGCGAACTTCAAAAAAAGGGACTACATGGGCATGAGAAGTTTCCTGCATGAAGTGCAGTGGGAAAGAGGACTAGAGGGAAAAACAGTAAACGAAATGATGGAACTAGTGACCATTAAGTGCAGAGACAGAGGAGAAGTTCATATCAAAGGGTAACAGAAAAAATGGTAAGACCAAGGTGAGCCCATGGTTTAATTGGAGGTGTAAAGAGTGTGCTAGAAAATGGAAAAGGTATAGAAGGCAAAAGACTCAAGAAAACAAGGAGATGAGCAGAAGAACCAGAAACGAATATGCATGTAGAATATGCAGAAGAACATGCAGGGAGAATATGCAGGAGAATATGCAGGAAGAATATGCAGGAAGAATATGCAGGGGAAAAACAACAGTCAAGGACCAGGTAATCAGGATGAGGAAAGAAGGAGGGGAGCTCACAAAGAGTGACCAGGAAGTTTGTGATGAACTAAACACAAGATTTACAGAAGTAATCACAATACAGACAGGAATGCTTCCAGCAAACCATGGAGGTAGGGTGCACAAACAGGTGCTGGGCACAACACACATAACCATGGAAGAGGTGAAGAAACTGCTAGGTGAACTAGATACCTCAAAGTCGGTGTGCCCAGATAACATATCTCCGTGGATACAGAGAGAGAACTGAGGAACTGTGTATGCCGCTAGCAGCAATCTTCAGTAAATCTATCGAAACTGGGTAATGCCTGAGGCGTGGAAGACAGCAAATGTAATTCCAATTTTTAAGAAAGGAGACAGACAGGCAGTGTTAAACTGCAGACCAGTATCACTGACTTGTATAGTATGTAAAGTCATGCAAAGATTATAAAGAGTGGTGGAACACATTCAAAAGATTGGGATCATACATGACAATCAGCACGACTTCAGAGATGGAAAATCCTGTGTCACAAATCTACTTGAATTCCACGATAAGGAATAAGAATGTGATGAATGGTTTTAAAAACCGACAAGTTGAAGACTGAGACACTTATGCAACATATGGGAATCTTTATTCAGGAAACGTTTCGCCACACAGTGGCTTCATCAGTCCAATACAAAGCAGAAAGGTGTAAGGAGAGGAGGAGTGTGAGGTAATCAGTCCCTCAGCCTGGAGTCGATGTGTTCAGTCCATCAATCTTGTATAATGTACAGCATAGGCCCGTAGACGTGGTTTATATACTATAGTGAGGTGAGGCGAAGCAGCAGGAGGTGGTGTTATAGTGGTATCATCCACTAGTCGAAATGTTGGACAAGTGTTGAGGAATTCTTTGTAACAAGATCCCATGATGCTGCAGTGTCTCACAGTTGTGATGAATGGTTTGAAAAACCGACAAGTTGAAGATTGAGACACTTATGCAACATATGGGAATCTTTATTCAGGAAACGTTTCGCCACACAGTGGCTTAATCAGTCCAATACAGAGTAGAAAGGCGTAAGGAGAGGAGGAGTTTGAGGTAATCAGTCCCTCAGCCTGGAGTCGATGTCATCAATACTCCTCACAGGACTCAAAGAATGACTCTCCCACAGAGGGTCCGTCGTTTTATCCATAAAGACGATTACCATCGACCAATGATCTTGAGCAACCTCCCTGCAGATGAAGATGATTGGGTAACACCAGAACCCTTCTATGTTTACTAGGAAAATCATCGCCCCCAATTAGGGAGACATCTTGTATAACATTCTACTGTTAAAATTATGCTACAATTACTATGGCGGGACACCACCTTGTAAGAAGCTAATGTGTCAAGTAATTCTTTATAAACTAGCCTGAAAATTGTTGCCTTCATTGTCGTTTAAATATCCGTTGTGCAATCGAAAAAACAAAAAAAAAATTGCAACTTGTATATTTACTACCAATTCAGTCATGTACTTATATATCTGTTATATCTATGTGACTCTGATGGGTTAGTATTATACCCCTTCTAGAATATTTTATTATTCCACATACATTTTTTAACTTCACCAAAGTGGTTGGGCCACTTACCTTTCATATCCTACTTCTCTCCCCCCTCCCACCCTTTTCCAATATTTCTATCTTTACCCATCCTTCTTCCTTACCCATCTTACCAAAGGTCTGGTCATAAGAAGAAAGAAGAAGGCTGCAAACGTCACTTAAAGAAAGGGATCTTGGGGAAAGCATTATAACGAACATTTCTCTCGAGGCACACATCAATCAAATAACTGCTGCAGCATATGTACGCTTGGCAAACCTGAGATTAGCATTTAGACAACTGAATAAGGAGTCATTCACGACGTTGTACACCGTGTACGTCAGGCCTATACTCGAGTATGCAGCACCAGTATGGAACTCACCCCTAGTCAAATACAACACGAAATCGGAGAAAGTGCAAAAATTTGTAACAAGATTCGTCCCGGAACTGAGGGGTATGGCTTATGAGGAGAGGTTAAGGGAACTCAACCTGATGACACTAGAGGATAGGTGGGATAAGGGGCGACATGATAACGACGTATAAATTACTGAGAGGAATTGACAAGGTGGACAGAGCTCGAATAATACAACCTCCCTCAGAACCATATATAGAAGGCCATCAACCCCAAAAATCCCAATACAACAAAACAATTTAACCCACAACCCACATACTATACCCACTGCCCCCACCCCCCTCAACACACACTCCCCCTTCACAGCAGCCCGCCATGGTTCTTCTCCAGGTTTCCCACTTCCCCAACCCAAGCATACCCCCCAGACAAGTTTTAGAACAGAAGTTGAATGTTTGGTATACAAATGCAGATGGAATAACAAATGTGAAGAGTGGCAGGAAAGAATCAAAGAGACAGCCCCAGATATCACAGAACCCATAGAAACGAAACTCCCTGACATAACAGATGCAATCTTTCCACCCGGATATCAGATCCTGAGTAAATATAGAGGGAGCAGAGGAGGAGGAGGGGAGTTGCACTGCTCATTAAAAGCCAGTGGGGGTTTGAGGAAATGGAAGAAATAGACAGAATGGGAGATAGGGACAACATTGTAGGAACAATTCAGTCTGGGGCCCTAAGGTGGTAATTGCAGTGATGTACCACCTGCCACAGAACAACAGGAGTCCAAGAGAAAAATAAGAAGAAAGCAACAGAGCAATGGTGGACACACTAGCTGAGATGGCCAGAAGAGCTCACATTGGCAGAGGAAAGTTACTATTTATGGGTGATTTCAATCACAAGGAGAGTGACTTGGAAAACCTGGAGCCACATGGGTGACCCGAAATATGGAGAGCAAAAATGGTGGATGTCGTACCGGAAAACCTCATGCATCAACATGTTAGGGAAACAAACAGAGAGAGAGAGGTAAGGATGACCCAGCAAGACTGGGCCTTGTATTCACCTTGAGTAGTTCAGACATCGAGAACATCACATATGAAAGGCCTCTTGGAGCTCTTAATCATGTGGTTCTGTGCTTGAATACATAGTAGAGTTACAGGTGGAGAGAGCAACAGGAGTAGGATCGAAGAAGCCAAACTACAAAAGGGTTGACTACACAGGTATGAGGAACTTTCTGCAAGAGCTTCAGTGGGAATGAGAATTGGTAGGGAAATCAGTAAACGAAATGGTGGGCTATGTGACAACAAAATGCAAGGAGCTGAGGAGAAGTTTGTTGCTAAGGGAAACAGAAATGATGGAAAGAGCCCTTAGTTCAACCAGAACTGGAGAAAGGCAAAAACTAAGTGTGCCAGTGAATAGAAAAAGTACTAAAGACAAAGGACCCAGGAAAAGAGAGATTACTCCAAGAGCCAGAAACGAATATGCACAGATAAGGGAGGAGGACCAGCGACAATACGATAATGATAAAGTATCGAAAGTCAAGTCTGACCTGATACTGTTCTATAGCCACATTAGGAGGAAAGCAACAGTCAAGGATCAGGTAATAAGGATGAAGAAGGAAAGTGGGGAGTTCACAAGAAACGACCAAGAGGTATGGTAGGAGCTCAACATGAGATTTAAAGAAGTATTCACAGTAGAGACAGAAAAGATTCCAGGAAGTCAGAATAGGGGGGTATACCAACAAGGGATATGCAAGTGGTGGATGAAATACACAACCGAGGAAGTGAAGAAACTGCTATGTGAACTTCATATCTCAAAGGCGGTGGGACCGGACAATCTCTCCATGGGTCCTTAGAGAGGGAGCACAGACATCCTGTGTCACTAACAAAAATCTTCAACACATCCACTGAAAGCGGGCAACTGCATGAGGAATGGAAGGTGGCAAATGTAGTCATAATTTTTAAAAAAGGAGAGAGACACGAGGCATTAAACTACAGAAACTGACGTGTACAGTATGCAAAAACATGAAGATTATTAGGAGAATGGTGGAGCACAAAGAAAGGAACAAACTTATAAACGATAACCAGCACGGTTTCAAGGAAGGGAAATCCTGCATCACAAACCTACTGGAGTTTTATGACAAGGTAATGGAAGTAAGACATGAGAGAGAAGGGTGGGTAGACTGTATCTTCTCTGAATGCAAGAAGGCCTTCGACAATTCCTCACAAGAAGTTTGTGCAAAAGGTAGAGGATCAGGCACGCATAACAGGAAAGGCACTGCAATGGCTCAGAAAATACCTGACAGGGAGGCAACAAAGAGTCATAGTACGTGACGAGGTGTCAGAGTAAGCGCCTGTGACCAGCGGGGTTTTTGGTCAGTCCTAAGACCTGTGCTGTTTTTGGTATATATGAATGACATAACGGCAGGGATAGACTCAGAAGTGTCCCTGTTTGCAGATGATGTGAAGTTAATGAGGAGAATTAAATCAAATGAGGATCAGGCAAGAGAGCAAAGAGACCTGGACAGGTTGGAAGCCTCGCTCAAGGAAAAGGATCTTGTGGGTGAGTATAACACAGGGCACATCTCCAGAGGCGCACAAGACGTTCCAGACCCTGTACACCGTATACCTCAAGTCCATATTGGAGTATGCAGCACCAGTTTGGAACCCTCACATGGCCAAGCACGTCAAGAAACTAGTGAAAGTGCAAAGGATTTCAACGAGACTAGTAACGGAACTAAAGGGCATGTCCTACGAGGAGATATTAAGAGAACTCGACCTAACGACACTGGAGGGCAGGAGGGACCGGGGGGGCGGGTTAATAATAACGACATATAAAAGAGGAATCGACAAAGTGGACAGAGAGAGGATGTTCCAAAGATGAGACACAACAAGAAGGGGTCACAATTGGAAGGCGAAGATTCAGATGAGTCACAGGGATGTTCGGAAATATTTCTTCAGCCATAGGGTTGTCAGGAAGTGGAATAGTCTGGAAAATGAAGTAGTGGAGGCAGGAACCATACATAGTTTAAAGAAGTATGACAAAGCCCATGGAGCAGAGTGAACCTAGTAACGACCAATAACGAGGAGGGGCCAAGAGCTATGAATCGACCCCTGCAACCAAAATTAGAGTAGTTCAATTAGGTGAGTACATATATACAGGGCAGGAGCTGTGCCTCGACCCCTGCAACCACAAATAGGCGAGTACAAATAGGTGAGTACACGCACGCACGCGCACGCACACGCACACACACCTCGAATTATTAGCCAATTTATATTCAGCATTCAGAGAGAGAGAGAGAGAGAGAGAGAGAGAGAGAGAGAGAGAGAGAGAGAGACGCTGCAAACGGTTTTTAAGAGACGGATGGGAGATAACAATTTTAAGTCCTCGCCATATACATTTTTATTCCCAAATTCATTCCTGGATGTAAAATGGTTTACAAGATTGAACTTACATTATTCAACAGAGGGAGAAAGAGAAAGTGAAAAATATATGAGCGGGAGCATCTTTTGTCAACATGCTCCATGGAGTGACATCATCAAAGGATAGATGAAAGTCACATTGGCTTAACAAATTGTGCTTTTGCTAGCTAGGACTGTTGCGTCCTCTGAGGGCTGATGCGTCATGCATCGTTCCCTTCTCCACCAGGCGCCTCTTGATCCTTAATAGCCAAGCTTAATTCGCGTGGCTGGGCTGGGGCCTGGTCACAGACCGGGCCACTGGGGCGTTTACCCCCGGAACTCTCTCCAGGTCTCCAAGTGGCGGAAAGGTTCAACACAAGGAAGGAGATGTGTTTTGGTGGTCAGACAAGTGTTCACGAGAGAGCAGGCTGGTAGGCTGTGGCCGGCATCTACAAGAACAGCATTGCAGTGTCTGCGCTGCAAATTAAAGCAAATAAGCTGAGGCAAAAGTAAAGAAATTTAATAAACCACTAGAAAGATCATTGACCATCATAGTGTGTAGTTGACACCTCGGTAAAGTCAAGGGAGATTTCTTGTCTCGTTATTTGAAATACGTAAACATGTAAAACTACTGCAGCGCTCATTCTTCTGGCGCTATTCATGTGATATACCTGTGACTGGTTTCGAGTATTTTGCACAGCCCAGCCCATTACCAGATTTTTCTGTTGGTTGCGTAATCATTCAGACTGTTGCTGCTTCCCGCCCTCTGGCTCACACATTCGTCAGTTTGCTTAATCTGGCACTTGATGGAGGTAGTGATTCAATTTCCTCTTGAAAGCTTAAATTCTTGCTTTGGCAATGGTTATGATATCTGCTGGTAGCAATTTGTTCTTCACCACAGATGTTGGCACAGTGTTCTCTTATTAATGACATGGCTCCCCTGCTTTCACTGAATCTGTTTCCACCTCCTTCCATATCTCTTACAGCAGTATAATGCTATAGTGGTGTGTAGATTTAAGACTACTAAACTTATGCGTAAATTATCAGTTATCTTTTATTTCGCTCCGGAGAAAAAAATCTTATTATTTCGCAGTTTCCACTAATTTAAATCGTTTTCGGGCTTTGTACTGACAGTAAACGACTTATGTGTGTTTATCAGCTCTTAACAAACCTCTCAACACCGAACTGAATTCCGAAAGAGAGAATTCTAGTGATTCGAGAAGTCACTATTATTATTACGACTGTCCTTTTTATCTGCCTGTTAGTGTTCTGACATTATTGTACACGTCTCTTCCTTGTGTATTCAAACACAATGGATGATACCAGACTATGTTTAATATATTTTTTATTTATGTCTGCTATGAGAATGCGAAAAAAAAGTGCCAGGATTTTGCCTTGCGGTCATTAACTATTAACGTAACCATAACTAGATTTTACTTCGTTTACTACTATTTTTTATGGCCAATTGGTTAGAAAATTGAATTTTAATTTCTATATTTTTCCTGTTAAACCAAATGATATTATTTGATGGTTTATCATTCCATGATCGCATTTGTAATAATATTGGTGAAATCACTAACAATATTTTAGGTAAAAGGACACAAGTTCAACTAGTGTTGCATTTTATTGTGACTACGTTTCGCTCTCCAGGAGCTTTGTCAGGCCGTTACAAACAATACGTGGACCCAGAGGTTATGTATAGCATATAGCGAAAATGCAAAGCATAATACAATCGTTATAGGTAGTTGTACTTGTGGTGGTCGTAGTAATAGTAGTACTTGTTGTAGTAGTAGTGGTATTAATGGTACTTGTAGTATTAATAGTACTTGTAGTATTAGTAGTACTTGTGGTAGTAGTAGTACTAGTGTTAGTAGTAGGGGTACTTGTGTTAGTAGTAGTAGTTGTATTACTTGTGGTAGTAGTAATGATTGTAGAACTTGAGGTAGTAGTGGTAGCAGCTATGTGATGGCAGGGCTTATTATTATTTTGAGAATTATCGCAAATATTTCACAGATGATGAAGCTACCTTGTTTAATTGTGTTAGAAACAGCGATTAATGTTGCTTCAAGGAATTTACGTCTACGCAAACTGGGTTCTTCAATCTCTAGTCGAGCGTCGAAGAACTTCATCAGGTGGTTGGCGAAATTCCGGTGTTGTACGCAGGGCGTTGTTCAAGTTATCGTTCCTACGCGCATTAATGTGTTCATTGAGACGTGTTTCTTGCTGTTTCACCTACGTATATTACGTCACAGCCTCTACAGGGGATAGTATAAATCTCTGCATTGGCTGGTTTAATGTTCTTCAATTTCGTCTTAGCCAGATCATATATGAAAGTACTGGTTGCCATGACGGCGCTACTGCTAACTTGCGGGAGTAATTTAGACACGTTCACTGTAACCTGGCTGTAGGAAAGGATTAAAGCCTTATTAGGAGTGATGTTAATGCTTGGAGAATTGATGATCTGACTGGCTTTTATCTTGCAATCTTTGATGAAAAAGGAAGAAAAATGTAGCTCGGTGAAGGTTTGGTGTATGTGTATATATGTGCATTCCTCGCTTAGAAACTCTGGACTGCAAACTCAGTATGCTTTTAGGAAAAATCCGATGATGATGCCTCTTTTAGTCTTAATAACATACCAGAATAGACGTGTGTGAGATAGTTTTTGTTTGTAGGCTTCTTGTAAACCTGAAACCTTTGAGTGTTTTCTACTTAGTCAATGAGTACGTATAAAAAAGGTAACTTGTCACTAGGCTCATCAAGTACATTGAGCCTTCCATCAGGTATAAACAAATTAGCCGGAGTTCTCGCCAAACATCTTTCTTGCCTTCTGGGGACCATCAGCCCCACCAGTTTGAAACATTCAGGCGACCTCTCCAACCGCATCAGAAACCTCTTCATCCGAAAGAAGAGACTAAGTGTTTGGACCTAACTTCCATCTTCACGCAAGCCATTAACGTTCTCCGACGTAGAGTCAGTTAGGACCTTATCTTCCTCTACCTCCCGGAGATTTCGTTAACCGGATTGAACTCTGCATTAACTTCAACTGCTTTTCTGTCAACAACAGGCTCTACAACCCTATGGTATGGGAATGGGGTCCCCCATCAGCTTCGTCTTAGCTAACTTGTATATGGAACACCTGGAAGCTGAGCGCTTTGCCATCATCATCCCAACCAGCGTCACACGGTTACGTTATATGGACGACGTCCTCATAATAACTCCCAAACATTTTGAATCTTCAAGGAAGGTCCAACGCAGTTGAACCGGCTATCCAGATTACACTTGAAGAAGAGTCCTCGTTGACAAAGCAGATAACACTCTAAGGTTTCAAATTTACAGGAAGCCTACAACCGCGAACGATATCACACTTTTATTCCAGTCAAGGTACTAAGGCTAAAAGAGGAATCATCGGAGTTTTCCTAAGAACATACCGAATTTGCTGTCCAGAGTTTCTTGACGAGAATTGTACATGCAAGCATACATACACCAAACTTTCACTGAGCTACATTTTCCTTCCTTTTACATCAAAGATTGCAAGAAAAGAGGCATTCTCATCAATTCTCCACGCACCAACACCATTCCTAACAGAGTTATAATCCTTCCCTACAGCCAGGTTGCATTGAATATCTCTAAAGTACTCACGCAAGCTAGCAAGAGTCGTCATCGCCACCAGTACTTCCGTAATAGATCTATGACGAAATTAATTAAAGAATATTGAGCCAATCATTGCAGGGATTTATACTGTACCTTATGGAGGCTGTGACGGAATATACGAATAAACGTAGATGGAACAACAAGAAACCTTGAAACACGTTTCAATGAAAACATTAATGCATGAATGAGCGATAGCTTGAATAATGCCTGCGTACAACATCGGAATTCCGCCACCCACCTGATGATATTCAACGACACCCGACTAGTGATTGAAGAACGCAGTTTCGGTAGACGAAAATGCCTTGAATCATCATTAATCGCCATTTCAAACACAAACAGAATAAAGGCAGCGTCAACGTCTCTGAAGGATTAACAAGAATTCTCATCACAATAACCCCCACTATCACACAGATGCTACCACTATTACTACTACTATAAGTATTACAATGATTACATTATGGTTTACACGTCACTGTACAACCTGTGTATCCCTTAATTATTTGTAACGGCTTGATAAAGCTCTAGGAGAACGAAACGTTGCCACAATAAAATGTCACTTTACTTGAATTTGACCTTTTACCTAACATAATCGCATTTGTTAAATTTCGTAGAGAAGTTTGTATAGACCACACAAACGTTTTGGTTTCCTTTCAAAACCTTCGTAAGTTTGTCATGAAGGTCCAGTAGCTTTGGAAAGCTTGGTCTAGCAGCTGTGATTCAATGTTGACTTAAGGTGTGCTTTCTTTTCCACAAAATCAGTAATCTGGCGTCTCACAATCTTCCAAAGACTTTTTTTTTTTTAATGTCCCGTATGATGACATGACTACCAGTCTGAATTTTTCATTTTCCAGACCTCAACTGCCTTGTTAATGCTTGATAATTTTGTCTGGAACTTCACATAGGTCTAAGCTCTTTCACCAAAGAATAATGGGTGCTCGTGAATGTGATAGTTTCATAAATCAGGGTCTTAGTGTTGAAAGTGTGGGTATGCTTACCATTTTCTATTCGAACAATAGTAATCTGTGCTTATGTCAGATATAAGATTTGCAAGGTGGACAGAGGCAAGATAACCCTATCTAGATCCTTAATGCTACCGTTCCTCAGAGATTAATAAACATTAATTCACGTTGGCATTTCAAAATCTCCCTCATTTCATTTTCTTCGTCGATGCATGAGGTTCCTGTGAGTGGTGAACCAGTTCTAGAGATTGTGTTTTGACTTGGATTTTTATACGTAAAATATTCTGGATTTGTACAATTTCCTGGGAGTTTTTTGGTTCTTTTTTCCTCTTCATTCGGGTATAAAAATTTTACTTTTTGTTTGATACATCCTCGTTTTTAAGCAATTTAGCAACTTTTTCTTCTGTGCATTATTCCATATTCCTTTTTAGTATTTGATATCCTTGGAGCCTCTTCCAGTGGTAAATATGTTATTCAGATATTGTATATTGATACACGCAGTCTTTGCACTCACTGGTGTGGGTTAAGACACTCAGGACTGTTTCTCAGGGACTGTCTGATAGTCCTTTGTTTATCTTTGTCTCAGCCACTTCTCAGAATGTTGGTGGTAAGTTTACTGAATATCCCTTCACGTTCGCAATTTCATAGGTTTTCATGGCATATGCACATCCTTTTCTGTGCATCAGTGAGGTTGTGATCTAAACATACTGAATTAGGGATTAATTTGACAATTAGTTCCTTAATATTTGTAAAGATCAGCTGAAGTGCGTTTTCTGTTATATGGCGTTTTAATGTGGGGTGCACCGAGCACTCATTGTACTCACTGTGCATCACTCAACCACACATCCTGCAATCAATCCATAATCAACTAAAACCCTTAAAGCCATATGCCATAGAGGTGACGGCCACCTTTATAAACGATAACTATCCGTTGTGAACGTCAACCAATCAGGATGAGGGATGTAGCTCCACTAGCTGACGTAAACAAACACCAACAAACACTCGGGTCTGGAGGTCATTCTCTCACAAGCTTTAGGATGGTTAACACTAAGTTCTGTGTCTGCATTAGTATACGAGTTATTTTGAGTGTGTGTACTCATCTTAGTATCTGCTAAGTTCATGGAATATTCTGTAAATACGTATAGTTGGTGAGAATATACGACTACTCAGAAAGTAACCACTAGTGTTTGATTTTGTCCTTAAGTATATTTGGTTTGCATGACTGATCATTTTCTGCTGGTATTAATTTGTTCAACCATTCCCTTATGTACTTCAGTCTCTCTAACTCTACCATAGTTCATAATATTTCAGGCTAACTGTCACAGAGCCCATTAACCTTTTTTTTATATGTCAGTTCTACTAACGTGCGTCGAGGAGCTGTGTATCTCAGTAATGACGCTTGTGCTTCCCTTCTCCTTGGTCTGAATCTGAATGCCTCCCATTTCCCCAGGAGCTGTATTTCCCCTTCGGGTTTAGCTCTCCACATTACTATACTACTACTGCTACTACTACTACTACTACTACTACTACTACTACTACTAATAATAATAATAATAATAATAATAATAATATTATTATTAAATATCATTTAGAGCGCCGATATCTTCAAGGAGGAAAATATTTCGAGTACGATTTTTAAAGTAATTAAAGCAGTTGTCTATTTTCCTGTGGTAGACGCTGAGAACAATATGCAAAAGTTCGCAGTACTGCAACTCATTCAACTCTACTATGGGGCATTTATTATATACATGATGCACGTCATATAAAACTACTCTCACGCATGCCATCTTTGCAGGCTAGAAGCATGGTGGATGAGTCGACCATCGTAGTAGCAAGTGGCTAAGTACGTGTTATGGCCTTCTGATGTTTGAGGGAGGGATGGTAGCCTGGGAACACTGTACACCCCTAAGAACACTGTACACTGTCAAACTTTCTCGCACCTCTGGCTGGTTCACAAAATACTCAAATTTATCTCTGTATGGGTGTACTATTTGTTTCCTAACCAAGAGTGTTCTCATTTTCACTTTCTCCGGTATTCTATTCGTTTTTAGATTTAACTTGTTTATGACCTCTTTTCACGGATGTATATAAATACACATTCATTCTGCTGTTATGAATATACGTTAAACCAAAAATATGCCTTATTTTCGTTCGTGCTTTGGCTACAATAAAATTTGCTTCATAGTAGGACCGGATCTGTAAGCTGCAGACAATGGTTAGTTCAGTTAAGGTATATATGATTTTCGTGGGAGAAAAATGAAATGCGGTAAAATAGAATTAAACTGTGAGAACTATCAGGAATGCGATATTGTGCGCTTTGGGAATACCAGTTGTAGGCAGAATGAGGTAAGGATATTGGTTAATATTGGAAATTGGGTAGCATTAGGTGACAAGGGCAGCAGGAGAGATATTGGAGGATCATGGATGAACAGGGAGACGAAACTGAAGAGAGGGATTCGCAATTTGTTTTATACAAATAATCGTGCGCCAGAAACACGATGGACAAGTTGAGATTAGTCGCATGTGTTAGTAACATAAATGTATTTGCAACAAGTGAGACATGGTTTAATATGAAGAATCGAGACTTGGCTGCAGAATACACCATACGGGGTTTCAAGTTATTCTACTTTGTACAAGAATGGTGTACAATACCAACAAGATGAAATTAAGACACATGCGCAACATCTGGGTATCTTTGTTGTAGACGTTTCGCCATCCAGTGGTTTTATCAATACAAATTTCAGGACATAATTTGAAGACAGAAAATGAGGTAATCATTCCCTCAGCCTTGGAGTTCGTGCGAAGAACACGACTACGGTGCTCTTCCCACCACTAATCACCTCATCTTCTGTATATAGTTCTATTGTCTTCAAATTATGTCCTGGAATTTATATTGATAAAGCCACTGGATGGCGAAACGTCTACAATAAAGATACCCAGATGTTGCACATGTGTCATAATTTTATTATACTGTGAATGAAATAATGGGAAGGGACATGAGGTAGCGCTGCATGCCCGAGAATACTTGAATTGCTGCATAATAAGGGGTATAAAGTCTCTTGGAACACACACACACACACACACACACACACACACACACACACACACACACACACACAGTCTGGGTAGAATTGTCGGACGGACATGAAAAGTTAATTTAGGCTTGATATACCGTCCACCTTACCAGGATAGGGACTAAGGGAAATTACCGTGGAAAAATTTTTAAGGCTACAAGGCACGATAATGTATCAGTTCTAGGAGACTTAATTTTAGTCAGATTGAGTGGAATTTCATGACTCTGAATCTAGAGTCAAGCAACTTCCTAGAGGTAACTCAAGAATTTTTTTTTTAATAAATTTTTGACAGAACCAACGAATGGGAAATAACCTGCTTGATTTTGGTCTGACAAATAAGATATACCTATTAGTTATCTAGAGATTACAGAAAAACTAGACTAGAGCGACCGCAACTCTATTACCTCTAATATTGAATGGAAGTATGACAACAGGGATAATTTAGTAATGGTTCCCGATTTTCGCTTAGAGAACACCTGTCATCTATGGACAGGGGTACGGAAGAGAGCTGTCAATATGACGCTTCTCTAAAACACTATACACTCTGCCAAAAGGACATTTATTCTCTGTATATTAGTAGGAATAAAAATGACCCAAAATAATTGTATAGACTCAAACATCCTTAGAGCAGAAGAAAGGAATTTATAAGCATACCAAAAAAGTTGAGGGTATTCTTATGAATCTATAAACCAACATTAAGAGGGAGATTACTAAAAGACTACGAAAAACTAAACGGGACTATGAAATTAAAGTGGCAAATAATTCGAAAACCCAAATTTTTTTTTTCCCAGGAATATAGAGCAAAGGTTAGAGAAAAGTTACTAACTCTGGACAGCTTACTAACAATAAGAATCAAATGTGCTCAGTTTTTAATAATTAATTTCTTTCAGTTTATCACACAACACAAACAATATCCCAGTAATTAATTTAGCGGGCCTAAAGCAAATGAATTATGTAATATCAGTCACCCGGGATATGGTAATTAAACAGGTTGACCGATTAAGGCAAAATAAATCCCCATTCTCTTATGAACATTTTTCCAGCATATAGAATTACATTATATGAACCACTGACTAACCATTTTAATATAACTCTTCAAACAGATGTAGTGTATGAGATGTGAAAGATGGCCAATGTAATCTAATTTTTAAAGCCGCCGAGGATAAGAAATACCGTCAAATTACCACCCAATAAGCTTTACGTCAATTATTATTATTATCAAAAAGAAGCGCTAAGCCACAAGGGCTATACAGCTTTTCGTCAATTGTAAACAAATTATTAGTCAATTAAAGATGATATTATATGAGGTCATCTTGATAAGTGTAATTTGACTGATGATACTCAACATGGGATTCACGACTGAGCCTGACTGATTTACTGACTTTCTTCAGTAAAGCTTTTGAGGTAGTTGATCAAAATAAGGAATATGATATTGTTTATATTTAGATTTTAGTAAAGTTTTAAAGGAAGTGTTATCTGTATTGGGGAAAAGAGACGCGGCTCGCCAACAGGAAGCAGTCAAGTCACGTTCCACAAGGATCATTTTTTGCCCCGTTATTGTTAATAATATGCATTAATGACCTTGACGAGAGAATTACAAGTGATATGAGCAGCGGTTTAGTTATAAGTAATACGTATTTTAAGAAAAAGAGGATAAATAAATATACAAGATATGATGCAGAACGTAATGACAGTAGTTTGTTGGACTACGTATTGGTAGATAAAAGACTGTTGAGTAGACTTCAGGCTGTACATGTTTAGAGGGGCCACAGATATATCAGATCACTTTCTAGTTGTAGCTACACTGAGAGTAAAAGGTAGATGGGATACAAGGAAAATAGAAGCAGCAAGTAAGAGAGAGGTGAAGATGTATAAACTAAAAGAGGAGGCAGTTAGGGTAAGATATAAACAACTATTGGAGGATAGATGGGCTAGTGAGAGTATAGGTAATGGGGTCGAAGATGTATGGGGTAGGTTTAAAAATGTAGTGTTAGAGTGTTCAACAGAAGTTTGTGGTTACAGGAAAGTGGGTGCGGGAGGGAAGAAGAGCAATTGGTGGAATGATGTAAAGAGAGTAGTAAGGGAGAAAAAGTTAGCACATGAGAGGGTTTTACAAAGTAGAAGTGATGCAAGGAAGGAAGAGTAAATGGAGAGAAAAAGAGAGGTTAAGAGAGTGGTGAAGCAATGTAAAAAGAGAGCAAATGAGAGAGTGGGTGAGATGTTATCAACAAATTTTGTTGAAAATAAGAAAAGGTTTGGGAGTGAGATTAATAAGGTGAAGAAGCCTAGGGAACAAATGGATTTGAGAGTTAAAAATGGGAGAGGAGAGTTATTAAATGGAGAGTTAGAGGTATCGGGAAGATGGAGGGAATATTTTGAGGCATTGTTAAATGTTGGTGAAGGTAGGGAAGCTGTGAATTCGTATATAGGGCAAGGAGGAATAACATCTTGTAGGCGTGAGGAAGAGCCAGTTGTGAGTGTGGAGGAAGTTCGTGAGGTAGTGGGTAGAATGAAAGGAGGTAAGGCAGCTGGGATTTATGGGATAAAGATAGAAATGTTAAAAGCAGGTGTGGTTATAGTTTTGGAGTGGTTGGTGCTATTATTTAATAAGTGTGTGAAGAAGGTACCTAGGGATTAGTAGAGAGCATGCAAAAATTATAGGGGAATAAGTATGTTGATTATACCTGGTAAAGTGTATGGTAGAGTTATTGTTGAAATAATTAAGAGTAAGACGGAGAGTAGGATAGCAGATGAACAAGGAGGCTTTAGGAAAGGTAAGGGGTGTGTAGACCAAGTGTTTATAGTGAAACATAGAGGCGAACAGTATTTAGATAAGGGTAAAGAGGCTTTTGTGGCATTTATGGATTTGGAAAAGGCATATGACAGGTGGATAGGGGGGCAATGTGGCAGATGTTGCAGGTGTATGGTATAGGAGGTAGGTTACTGAAAGCAGTGAAGAGTTTTTGAGGATAGTGAGGCCCAGGTTAGAGTACGTATGAGAGAGATTATTTCTTAGTAAAAGTAGGCCTTAGACAAGGATGTGTGATGTCACCATGGTTGTTCAATATATTTATAGATGGGGTTGTAAGAGAAGTGAATGTGAGGTGTGGAGCTAAAAGATAAAGAATTGAACACAAAGTGGGAATTGTCACAGTTGCTCTTTGCTGATGACACTGTGCTTTTGGGAGGTTCTGAAGAGAAGTTGCAGAGGTTAGTGGATGAATTTGGTAGGGTATGTAAAAGAATATTAAAAGTGAATATAGGAAAGCGTAAGGTGATGAGGATAACAAAAAGATTAGGTGGCGATAGACTGGGCATCAGATTGTATTCAGATATTTAGAAGTGCAAGTATCAAGAGATGGTTCTATGAAGGATGAGGTGAATCATAGAATTGATGAGGGGAAAGGGTAAGTAGTGCACTTAGGAGTCTGTGGAGACAAAGAACTTTGTCCGTGGAAGCAAAGAAGGGAATGTTTGAGAGTATAGTTGTACCAACGCTCTTATATGGGTGTGAAGCATGAGTGATAAATGTTGCAGCGAGGAGAAGGCTGGAGGCAGTGGAGATGTCATGTCTGAGGGCAATGTGTGGTGTGAATATAATGCAGAGAATTAGTAGTTTGGAAATTAAGAGAAGGTGTGGGATTACCGAAACTATTATCCAGAGGGCTAAGGACGGTTTGTTAAGGTGGTTCGGACATGTAGAGAGAATGGAACGAAACAGCATGACTTCGAGAGTGTATAAATCTGTAGTGGAGGGATGGCGGGGTGGGGGTCGGCCTAGGAAGGGTTGGAGGGAGGGGGTAAAGGAGGTTTTGTGTATGAGGGGCTTAGACGTCCAGCAAGCATGCGTGAGCGTATTTGATAGGAGTGAATGGAGACAAATGATTTTTACTACTTGACGTGCTGTTGGAGTGTGAGCAAGGGTAACATTTATTAAAATAGGAATTCATGGAAACCGGCAGGCCGGACTTGAGTCCTGGAGATGGGAAGTACAGTGTCTGCACTCTGATTAGGGGGTGTTAATGTTGCAGTTTTATAAACTGTAGTGTAAATCATCCTTGTGGCAAAACAGTGATGGAGTGAATGATGAAAGTCTTTCTTTTTTGGGCCACCCTACCTTGGTGGGAATTGGCCGATGTGTTAAAACCAATAACAAAAGGCGCAGATTCACTGACGACACAAAAATAGAAAAGATAATTGATTCAATGGAAGATGCCACTGAGCTTCATGGGGATTTAGACAATCTCATGTCGTGGTCAGAAAAGTGACATATGCAGTTCAGTGTAGATTGGCGCACAGTCCTAAAATTACCTGGGGAATGTAAATAATGTCAGTACTTCTAGACTAAATAATGTAGTTATGGAAAGTAGCTACCTGAAGCCAAGGAATCAATGGTTAAGCATATTTATTAGGGCAAACAGATGCAGGTTATACAACGGTTCTACACACCATTAGTAAGGCGTCACTTAGATTATGCTGCTCAGTTCTGGTCCTTATACCTCACAAAAAATATAAATTCATTGGAGAACATACAGAAAGTGACAAAATGAATCCACTACATAAAAAATCTATCATACGAAGATAGAGTGAGATCCTGTAACCTACATTTTGTAGTAAGACGGAAAAGTAGATACAGATGAAATATAATGTGGTCCTTTGTTGGCGACGTTTCGGTCACACAGTGGGCTTGATCAAGTCACAAACAGATTAGTCTGAGCAGAGAGTACATGGGTATATATGAGAGTATAGTGACGTGAAGGGTAAAAAAATGCTAGATTTTCTTTAGATTTGGGACGTGTATGTCATTCTTTTAATTGAATAAACTGGGCTATTAGATTCCTTGAGATGAGTTGTAAATATCTCTTCTGACTTGTTTCAAATCTTCAACGCAAATGTTCAACTAAATTACAAGCTCTATTGCATCATTGCAATTATGTGCATCGAGGCGCAGGAGGCTGGTGGTATACGAAGTCACAATGACATTCTTGAATCGTTCAATAATCGAAATACGTCGTTGTCGTTGTTAATATGCTTATGATATTCACAATTTTGTCTAACCCGTATGGGTAACAAAACACTGCAAGACTGAGCCGGAACTATCGTCAGATGGAAGAATATTGACAAATGAACTGATGAGCTAACAAGGAATGCCAAAGTTGATATAATAAATTTCAGTCAAAACATCATACTGGCGAAAAACAGGGAACATCAGTTGTATACAATACCGACAAGACGATAAATTAGGCATGTGCAATGTCTGGGTATCTTTAATATGCAGACGTTTCGACAGCCAGTGGTTTATACTACTACTACTACTATTACTACTACTAATAATAATATCTTTAATCCTACAAGTACACGTACAGGATATACAGTCCTAGCTGACATCAATGACATACTACTACATAGAAAGCCGCTTGTTATGCAGAGCATTTCGGGCAAATTAGGTCAGTTCTGTCCCAGGATGCGATCCACACAAGTCGACTAACACCCAGGTACCTATTTTACTGACGGGGAACATAGACAACCGGTGTAAAGAAACACGCCCAATGTTTCTACCCTCGCCTGGAATCGAACCTGCAACCTCGCCGTGTGAAGTGAGAGCTTTAGCCACCAGGCCACCACCACCACTAATACAAAACAGATGACTGGAGCGGTAGAAGATGCGGTAATCAGTCCTTCAGCCTAGAAACTGGTGTTCAGTACAGCAGTACTGAACTGCGGTACTGAACTCAATTGTGCTCTGCAAGGATTGTACAAGACACAGATACAGTATAATTATTTATTTACGACATTTTGCCCACGCAGTATGCTTTATCAAGTCATAAACAGATAAACCTGCTGCGGGGGGATTTGTAGGTATATACAGAGGAGTGCAGTGAGACTCAGAGACTTAAACATGGTGAGTGTGCGGTCTGCCTAGCATGGGTCGGCAGGCATACTGCATTGCTCCATTGAGCTGCTGCATGGAAGAACGATCAAAAAGCTTCCTGCCAATAGACTCTGTTATGAAAGCTGTTGTTGTGAATTTAATTGCTAGATACGCTTATGAGTACCGATTCTACACTTCTCTAACTTTCCTCTTGTTATGCATTGAATAGTGAGCCATTATAATTGATCAAACGATTGCAGGAACTGCAGACATTGTCCAAGTTAACAATTCTGCTGGCGTATTGGTGTTCAGAAATGCGTTTATAGACGTTTCACTTAACGTATATTTTGCAACATTTATTGCCAGGAATTGTGTATAATCCAGCAATATTTTTTTTTTGTTTTTGATGTTCCATCGTTGTAATGTCCAGGATCATGACAGATGTATAGAAAATAAACCTAACAACAAAGTTGTTACGAAGGACTATCATCTTTCTGTGAGTTAGTGGAGTTTTGTGCAGAGTGTCGAGTGTCTTAATAGATGTCGAGGATAGAGAAGCTTAAAAAAGACTTGTTCAAGGAAAAAACTTTCATTTTCGAGGAAATCGCTGCTGCAGACACAGAAGGCACATAGGAAGGAGTCCTGGTCTCATGGTTTGAGTAGAAGTGGGAAAGATCGTGTCTGTTAGTAGTCTTATTATAAACCTTCACGTAGCTTCTAGTTGGATTTGCAGAATAGAATATTGAAGAATTCAGACACTGATGCAACATATGGGAATTTTTACTTAAGAAACGTTTCGCCACACAGTCTTCATCAGTCCAATACAAAGCAGGAAGGTATAAGGAGAGGAGGAGTTTGAGGTAATCAGTCCCTCAGCCTGGAATCGATGTGTTCAGTCCATCACTCTTAAAGGAAGTACAGCACAGGGCCAGAGAGGTGACTTATATACTGCAGTCAGGTGAGTCGAAGCAGGAGGAGGCGGGATCTTTAGCTTCTCGATTTTCAAAATCATTCATCACGTTTGTCAGACTAGACACATGTGCAACTCTTGGGTATCTTTATTGAGGAAACGCTTCGCCACACAGTGGCTTCATCAGTCCATACAAAGGACACGACTTACTTCCACATGAACAAATGTGACACCACCTACGACTGCTGCACCTCTCCTGCCTACGGTATATAAGCCACTTCTCCGCTCATATACTGTATTTTATTCAAGACTGATCGACTGACCACATCGACTCTAAGCTGAGGGACTGATTACCTCAAACTCCTCCTCTCCTTACGCATTTCTACTTTGTATTGGACTGATGAAGCCACTGTGTGGCGAAACGTTTCCTGAATAAAGATTCCCATATGTTGCATAAGTGTCTCAATCTTCTACCAAGTAGTTGCAGTCATTTATTTTCTAGTGAACGAAGATGGTTTATGACGCGGGTACCGATGTTTCCGTAATTGTCTGATCAACTAAATGAGTACACAGTTCATAGCCAGAGAAGACGACACCCGGAGAAATAATATCCAAGAATCAACATTCATTTAACTTACAAAAAATAGCCACTGCAACATAGCAGAGCCTCTTGCGAGGAAGCTTTATAATTTTCCTATTTAGCAAGAGACGAAAGAGCACTGCAATAGACCTGTCAACCCAGTCTAAGCTCTAACACCTACACCTGTCTCTGAACCTTACTGTGCTTCCCTGTTCAGTACATATATTCCCACTCTTTCTCAAAGTTTATTTCTTCGTTACGTGATTAAACCCACTGCATGGGTAAAGCATCATTAAAAAAGGATGGCATTAAACTGCATTTATGTCTCGTTTAAGATCGTGTCGGTAATTTATACCATTTTCGCTCCACTGCCTTGAGAGAAGACAGATCCTTGTTGAACATTTGTGCCAACACAAGCAATAGCTTGCTTGCTCTCCCTCCCTCTCTCTCTGTTCCATCAGGCAAACGAATATGAACATGGAAACCAGGAGCACCAGAATACAATACGGGCCGCTTGAAGCCAATCACCGGCTTGTTGGATGCACTCTTGAATGAGGAATATTTTGAAACGACACTGCATGTTTGTAGGGAAGGATACAAGAACACAGTGTGTCAAGTGGAAGCCAACCAGAGCAACTACTATACACATTACGCATGTCCTCTAATTACATTGTTAATAACAAGAACATAATAGAGAAATACGAAGTAAACACATAAGAACATAAGAACATAAGAAAGGAGGAACACTGCAGCAGGCCTGTTGGCCCATACTAGGCAGGTCCTTTACAATTCATCCCACTAACAAACATTTGACCTACCCAATTTTCAATGCTACCCAAGAAATAAGCTCTGATGTGCAAGTCCCACTCAAATCCAACCCATCCCACTCATGTATTTATCCAACCTAAATTTGAAACTACCCAAAGTCCTAGCCTCAATAACCCAACTAGGTAGACTGTTCCACTCATCTACTACCCTATTTCCAAACCAATACTTTCCTATGTCCTTTCTAAATCTAAACTTATCTAATTTAAATCCATTACTGCGGGTTCTCTCTTGGAGAGATATCCTCAAGACCTTGTTAATATCCCCTTTATTAATACCTATCTTCCACTTATACACTTCGATCAGGTCTCCCCACGGCAATATTAAATGAAATACAATTATTATTATTTATTATTAAAGATTCGCAGGTATTCTCCCGGCCCGGGCCTTGTCCAAGTGGTGGCCCGGCCTTGGATCCCTCTTTACGGAGTGTCTGAGACCTAAGTCTCCCATGGGAGGAGGCACAAGTACCTCATCTTTGGGACCAACTGTCCCCAGGCCTAGCCACAAGCTAGGCCTCTCTGGTCTGCCATCCCCGCCCCAAGGGGGCAAATGGGAATGACAGTCTTATGAGCTAAAAGCTCGGGCTCAGGCACCTACCCTGCCCTAGAAGGGTTAGGCATGGTATCGATGAATGAAATACAACTTTTAATTGAATTGAAAATTAAAAAAATTACAGAATTTTTTTTCTGAGGATTATAATATATAAATAATAAAATTCATAATCTCTGCAAAGATTGTGGGGAGGAGAGGTGAGAGGTGTTGCAAGGGTTCACTCTTTCTCAGCCACTTTCATGGACATTTGGGTAGTAGTGCATGTATACAGCCAGTGTTGATTTGAGGTGACTAACCTAAGGATGACTCTTGTATTTGCCATACGAGTAATTAGCTTCATCATGCTAGCTAAGTTCCACCTTAAATTGTTTAGATTTATTTACTTACATTGATAATTTTAAGGGGCACGTAAGTACCCCTGTCTTTTAATAACATGTTCATTTTTCCAATATAATCTGCCTGATCCATAATTACTATCGCATTTGCTTTCTCACTTTCGTAAGCATAGATCCTATACTTCACGTTACGAAATAAAGTAAATGCGACAGTAACTATGGACAAGGTAGATTATCCTGGAAAAATTAACATGTTATTGGAAAACGGGGGGTACTTACGTGCCTCTTAAATAAGTATTATTTAATATTATGGCGTATGAGAATAATGGATAAGAACAGAATGATGCCCCCAAAATCCCAAATATCTTATTTATTTATACCTTATCTCCCTGGTCATCAAACATGGTGATATGCGGTATTATCTCTTGTCTCTGGAGAGGAACGAGATATAAACAGATGGCCCACAGGAAGATAAACAGAAAAAAATATTTTTTTTCATATAGTAGTTAATTATTGTTATGACCAGCAATATTACATGTCAGGTATAAACATTAAACACATCTTAGGTACCATGGAAGCCTTTCAGAGAGACACGTACTATTATTGCTGGGGACGAGTTCATCTGACCATCGAACAGTGCAGCAGTGTTGCTAGTGCTCACTACTGCAACCCAGCACAGTGCATGCACGTCAAGTAGATAGTCAACTAAACTTTATGGCTGCTATGCTCGGGATGTTTTGACCTAAAGACCCTCAAGTGTGTTGTTTGTCACTTGTGCTGGTATTGGAGTGCGAGTGCTTATATGACAGTGGTACTGTAGTGTATAGATAAGTCACCTCAGTTAATGTGGTGAAATTAAGAGGGAAATAATGTACATAAGAACATAAGAACATAAGAAAGGAGGAACACTGCAGCAGGCCTGTTGGCCCATACTAGGCAGGTCCTTTACAATTCATCCCACTAACTAGTGTTGAACTAGTGTTGCAAACAGTTGTCAGCAGCCGCAGGATTCTACTTATCAAGTCAATACGTTTAAAAAAAATCCTTCCCACAATCTACCCTACGTATAATCCAGTGATAACATAGAGTAAGACCTCATGGAAATACGAAAAACTAGGATTTTAATAGTAGGATGTTAGAGTGGCAGTACAGTGAAAGTGCAGTGCCAGCCAGTGTTCCCATAACAGCTGTTTTACGATTTATGGTGCCAATACAGGAAATTGTTTGGGTCTATAAGTAAACATAGATCAGTGTGAGAAAGTCATTAATATCAAGAAATTAAAATATATACGAGTGATCAGCGAAGAATGAATCTGGAAAGTTATACAGTGAACAAAACAAAATTAAATAGAGAAAATATGATACATGTCCAACTGTTGGGTTTCAGGGGCCACTGACAGCATACGCCGTATCGAGCCCATACATGTTCACCCACAGGAGGAAAACGTGATGTCACGTGACCTTTATCCGACCCCCACCCGCTACCCACAGCCATAATGTAATCACCCCTTCCTCCCCTCCCCCAATAATTCACCCACAAGCCGCAAGCCTCGGTTTCCATAAGTACATCTCACATATTACTGTCACCAGAGCAAAAAGGTGCAGTGGAAATCAGTTTTTTTCGTGACATACAGAGTGAAGTAGGATACAGGCAGGATGTCAGTACAGCATTACATTGGGACATGTAAAAAAATCCTTGGAAGGAAATCCAGGATCAAGTGTAACCTGTGCTTTTCTAAGAATCATATCTCTTGTGCAAGAATAAACACTACCTCAAAAAATGACATTGAACTAGGAAGGTGCTTCTAGTTGTGCAATAAAAATATAGAACTATGGACAGGTATCAGGAAGGTACTAAGGAGGGCAATAAATAATAAAAATAAGCAAGACATTTTACCCAAGATATATACAACATGGGATGAAGAGATTGGAGGAGTGAACCAAAAAACTTCGAATGTCCATACCACAACAAATACAGGAAACAAAAACGCCACCTAGCCCAACCCCCACTATTAGTGCAAGCCCAGACCCATCCTCCAGCCCTAGTGCTAATACCCGCAGTGCTGGTGTTGTCCCAGACTCAGCCCCCAGCCCTAGTGCTGATTCAAACTCAGCCCCCAGCCTTCGTGCTAGTCCAGACTCTGCTAGGAACTCTACCACAGTCACCACTAAAACCTTAAATATACAACCATCACTGCACAATACCACAGCTCACGTTACAGATGTAGTGGGGGAGTCTTCTTCCGGGGAAAGTGAATGTTCCCTGGAAGCAGGAGGGGGTGGCTCTGGCTTGACTACTGAAGATTATAGTGCAGTCCTAGACATTGCACATATTGAGAACACACCTACCACAAATTTTACCCAACCAAAAGCGAAATGGTGCAAATTCTATGTTTGGAGCATCTGTAAGCATGGAATATCAGAAAAAATCAAATGGAACATGCAATTTTGAGCATCCCCAAAAATGTCGTGACCTGTCTAAAGGAGTTTGTCGTTCTACCTCTTGCAAATTCTTTCGTCCAGAAATGTGCCACTCTATATATATATATATATATATATATATATATATATATATATATATATATATATATATATATATTAGGATAGCAGATGAAAAGGGGGGCTTTGGGAAAGGTAGGGGGGTGTAGACCAAGGTGAACAGTATTTAGATAAGGCCAAAGGGGTTATTGTGGAGTTTATGGAATTGGAAAAGGCACATTACAGGGTGGATAGGGGGGTAATGTGGCAGATGTTGCAGATGTATGGTATAGGAGGTAGGTTACTGAAAGCAGTGAAGAGTTTTTACCAGGATAGTGAAGCTCAGGTTAGAGTATGTAGGTGGGAGGGAGATTATTTCCCAGTAAAAGTAGGCCTTAGAGAAGGATGTGTGATGTCACCGTGGTTGTTTAATATATTTATAGATGGGGATGGACACAATAACATAAACACCAGCTAGTTAAACTGTCGAACTGTCGAATGACTGAATAATCAATTTACATGTGTCACAGGTCACTTTTTGTTCTGTCTTCCAAGACGATAATGCACCTCTTCACACTGCTAGAGTTGTTCAAAAGTTTGATGAAGTACATGAAAGTGAAGGTGAACACTTGGACTGGTCCTCACAATCACAAGATCTACATATTATGGAGCATCTGTGAGGGTCATTTGGAATAGAAAGTCAGGAACCGATTTCCTCCACCGTTGTCTCTGGAAGAGTTAGATGAGGTCTTGCTTGAGGAATGGCTCAAAATTTCCCTGGATGCTGTTCAAGTGTTATGTGAATCAATTCCTCGACGAACTGGCGCTGTTTTTGCTGCAAATGGTGGATCATTTCCTTAGTGAAAATACAAAAATATTATAGAACAATATTTTCATTTTATATTTTCAACATGTCGGCCGTCTCCCACCGAGGCAGGGTGACCCAAATAAGAAACAAAATCCCCAAAAAGAAAATACTTTCATCATTCAACACTTTCACCTCACTCACACATAATCACTGCTTTTGCAGAGGTGCTCAGAATACAACAGTCTAGAAGCATATACGTATATACACAATGTCCCAAACCCCTCCTTTAAAGTACAGGCGTTGTAATTCCCATTTCCAGGACTCAAGTCCGGCGCTATATATATATATATATATATATATATATATATATATATATATATATATATATATATATATATATACATATATATACACAAGATCACAGTAAACAGGTGATTTCAGAATATGCAAAACAACCACTGTGAAAGAATAGAGAAATTCCAAGCGCTTTCGTGACTACTCACATTATCAAGGAACAATGAAAGTAAAGCATCAAAGGAAGGTATATAAAGGGTCTAGCCCACACCTCACTATCAGATCCCACAACAAAGAAAACACCTGACGCGCGACTCATAAGAAAAAGAACACTGCAGCAGGCCCGCAGGCCCAACTAGACAGGTCCTTCACACAACCCACCAACAAACTATTCTACTCAAGAAATAAGAATTTTAAAAATTATTATTTGTCCAATGTATTATTAAATTCTTCCCAAATTCTATTAATTATAAATGGATCTAATTTATATAAACCAAAGGAAATATTCATATTATTGTCAAAACTGCTTTTTATGAAACAAGATTCAGTTATATTCCTGTCGACCATGGACTTGCTTGATACTACTTTCTCAACTTTTTGAAAATCAAAAATCCCTAATAGAGCTAAATGGTTCAGATATGTTGATGATATTTTGTGTCATATGCCCAAAAATGTAGATATACAACATTTCCTTGGAAAATTAAATAGCTTAGCCCATTCTGTAAATTTTACTGTTGAATTTGAAGAAAACTCATTGTCTTTTCTAGATGTTTTAATTATTAAGGGTAATAATGAATTCAAATTTAAAATTTACAGAAAACCTACAAATAACTGTTCCTATGTCCACTATTATTCCTCGCATCAATGTTTTTGAGAGCTTTACGAATTTGTAGTCCAGAGTTCATAGATGAGAAAATATCCAAAATTAATGAAATAGGTAATGATTTGATATACACAAGAAATGTAATTGATAAATCTTTTAAAGTTGCTAGAAATACTTTTTACAATCCAAAAAGGGACAACCAGCCTTATTCAACTAAAAATATGTTGGTTCTCCCTTACCATGAAAACTTGGTTGATTCTCTTCTTAAGACTTATAATATTAAAGTTGTATTCAAAAATCTTGATACAGTAAAAAAACTTTTGATAAAGAATTCCCCCCAAAATGCTGATGGATGTGTCTATAAGATTCCTTGTAAAATTTGTGATAAAGTTTATTACGGTCAAACTGGTAAAAATCTCGAACTAAGTTTAAAACAACATAAATATAGCATTAGAACTGGACAAGATTCCAATGCTCTATTTATTCATGTAAGAGATTTTAACCATCCAATTGGTTTTCAAAAAGTTGAGAAAGTAGTATCAAGCAAGTCTATGGTTGACAGGAATATAATTGAATCTTGTTTCATAAAAAGCAGTTTTGACAATAATATGAATATTTCCTTTGGTTTATATAAATTAGATCCATTTATGATTAATAGAATTTGGGAAAAAATTAATAATACATTGGACAAATAATTTTTAAAATTCTTATTTCTTGGATAGAATAGTTTGTTGGTGGGTTGAGTGAAGGTCCTGTTTAGTTGGGCCGGCGGGCCTGCTGCAGTGTTCCCTATCTTATGAGTCGCGCGTCAGGTGTTTTCTTTGTTGTGGGATCTGATAGTGAGGTGTTGTCTAGACCCTTATATACCTTCCTTTGATGCATTACTTTTATTGCTCCTTGATAATGTGAGTAGCCACGAAAGCGCTTGGAATTTCTCTATTCTTTCACAGTGGTTGTTTTGCATATATATATATATATATATATATATATATATATATATATATATATATATATATATATATATATATATATATATATATATAATGTGTGTGTGTGTGTGTGTGTGTGTGTGTGTGTGTGTGTGTGTCGTGCGGATTAGGTAAAACTAGTCAATTAGGCAGAACTCATTTAAAATTAAGTTGTTTGTAAATTTTCTCTCCTATGCCTGAAGATATATATATGTGTAAATTAAAAATTTTGTACTATAAAACCTTCGAAAACCTACTAGCCTTATTATAACAAGCGCAAATTAGCCTAATCAAACTAAGTATATTTTAGAAAAGTTACAGCAATTTAATAATAAACAAACACAATGAAATATATTTTTTTCGGTAGGTTCAGAATGATTTTTGCAAAATTATTCCATTCGCAAATTTTTGCTTGCTTTATTCACCAAGAACAGAGTTGCTATTTAAGCCAAAATCGCAAGTCTTACCTATTCGGCACGACATTTGTATATACATATATGTCATGACTAATTAGTCGAATTTGTCAAATAGGTTGAAATCCCTTAGAAATTTTACTTTTTCTCCCACAAAATTTAGAGTTTGACTGATTTTTTTTATCCACTGAAGTATATTTTTCGACCAAACCTAAGATACTTAGACACCTCAAGTAACTCTCCCTCACCTAAGGTAAATTAGTTTTTGACATATTTTACTAATTATATAACAGATCTGTTTAATTTTAATATTAAAAACTATGAGATTTTTTGATAAGTTCAGATTGTCGCAGATTTATATCGCAAAAAATTTCAACTCTGCTTATTCAGTAGAAAACACCCTGGGTTTTTAGGCCTGTTTTGCCAGTTAGCCGTTGTGTACTTAACCCGCAGTTCCTATCTCTTGCCCTTCCCAGTATCGTTTCCACCAGCACTGAGGCAGGAAATAGGATAGTTTCCATTACCTAACGCATCATTCAATGTGTTGACTGTGTCACCAACTCCACCACCTGGAAAACACTCCCTCTGTCTCATCTTCCTATCTCTGTGATGAAAGGAGTGGTCTATATATTTTACCTGAGAGTCACAGATCATAAAGATATTCCTACCTTTATTAGTAGAGATGTTAGTGGTATTTTTATCTTCACTAATACTGAAGGACATTCACCCTCAAGAACGGCAAAGAAATTTACTCCTTTATCCTTCCTCGATTTGTTAACCACCTCCCACTTGTAATGACTAACGAACTGCATCTCACTCCTGGTACCATGTTTCCCTTCAAGACCAACGTCCTCACATTGCTATATTTATTCAGGCAAAATTTCACCTTCCTATTTTCCTCCTTGAGAAGTCGTACGTCCTCATTCAACTCCTTGATCTCGGACTCTTAAACACTGCAGAAAACGTCTTGACGCTCTCTACACTCACCACTACTTCCTCTGGAGTAGTGGTGAGTGTAGAGAGCACCAATCACCTAGTCACCAATGACCTGTGAACGACGTAGCTCCTCTATGTATTATGTTCTTACCTCTGAGAACAGTTCATCAGAGCCCGGTGTTTGGTTTTAATATATCAGTTTGTCTGAGAACTCTGTCATTAATGACTATTTAATCTTGCATAACTTATTTTTGTCTTGACCTACTTTTATTTTTTCTGAAAATTCTCTAGTACATTCCTGCGTAAAAGTCGAGAGGAAATAAGTGCTGAAGACTTCACGTATTTATTTATGGCCACATCACTACACTACCATCAACACATCACTACACTACCATCAACACACCACTACACTACCATCAACACATCACTACACTACCATCAACACACCACTACACTACCATCAACGCACCAATACACTACCATCAACGCACAAATACACTACCATCAACTCACCAATACACTACCATCAACACATCACTACACTACCATCAACACATCACTACACTACCATCAACACATCACTACACTACCATCAACACATCACTACACTACCATCAACACATCACTACACTACCATCAACACACCACTTCACTACCATCAACTCACCAATACACTACCATCAACACATCACTACACTACCATCAACACATCACTACACTACCATCAACACATCACTACACTACCATCAACACATCACTACACTACCATCAACACATCACTACACTACCATCAACACATCACTACACTACCATCAACACACCACTTCACTACCATCAACTCACCAATACACTACCATCAACGCACCAATACACTACCATCAACACACCACTACACTACCATCAACGCACCACTTCACTACCATCAACGCACCAATACACTACCATCAACGCACAAATACACTACCATCAACTCACCAATACACTACCATCAACACACCACTTCACTACCATCAACTCACCAATACATTACCATCAACACACCACTACACTACCATCAACACACCACTACACTACCATCAACATACCACTTCACTACCATCAACGCACCAATACACTACCATCAACGCACCAATACACTACCATCAACTCACCAATACACTACCATCAACACACCACTTCACTACCATCAACTCACCAATACACTACCATCAACACACCACTACACTACCATCAACACACCACTACACTACCATCAACACACCACTTCACTACCATCAACGCACCAATACACTACCATCAACGCACCAATACACTACCATCAATTCACCAATACACTACCATCAACACACCACTTCACTACCATCAACTCACCAATACACTACCATCAACACACTACTACACTACCATCAACGCGCCACTACACTACCATCCACACACCACTACACTACCATCAACACACCAATACACTACCATCAATGCATCAATATACTACCATCAACGCACCAATACACTACCATCACCACAATACTACACTACCATCAACGCACCAATACACTACTATCAACGCACCATTACACTACCATCAACGCACCAATACACTACCATCAATGCACCAATATACTACCATCAACGCACCAATACACTACCATCAATGCACCACTACACTACCATCACCACAATACTACACTACCATCAACGCTCCAATACACTACCATCAATGCACCAATTCACTACCATCAACGCACCTATACACTACCATCACCACAATACTACACTACCATCAACGCACCAATACACTACCATCAACGCACCAATACACTACCATCAACGCACCAATACACTACCATCACCACAATACTACACTACCATCAACGCACCAATACACTACCATCAACGCACCAATACACTACCATCAACGCACCAATACACTACCATCAATGCACCAATGTACTGCCATCAATGCACCAATACACTACCATCACCACAATACTACACTACCATCAACGCACCAATACGCTTCCATCAATGCACCAATACATTACCATCAATGCACCACTACACTACCATCACCACAATACTACACATCAACGCACCAATACACTACCATCAATGCACCACTACACTACCATCAACGCACCAATACACTACCATCAATGCACCAATGTACTGCCATCAATGCACCAATACACTACCATCACCACAATACTACACTACCATCAACGCACCACTACACTACCATCAATGCACCACTACACTACCATCAATGCACCACTACACTACCAACAATGCACCACTACACTACCATCAACGCACCACTACACTACCATCAATGCACCACTACACTACCAACAATGCACCACTACACTACCAACAATGCACCACTACACTACCATCAATGCACCACTACACTACCATCAATGCACCACTACACTACCAACAATGCACCACTACACTACCAACAATGCACCACTACACTACCAACAATGCACCACTACACTACCAACAATGCACCACTACACTACCAACAATGCACCACTACACTACCAACAATGCACCACTACACTACCAACAATGCACCACTACACTACCAACAATGCACCACTACACTACCATCAATGCACCACTACACTACCAACAATGCACCACTACACTACCATCAATGCACCACTACACTACCAACAATGCACCACTACACTACCAACAATGCACCACTACACTACCAACAATGCACCACTACACTACCAACAATGCACCACTACACTACCAACAATGCACCACTACACTACCAACAATGCACCACTACACCACCAACAATGCACCACTACACTACTACCACAACTCAACAGTACCACAATACCAGTATCACAATACTAAACTACCACCACCACAAACACTACAGTGCTCCTACCATACCACTACACTACCACTACATCACTACAGCACCCCTTCTACACCACTACACTACCACCACTACATTACTACACTGGCACATCACTACACTATCACCACCACATTGCTATCCTACCCCTACCACATCATTACATCACTACAATATCCCTACCATACCACTACACTACCACATTGCTACCCTACCCCTACCACACCACCACTACACTACCACCACCACATCACTACAGTACCCCTACCACACTACACTACCACCACTGCATTACTACCCTACCTCCGCATCACTACACTGCCACATCACTACACTATCACCACCACATTGCTACACTGCCACCACTACAATATCACCACATCACTACACTGTCACATCACTACACTGCCACCGCCACATTACTACACTGCCACCACTACATTATCACCACATCACTACACTATCACCACAACATCAATACACTACTACCACCACATCAATACACTGCCACCACTACATCACTACATTACCACATCACTACACTACCGCCACCATACCCCTTTAACCACACTGCTACACCGCATCAGTGACAACACTACCACTACAAGACCACAGTACCACTACATCAATACTACACCACCATCTCCACGTTCTGCACTGCACCTATCACAACCACCTCATCAATACATTTTAACACCACAATACAGCACACGTCTCCAGAGGTGAAGGAGCCGGGTGAGGGAGTAGTCTGAGAGAGGCAACAATGAGATCCGGATATAATGGAACCGGCAATATTGAAAAGCGATAGTATTTTCTGGCTGTTTTAGTCCTATTTATGGCGCCAAGGCTTGACATTACGAAACGATATTTTCCGCTCCAGTATGCCACATACAGATTTATATTATGGAGGCAGGGTGGAGCGGTCCATATAATGGGCTTGGGGCATTACAGATCCTTCATACAAACTGCCGCGCCCGCCATACCCGAATTTATCGGGAGCTGATTTATCGAAGTTGTTCCGGGGGAAGCGAGTGTGTGTTTCCTTGCTGTTTACAGTTCTGAGTATTCTCCACATATTGCTACGCAAAATAAATTAATGTATAAAATATGATTAAGTTTATGGAGTGCAAATATTGTTATACTCACCTTCGCGCTCTCTCTCTCTCGCTCTCTCCCTTTTCTTACTCATTTTAGCTAAGTCTTTGCCTATAACTCCTATCGTCTCTTTCTCTCTTTCCTTTTCTAAGTCCAAATTTTGCTTCTCTCTTTTCACCCTTTTCTTCGTTCACCTCTAATCACCCAGCTTCCCTTACCTATGTACCACGTCATTCCTTGCTTCACGGCATCCCTTCTTACCCAGTCTATCTGCTCTAGTCAAACAATTACTATCTCTAGGGTCATTTTCTGAACATTCCTTGCACTCAGGAGTTGTTTTTAGTTTGCTTTCCTCTTAAATTAACACGAACGTATTAGAACATATACATATTTAAAAGGTAATTAAAAAATTCCGCTGTGAGATTTTTTTCGTTAAGTGGGGAATCGTAGGTAATGTTCGTGTATATCACGTCACACGATGCAAGGTCGAGTTAACATTCACTCAACCTAGTGAAGACTCTGTCAATCTGTGTCCATTACACTCAACCTGTCTTCCACGATCCATTTCCTTTCCCCTTCCTTCCATCTTTATTCTTTCAGTCCTGAGCTCTCCTCTGTATTTCAGTCTTGTTCAGTGTACAACAGTCACTATCTATATACCAAATCCCATCATCCATCCCTTCTCCTTCTTCCTCCGTTTCTCCCTTCCTCTCACTTTCCCTCCCTACCTTTCTTATTTTTCGCTAGTTTTCACCTTCTTTTTTTTCACTCCACTCCCTATTAAACGATTTTAAGTACTATAAGAGGCTAATACCCCAAGATAAAATGTAAGAAAAGATGTAAGTCAGGCTGGAGAGCAAGACTAGTCGAGAACAGACAAAAGACGTAATGTATATGATAAATTTAAACTGATAACTTCAAAGACTGTATGTTAGACGGACACCTGAAAATAAACAGCTGAACGAAAGCTCACGCTGCAAACTCTCGACAAATTGTACTGTTTAATGTATTTAACTCTATATTGTTTCCAGTGTTTCTAGTATTAATGTAAATATTACTAGTATTATTATTATGCGGAATACTACACACGCAACTCACACACTGAGGTCCGGGGATCGATCCCCGGTACGGATGCAAGCATTAAGTTGTCCATGTTCAACTATCAGTAAAATGGGTACCTGGGTGTTAGTCGACTGGTGTGGGTCTCATCCTGGGACAAAAATGAACCTAATTTGGCCGAAATGCTCTGCATAACAAGGGTTTTTGTATAGAGTAGTATATCATTGATATCAGCTATTCCTGTATACCTTGTACATGTACTTGTAGAAGTAAAGATTATGATTATTACTATGATTATTATTTAATGTTGAGGGTAATAGCTGTTATTTAAGCTGCAGAATAGTGACAATATGTAATATTAATGTGATATCATGTACAGTAATGTGAATTCATGCTTCATGGTGTAATCTGTCTGTCAGGAAACTTCGGTCGATCGCATCTAAGAATGCATGAATCTTAACTCCTTCCTGCTGGGTCAAGTCCACTGGCCTTGTATATCACATTGTTCTGTTCTTTCCATTGTACCTCAAACGTATGAAGAGTTACTTTTGATTTTTTGATTGAATCATTTGAAATTCGTACAAGAATTGTATACAATGCCGACAAAATGAAAATTAGACATAAGTGCAACATTTTGGCATCTTTACTGTAGACGTTTGGCCATCCAGTGGCTTTATCAATTCAGATTCTAGGACATAATTTGAAGCAGGAGAACTATATACAAAAGATGAGGTAATCAGTCCGTCAGCCTTGGAGTTGGTGTGAAGATCACCGTGGTCGTAAGTCTTCACGACTACAGTGCTCTTCACGCCAATAGTAGGTGACCCATGGAGCATCATGGGTCACCTACTATTCTTTAGTGATAAGAATTCATTCTCTCCTGCTAAGTAACGTTGAACACTCTATTTTAAGGTTACTTATTCTTGGTTTCGCAGGCTGTGATCTGCTCGACTGTCGTGTCTGTCGGTTCTTCACTTGTGCAAGTACAAGTATTTTCTGGGTCGTAATACTGAATCTTTGGTAAGAAGACAGAGTTTATTGTGGACTAAACTATTATTCAAGTTTAAGCAGTTATGTGCATAATATTATAGAATACAGAGTGTTAGTTATTTTAGTGTGAATTATTAAATAAATGATCAAATTTATACAATTCTTGATCGCAAAGTGTATTCAAATATTGAAATTGCTCAAAGCAAATATTTCAATAATAATATAATTATCCTCCTGGATATAGCGTTTTATAATTTACATCATGCAATGTTATTATGCTAATATCTGAAGACTGGTGGCTTTATTACCATCGTACAGACCAGAGAGGTTAACGTTTCCTGATCAGTTTAACTGGTGGAAAGTAATACCATACTAACTACATACAGTTTAAGAAAGAAGGGAAGTGGAAAGCCAGAAATTCTTAACAAGGATTTTCAAGACGAATTGAAGAAAGCATCAAAGGTGATACACTAATAACCCGCACGTAGGAGAGAGGAGCTTACGATGATTTTGTAAATGGTCCAAATCGGACCGTAACGTCGTCGTAATCGCGAGTTATTTGTGTATTGTTCCAGTCACGGTATTGTGCTTTTTCGTTCTTCATCAAAGGTAATCTAAAAGAATTCTTCAAATGCGTCTGGGAACAAACGTAAAGAGCAATGATAAGACCTTAAACTAACGATAATGAGGATATTGAATCCATAATCAGCACAATCTTTGTGTGCATAACTACAGCTGAAGCAGACATCAATGTCCCCGAGCCACAGAAATTTTGATGTTTTAACACCGACCGGGTACGTATGGGTGAAATTGGTAGTCTAGATTCAATAAAATACTTGAATTACTATTATTACGTTCCCTGGTGATCCCATATATGTATATTGTGCCCAAACACAATCTATATATACAATCAGTTTTCACCTGTTTTTCACGATTTATTTAGAATCAGTCATTGAAAATATCTTGAACTGACCATGTGGAAGTTGCTGCTCTGAGTTCCATAAAATAAGCGCTAAGCCCGCATGGGAGGGGATGGAAGGATGATTCAGGCTCAATTCAGGGAACTGGAGCACAGATCCAATTCCCTAGATCAAGAGCCCCTCATCAGCGTCAAGGATCGTCCCTTGAGAGGATTCCGAAAAACTATATTAGTATCAGAGTCATAAAGGAACATAAATACCAGATATTTTACCCAATAAACCTTAATTCATTAGAAAAATGTGAGGTGCTAATAGAGTGGAAATTTCCAAATAACACCATGTTGAAAAAGTCTTAAGTTCTTAACTATCTTCCAATGAGCTTAATGTCAAAAATAGGTAATCAGATAAAGGCTATTATCAAATAGAAGCTATTAATAACCGGAAACTAAATAAAACAAAGAATAATGCTTGACTAGCTTTCTCGAATTGTTCAATTTTATATAAGAAAGCTGTGACTGGAAGGTCCCAGCACATTTAGTATATCTAGATTTTCAAATGTGTTCGACAAGGTACAAATCGATAACTGATGACCAAAATGAAGGTATATGGCACAAGAGATAAACTGCATGATTGGATAAGTGATTGGCCCAGAGTAAAACACAGAGTGGTATTCAACGATGAGGTGGCTGAGAGGTTAGTCGTAAAAAGCGGAGTTTCCCAAGGATCAGTTCTTAGTCCGTTCCAATGCAAACTGTACATAAAAGACATCGAGTAAGGGCTAACATCTACGATAGCAAAATCTGCAGATAACACTATATTGGGGAAAAGTACAGCATCTAAAGAAGACTTGAGTATGTAGAGTGATCTAGACTGATTTGAACTGCGCCACCCAATGAATATAACAGTCTCAAACATTAAAACAAAGTGAATACAACAAAGTAACTGAAACAAGACAAGAAAAATACTCTGTAGTAATTGTAAGTAATGACGTTTAAAGCACATAGTAATGCCAGCATGTGAGCATCAAACATATGTGAATGTTGGGTTTTCTAGCGAGAAACTTGGACCATAAGCACCAAACACTTGTAGGACCACTTCTCCAGATTACATAAGAGATGAAGATACATTACAAAGGGTACAGAGTTACCAAATTAGTACCATCATACAGAAATTAAAATCAGGATGAAATCTCATTCAAAGCTTTGAAATGGTGAATTACTTTTACACAAACACGAAAAACTATTTGGCCTGCTGAATGAGTGATATCTTGAAACAATATCATGAAATTGCGAGACAAATGATATCACACGATAGTATGCAATCGTTATTTATATTACAAACAGAATTGTAAAAGAATGGAATATAGCTTCCACTAATGTATGTTGCAGACACAACATACATTCTATAACTAGCTGGACGGCCAGCTTACTAGTATAGAATTCAACTAGATACATCATGCGCTAGTGGGTATGGCGAGGGAAGACTATTCATCAGCTGCACCATTACAATGTAGTTGATAACGAGGCAACCGAGTTAGTAATAACGTAAAGAAGACTTAAAGGGGCACGTCAGTTCCCCCGTCTTCTAATAACATGTTCATTTTCCCCTTATAATCTACCTTGTCCATAATTATTATCGCATTTGCTTTGTCTGTTTCGTAAGGTGAAGTCCAGGATCCTAATTCATGGTATAACTTAATAAATCTTTAAGGATAATTGTGGTGTGGAGGTATGAGCAAACCTCAGACCTCTACAACATAATTTAAGTTATACCATGGATTTGTCAAGTTATACCATGGATTTGTCAAGTTATACCATGGATTTGTCAAGCTATACCATGGATTTGTCAAGTTATACCATGGATTTGTCAAGTTATACCATGGATTTGTCAAGTTATACCATGGATTTGTCAAGCTATACCATGGATTTGTCAAGCTATACCATGGATTTGTCAAGTTATACCATGGATTTGTCAAGCTATACCATGGATTTGTCAAGTTATACCATGGATTTGTCAAGTTATACCATGGATTTGTCAAGTTTTACCATGGATTTGTCAAGTTATACCATGGATTTGTCAAGTTATACCATGGATTTGTCAAGTTATACCATGGATTTGTCAAGTTATACCATGGATTTGTCAAGTTATACCATGGATTTGTCAAGTTATACCATGGATTTGTCAAGTTATACCATGGATTTGTCAAGTTATACCATGGATTTGTCAAGTTATACCATGGATTTGACAAGTTATACCATGGATTTGTCAAGTTATACCATGGATTTGTCAAGTTATACCATGGATTAAGGAATGATCCTGGTCTCTGAGTGACAATGATGTAACACGAGTGGTTAAGACAGTAACACTATTAACTTAGAAGAGATACTAGAAGCCCATATTTTCCACTCACTTCCATCTCTCCTGCAAATTCAATAATTTTTCCCCAATTTGATTTGGTATATTTATCCTTGTTTTCATGTAGGGATATCTGGAGAAAGAGGAGAATAAGGAGAGCGCCTTCTGTTTTTCTCTCTTTGCCTCTTACACCTAGAAATACAGTATCGTTCTCAGCACATTGCCTCGGTGAGGCCTTCCAAGTCCACTTCTATCCGTTTTCCCATGTATTTTCTCATATTCCTTTCCCCTTCCTCCCTGACCCTTCCTTTTTTTTTTTTTACACAGGGTTTGACAAGGTTAAGGATCTTTAGCTTTATTGACAAGCTATTTACAGGTTAAGGATTCCTAACTTTATTGGCAAGCTAAGAGCTGTTACCTACATCAGCTCATTTGAAAGCATTTTTATGGTTATGAGACATACAAGCAGGGAACAGGATGAAGTTGGAGCCATCTGTGGGCCAGCATTTTCATTTGATCAAATGACTTTATCTCGTTGACATCATTATGCTGTACGAATGTGTTCCATACTCGAGTCATCCTGGGTATATATGACATCAGATGGAGTGATGTTCTGGAGAAGGGTACAGCCAGAGTGAAGTTGCTGCTTTCTGCCCGTCTTGTCTTGTTTCCTCCATCTCCCCTTCCTTTTTTTTCTCTCTCTCTTTCTCTCCCTCCCTCCCTTCCCTGCCTGATTCTCTCCCTTCCCTCCTTTTCACTCTAGCTGCTTCTCTTTCCTTCTCTCCCTGTCTCCACCCTAGCTGCCTCTCTTTCCTTCTCTCCCTGTCTCCACCCTAGCTGCTTCTCTTTCCTTCTCTCCCTGTCTCCACCCTAGCTGCCTCACTTTCCTTCTCTCCCTGTCTCCACCCTAGCTGCCTCACTTTCCTTCTCTCCCTGTCTCCACCCTAGCTGCTTCTCTTTCCTTCTCTCCCTGTCTCCACCCTAGCTGCCTCTCTTTCCTTCTCTCCCTGTCTCCACCCTAGCTGCCTCTCTATCCTTCTCTCTCTGTCTCTACCCTAGCTGCCTCACTTTCCTTCTCTACCTGTCTCCACCCTGGCTGCCTCTCTTTCCTTCTCTCCCTGTCTCCACCCTAGCTGCCTCACTTTCCTTCTCTCCCTGTCTCCACCCTAGCTGCTTCTCTTTTCTTCTCTCCCTGTCTCCACCCTAGCTGCTTCTCTTTCTTTCTCTCCCTGTCTCCACCCTAGCTGCCTCACTTTCCTTCTCTCCCTGTCTCCACCCTAGCTGTTTCTCTTTCTTTCTCTCCCTGTCTCCACACTAGCTGCTTCTCTTTCTTTCTCTCCCTGTCTCCACCCTAGCTGCTTCTCTTTCTTTCTCTCCGTCTCCACCCTAGCTGCCTCTCTTTCCTTCTCTCCCTGTCTCCACCCTAGCTGCCTCACTTCCCTTCTCTCCCTGTCTCCACCCTAGCTGCCTCTCTTTCCTTCTCTCCCTGTCTCCACCCTAGCTGCCTCTCTTTCCTTCTCTCCCTGTTTCCACCCTAGCTGCCTCTCTTTCCTTCTCTCCCTGTCTCCACCCTAGCTGCCTCTCTTTCCTTCTCTCCCTGTCTCCACCCTAGCTGCCTTTCTTTCCTTCTCTCCCTGTCTCCACCCTAGCTGCTTCTCTTTCCTTCTCTCCCTGTCTCCACCCTAGCTGCCTCTCTTTCCTTCTCTAGTGTCTCCACCCTAGCTGCCTCACTTCCCTTCTCTCCCTGTCTCCACCCTAGCTGCCTCTCTTTCCTTCTCTCCCTGTCTCCATCCTAGCTGCCTCACTTTCCTTCTCTCCCTGTCTCCACCCTAGCTGCCTCTCTTTCCTTCTCTCCCGGTCTCCACCCTAGCTGCCTCTCTTTCCTTCTCTCCCTGTCTCCACCCTAGCTGCCTCTCTTTCCTTCTCTCCCTGTCTCCACCCTAGCTGCCTCTCTTTCCTTCTCTCCCTGTCTCCACCCTAGCTGCCTCTCTTTCCTTCTCTCCCTGTCTCCACCCTAGCTGCCTGACTTCCCTTCTCTCCCCGTCTCCACCCTAGCTGCCTCCCTTTCCTTCTCTCCCTGTCTCCACCCTAGCTGCCTCTCTTTCCTTCTCTCCCTGTCTCCACCCTAGCTACCTCACTTTCCTTCTCTCCCTGTCTCCACCCTAGCTGCCTCTCTTTCCTTCTCTCCCTGTCTCCACCCTAGCTGCCTCACTTTCCTTCTCTCCCTGTCTCCACCCTAGCTGCCTCTCTTTCCTTCTCTCCCTGTCTCCACCCTAGCTGCCTCTCTTTCCTTCTCTCCCTGTCTCCACCCTAGCTGCCTCACTTTCCTTCTCTCCCTGTCTCCACCCTAGCTGCCTCTCTTTCCTTCTCTCCCTGTCTCCACCCTAGCTGCCTCACTTTCCTTCTCTCCCTGTCTCCACCCTAGCTGCCTCTCTTTCCTTCTCTCCCTGTCTCCACCCTAGCTGCCTCTCTTTCCTTCTCTCCCTGTCTCCACCCTAGCTGCCTCTCTTTCCTTCTCTCTCTGTTTCCACCCTAGCTGCCTCACTTTCCTTCTCTCCCTGTCTCCACCCTAGCTGCCTCACTTTCCTTCTCTCCCTATCTCCACCCTAGCTGCCTCACTTTCCTTCTCTCCCTGTCTCCACCCTAGCTGCCTCTCTTTCCTTCTCTCCCTCTCTCCACCCTAGCTGCCTCTCTTTCCTTCTCTCCCTGTCTCCACCCTAGCTGCCTCTCTTTCCTTCTCTCCCTCTCTCCACCCTAGCTGCCTCTCTTTCCTTCTCTCCCTGTCTCCACCCTAGCTGCTTCTCTTTCCTTCTCTCCCTGTCTCCACCCTAGCTGCCTCACTTTCCTTCTCTCCCCGTCTCCACCCTAGCTGCCTCTCTTTCCTTCTCTCCCTGTCTCCACCCTAGCTGCCTCACTTTCCTTCTCTCCCTGTCTCCACCCTAGCTGCCTCTCTTTCCTTCTCTCCCTGTCTCCACCCTAGCTGCTTCTCTTTCCTTCTCTCCCTGTCTCCACCCTAGCTGCTTCTCTTTCCTTCTCTCCCTGTCTCCACCCTAGCTGCCTCTCTTTCCTTCTCTCCCTGTCTCCACCCTAGCTGCCTCTCTTTCCTTCTCTCCCTGTCTCCACCCTAGCTGCTTCTCTTTCCTTCTCTCCCTGTCTTCACCCTAGCTGCCTCTCTTTCCTTCTCTCCCTGTCTCCACCCTAGCTGCCTCTCTTTCCTTCTCTCCCTGTCTCCACCCTAGCTGATTCTCTTTCCTTCTCTCCCTGTCTCCACCCTAGCTGCCTCTCTCTCCTTCTCTCCCTGCCTCCTCCTCCCTTCCCTGCTCTCCCTCATTCGTCACATACTGAGAGAGGAAACATTCGCAAGACACACGAGAGATTTCCGTAGCTCGCTCTTCACCGTAAATATTCACACCATCACCAAGCTCACCACTCTGGCGTTCTTCAGGCGTCCTTCAGGCGTCCTTCAGGCGTCCCTCAGGCGTCCCACAGGCGTCCTTCAGACATCCTTCAAGCGTTACTCAGGCGTCCTCATGCCTTGCTCCTGTGTTCCTTAGGTATCATAACGTCTTTCTCATGCATTTCTCAGGCGTCCTTACGTTCTGCTTAGACGTCTC
Organism: Cherax quadricarinatus; assembly: GCF_038502225.1. Classification (NCBI taxonomy): domain Eukaryota; kingdom Metazoa; phylum Arthropoda; class Malacostraca; order Decapoda; family Parastacidae; genus Cherax; species Cherax quadricarinatus. The sequence goes on along the minus strand of NC_091303.1, from coordinate 49,634,623 downwards.
TTGAGCGTTCCTCATAAGTCTTCACCCCTTACTCATGAGTCTTCACTCCTTACTCATGAGTCTTCACCCCTTACTCATGAGTCTTCACCCCTTACTCATGAGTCTTCACCCCTTTTCTGAGCCATCCCTCAGTACTCCTCCCTCCTCTTCCAGTGGTTGTGGATGATTGTGACTAGATGGTGCAGTGGGTAGTGAGTGGGATTGTGTGACGGGCGTATGTTTTGAGTGTGAGTGGGGGTAATGTGCGATGAGTGTGGGAGGTGAGAATGGAAGGAAGTGTCAGTGTATAGTGTTGTAAATAGTGGCCTTACCAGCTATGTTTAATTTATAAATATAAATATAGGAAACACTTAGCTGATAAATGACAGCAAATCGTCTACACAGCCGCCCCTGCAGACGAGGTCTTGAAAGCTGTCGAAACCATCAGAACATGGGCTGTCGGGAAATATAATTTGTAAGTATAAATTACCCCTGGGGGGTGTTATGTCAGCATATTTCATTCGATGATGGCTGACGATATACCTACTTGTTTGGACTCAAAAGTCCACACCTTACTGCCGACTATAGGTTGATTACAAACTTCTTGCGACTCAAGAACTGTGCAGTCCCCCGATCTACAAGAAATTCGTAACATACCTTGCTCTTGTAACGTGAGCTATGGTGTTCTCAACATCTTCGACAGGTATCGGTGACTTGATAGAAGCTGAAGTGTCCTTGGATGTCCACGTCTTCCATTGTCTAGGAAACGCACACTGGTACACTATGTTCCACAAGATTTGTCTTTATTGTTCACAATTTTATCACAAGAGAAGGTGATCACACTTCTCTTAAGTGTTTATTGTGTTTTGTGAGACACTTTGTTCACACTAACGCACAGATCAGTGTTCTTTGCTGGTTGTCCTGGCGTCAGTGTCACTCTTAGTAGAGTCAAAGTTAGTCTGGCGACGCCACACCGCCCCAAGCCGTTGCTCCCCTAATACACAAAAAAACACTGACCTAGTACCTTGCATCCTTGTCACCTCCTCGATGAAGCAAAGCAGAATGCTTGTTTCTTGCGGCCTTAAGCATAGACAACAATGTACACTATACTATGGTAATAAAGTGAGAACAGGATTTTCCTTAATTGTCCTGCTAAAGTAAGAATGTACTGTCTCTTATAAAAATACGCTTTGCAACACTGCTGCAAGGAGCAGAGGTCACTTGACTACGTCGCTTAAAATCTGTGATCAATTACTCACTGTAGCAGTAAACAAGACGCTCGCCCCTTCTGAGAGGGCTTGGCCCCTCAGGGCTGAAAGGGGCTGAGGGGGCTGAAGGGGTCTGAAGGGGCTGATACCCCCTCCTGGAGAAATTTCTCCACATATAGGACCGGCAAGTGACTTTAGTGGATCTTTGTAAAATTTGAAATTAATAGTAAGAGTGGGGGGCGGAGAGGTGGGAAAAGGTTGTAGTGGGTAGGGAGCAAATTTTTTGTGATGTGAGTGGGCACTGGTGAGGGGTTCAGGGGCCAGAGGTGGTTATTCGGTGGGTATGGTTGGTAGAGGAGTATTGTGGTCGGATGTTATGGGAGTGAGCTGGTGAATAGGTGAGAGTTAATAACATAGTTGTGTTGGTGGAGAATTAGGAGAGGTAGTGGATACAAGGAGAGATTGGTGGGTTGAGATGGAAAGAGAGTTGTTGGTGTACATGGCATAGTTGGTCAACAGCGCTCGAGGGCATTTATTCTGGGAATGGGAGGTAGTGGAGTGGTTGTAGTGGTTGTGGGTGATGGGAATCATTGTTCTGGGTACTGAGTTTTTGGATTGGGTTTTGATTTAGGATTATGGAAGGAGAGGGAAAATAACTGCGCTCGGAGGACTAAGAGGAATGCGAATGGTGATCTGGAATTGTCGTCGCATTCGACCAATCTGACGTCGCCTATTACACCATTCTTGGGTGGAGGTGGTGGGTGGAGTGGGAGTTTATGGGTGGGTAGTATGTGGGAGTGAGAGATGTGAGCATGGGTGGTACTTAGCATTCGTAGAGAATGGCCCGGTGATTGTTTGTGTAGTGGTAGGTGGCGATGGTGTTTGTGTGGGCTACAATGATAGGGAGTGTGGGTGGGCATGGTGAGTTGGGAGTGATGCATGATTTGGTGTGGCTAGTGATATTTATAATGAGGGTGGGTGGTGTGTGTGAGTGGGTGGTGGGATGGAGTGTGGGACTGGGTGATGGGTTGGTAGTGTGTGGGATTGGGTGGTGGGTCGGTGGAGTGTGGGAGTGGGTGACGGGATGGTGGAGTGTGGGAGTTCGTGATGAGTTGGTGGAGTGTGGGAGTGAGAGATGGTTTGAAGGAGTTAATATAACCTTACACAGTTTTCACTGATGACAAGTGTTACTGAGCCCAAGTATATAGTTAGGATATTAAAAGGTAAAAGAGTTTAAGAAGCAGCGCGATCTTCATGCCCCATAAACTCAGCCTCTACTAACTCAATGCACCATAAACTCAGCCTCTACTAACTCAATGCACCATAAACTCAGCCTCTACTAACTCAATGCACCATAAACTCAGCCTCTACTAACTCAATGCACTATAAACCCAGCCTCTACTAACTCAATGCACCATAAACTCAGCCTCTACTAACTCAATGCACCACAAACCCAGCCTCTACTAACTCAATGCACCATAAACCCAGCCTCTACTAACTCAATGCACCATAAACCCAGCCTCAACTCAATACACTATAAACCCAGCCTCTACTAACTCAATGCACTATAAACCCAGCCTCTACTAACTCAATGCACCATAAACCCAGCCTCTACTAACTCAATGCACCATAAACCCAGCCTATACTAACTCAATGCCCCATAAACCCAGCCTCTACTAACTCAATGCACCATAAACCCAGCCTCTACTAACTCAATGCACTATAAACCCAGCCTCTACTAACTCAATGCACCATAAACCCAGCCTCTACTAACTCAATGCACCATAAACCCAGCCTCTACTAACTCAATGCACCATAAACCCAGCCTCTACTAACTCAATGCACCATAAACTCAGCCTCTACTAACTCAATGCACCACAAACCCAGCCTCTACTAACTCAATGCACCATAAACCCAGTCTCTACTAACTCAATGCACCATAAATCCAGCCTCTACTAACTCAATACACCATAAACCCAGCCTCTACTAACTCAATGCACCATAAACCCAGCCTCTACTAACTCAATGCACCATAAACCCAGCTTCTACTAGCTCAATGCACCATAAACCCAGCCTCTACTAACCCAATGCATCACAAACCCAGCCTCTACTAACTCAATGCATCACAAACCCAGCCTCTACTAACTCAATGCACCACAAACCCAACCTCTACTAAGTCAATGCCCCATAAACCTAGCCTCTACTAACTCAATGCCCCATAAACCCAGCCTCTACTAACTCAATGCTCCATAAACCCAGCCTCTACTAACTCAATGCACCATAAACCCAGCCTATACTGGTTTGGTAATAGAGTTGTGGATGAGTGGAACAAACTCCCGAGTACAGTTATTGAGGCTAAAACGTTGTGTAGTTTTAAAAATAGGTTAGATAAATACATGAGTGGGTGTGAGTGGATGTGAGTTGGACCTGACTAGCTTGCGCTGCTGGGTCTTGTGCCGTGCTCCTTCCTTAAGTGAATATGACCTGACCAGACTGGGTGGGTCATTGGGCTATTCCAGGGGGAAAGGACATGGACCTGCTCCGCATGGGTCAGTAGGCCTGTTGCAGTGTTCCTTCTTTCTTGTGTTCTTATGCTCAATGCACCACAAACCCATCCTCTTCTACTTCAGTGCACCATAAACTAGCCTCCTATACTTCAATGCACCGTAAGCCCAGCCTACTGTACTTTAATGCACTATAAATCCAGCCTACTGTACTTAAATGCACCATAAACCCAGCCACCTGTACTTCAATGCACCATAAGCCCAGCCTACTCAACTATAGTGCACAATAAACCCAACCTACTGCACTTCAATGCACCATAAGCCCAGCCTACTCAACTATAGTGCACAATAAACCCAACCTACTGCACTTCAATGCACCATAAGCCCAGCCTACTCAACTATAGTGCACAATAAACCCAACCTACTGCACTTCAATGCACCATAAGCCCAGCCTACTCAACTATAGTGCACAATAAACCCAACCTACTGCACTTCAATGCACCATAAGCCCAGCCTACTCAACTATAGTGCACAATAAACCCAACCTACTGCACTTCAATGCACCATAAGCCCAGCCTACTCAACTATAGTGCACAATAAACCCAACCTACTGTACTTCAATGCACGCAAAAGGATCAGTACAGTGAGCAGCATAAGTTTGTAATTCAGTTAAATATAAGCAATGAAATTATGAGATGCATCAGTAAACTAGTTATCATATTTAAAACCATATCATAATGTGTTTTAAAAATATCAGTCATGCACCAGCTTAGACGAAAACCATTTAAAACCTTCTTATGAGTAAGATACTCCAGTTTTGAAATTTAGAGAGAGAGAGGTTGTCCTCTAGATGTCCACAGAGGCCAAGACCAAAAATATACATCTTAATTTTAAAACAAAAGTAACTCAAGTATCATTTTCTAGTTATTGGCAGTGAGGGCTTGATTATTTGATTTTTTACAATATATTAAAAATGTTAAATTATCACAAGTACGGTACAAAAGAATCCAAACATTAGTTCAAAATACTCCAACAATATTGGATTGAACTGTTATCAGATTTTCTATAATATATTTAATAAAATTGTCAAAATACAATCTACACAAACCAAAATTAAAGTGAAATCATTATTGAGGAAACATAAATTGACAATTGGAAGCCGACTAGAAGAGACATCGTTCAGAGAATCAACATTTCCAGATCTATTACTTAGTAAATTGGCAGATTTGCACCAACAAAGCCTAAGTATAGTGGCAGAATGCAATTGACACTTGTCAGCTGCATTATCGAATTGCAAATCGAACCTCCTAAGTACGAGACTTCTCAAGTTATTGCAGGGAAAACAGTCAGGAAAGACTTAATAAAATTGACAAAAGAAAACCTGCCCATTCCAGTGAGTCAAAACACACACTCCTCATTAGAGTTTAACAGCGCTCATTATTAGAGGCAAGTATTACCTCATGAGAAAAGTGTACTGAGCACATGACCAGCTATAAAATTAGATTAATTTCGTTATTTAAGCTGTCCGAGAAAAGTATCCCAATATTACACATTTCCAGTCCCTTCTGACTCTAATATACTGTTAAATATTAGCATTAAGGATATGAAAGGATTGTGAAGGGGGATTTACTGTTCATTATATGAGAACTAATATCCAAATTTCTTAAAAAGAAATGGCAAATTTGAACAGACGCAACCCAAACCTAATTTCAAGTTTCAAAGAAAGCAAACTGACCAATATCATAAAACACACAAGTCCAAAATGCTTGAGGCCAATCAGAAGTTTTCAGCATGTAAAGGCTGAAACTAATCTGATGTAACACTCAGAAAATATCGCTTGAATATCAGTATGTCAGTTGTTCCAGTTTCTTCCTAGAAAAGCAAATTTTCCACTAAGTAAGATTAAACAGCTAGTAAGAAAGTAAGTGCAGTAATTTAATAAAGTAATTAGATATCTAAACAAGCAAGTTTCATGTAAGCTTAGTACACATAACATACAAAATTTTAGCAATGGTCTTGAGAGCACACAGATGTTATAGGCACATCAGAGAGCATTATATTTATATAACTTAGGATAGCCAAATAAAATCAAACACTTTGTCTTATTTGCGATCAGAAGAAACATTCTCCAGTTATTTCACAGAAACCAGTTCGATTAATAAATCTGACACATGATACCTTAGACAACCTAATTGCAAGAGATTGTTTCCTTTAGGAAAAACTCATAAGTACTAAATGTTTGAAGATGAGGAGATACATTTTCCAGTTATTGCACAGAATTCAACTTAGTTTGTATCCCCACATCCTGAATCTTTGAAACATTCCATCCATTTCATACGATGCATCAGCCATTGAAGATTGTTGCTGTACAAAACTGTTGTATTTTAATGTCAGGAAAGCGTTAAACCGTAGGTGTCATGTAGCATCTGTGGATCGAGCCCAAGTGGACGCCTGCTGATGAAGACCAAGTGACGCCTGCTGATGAAGTCGAGAAGCAAGAAGACACTCCCCTCCGGGGAGTCGCCGCAAGAAAGAAGATGTTACCCTCCAGCAGGAGGGCCCAGGAAAGAAGACAGAAGAAAGAAGAAGATGACGACACCCCCAACCGGGGGCCACAGCCGGGTCACCATATGGAGAAGACCCGGGCCGGAAGTACCGGCAAACCTCTAATGAATGAATGAATGTGGATCGAGAGGTTTTCAGATTCGATCCAAGCAAGAAGATAAATCTAGTTCCTTGTATCAAGAGCTCCTCATCAGCACCAAAGCCAAATAAAAAAATAAAAGCAGAAAAATGGTATGTACACACCGACATTTTTCAAAACGGGATTCACGATTTTTGAAATTTCGAAGCCTATCAGAAAACTCGTCTCCGGTAATGACCTGGAAACAAAATTTGGGAATAACCAAGGTAACATTGTGCGTACAAATAGTGCCATTAACCTCGCCCAAGATGCATAACTCCAGCATTAAAAATTTAACCCCGTTCGAATTAACCATTCTCGAATAATAAACGAAAACTTGTGAGAATGGAAATTAAAATTTTGTTGAGAATGTTAAGAAAAAGAGGATAATTTTCCTTTCCTAAATTTAAAGTACATAACACGAATTTTTATTTTTTCACTTTTTTTTTTTTTTTTTACATTTTATTCACAATTTCCTTTAAACCAATAAAGAGTCGATCAGAAGATATATTCTCTATCACACGGGAAAAAAATTGTTTAATAAAATTAGCAAATTGAAATATACACAGCTCAAAGTGACAAGTTTTCTTTTAATAACTCCCACCAAAGGTAAAAGTTTGAAGCTTATCTTAAATGACATTCTCTAGTAACTTGATTCCAGCGATTTAATAATTTAACTAATTCATTAAATTTTCAGATTTACGCCTCTACTCCCACTAAACTTATGGGTTATCACCCATATAATATCGTAAATAATATTTTGGTAACAAACATACGAAGTATTCTTCAGTGACTGAATTAAAATATTTTATATTCAGTAAAATTGAGAAATTGAGTCTCATGCCACCCATAAGTAACCTGAGTCTCTGTGTACAGGAAACCAGACTGATGAAAATTTGAAGCCGATCAGATCAGTTATTCTCCAGCAATGGCATGGATTCCAACGATTCCAAGGTTTTGCGTTCTATTTTACCGCGTCAACAAATTTACTTGCATGCAAGTGAAAGTTAATAGGCACTATCCTGGCCTAAGTTGCATGAACGATTAAATATTGAAGCCATTGAGAACAGGTAAACTGAAATTAGTTTAGCGCGATTAACACGAATAAAAATCTCGCGTTGTTTTACACAAATTGGTCAAATTTATTATTATTATTATTATTATAATATATATATATATATATATATATATATATATATATATATATATATATATATATATATATACACACTTGCAACCCAGCAATCACATATATCTGAGTACATATATATATATATATATATATATATATATATATATATATATATATATATATATATATATATATATATATATATATATATATATATATATATTCTTGTATTTTGCTTCATTATATAAATATTTGTTGTTGTGCACTGTGAGATATGTTAGATGGCCTTTGGGAGATATGGGAATGATTTTCTCATATTGCGCAGCGTCCGAAATGCTGTTCTATTTGAATTGAAAACACATTACAGTAGGAATAATTACTATTCTAGATTTACGCGGAATCATCTAAATAAATTGTTAAATTTCCTAACAATTAATCCTAACTGAAATAACATAGGAGACTGGCCAAGCTTATGCTTGAAGGTGGACGGATGTTCTTAATAACACAGAAGCCTAGTTTCTTCTTGAAGGTGGACAGACAGTCTTAATGAAATAAGAATCTAGCTTCTGCTTGACGGTGGACAGAAAATGTTAATGCTGGTTTGATCGTTTTTGGTTGATTCCAGGGTACATGTAATCATTTTCGTTTCCCAGAACACACTGACTCGCACTACCACAGGAAACCAATTCTCGTGGCTCAGCAATATTGCCACGATATGGAACCTGCCATGTAGTACCTCTTTTTTCAATATTAAACAAAGACGTAAACTTTACCTTTTAAGACAATATCAAAATATACGTCTGTAATGTAGTTCAACACATGAATGTAAAATAAATAAATGAAAGTTTGTTCCCAAACAAATCACTCATACTCATCACTCGTGTTTCACTCCAGAGAGGCAATCTTGCCAGAGTGGCAAATACGTATATTATTTTAAATATTAAAGAAGTCCATGGGACAGGTATTTTGTTTACGAATTATATGCGTTAACGAAATCTAATGACTCGAGTCCCTGAATCACTCCTTATATACAAACGAGTCCCTGAAATATCTTATTGCGTGATCGAATTTCTAAAGCTTCTCTCTTCTTCCCTAGTGTTGCAATCACGTAGCGAATCTCTGGGCAAGCTGCAATTTCTGGACATGTTTGAACTGAAGAGGCAGAAGGATTTTGTAGTACCTATTTGCAGTTCTTAAATTTGCTAATCACGCTTCAACTACGAAAGTACCTTTGTTATTCATCTCTTGTGACTTCAGTTGGCGTGATACTCCTTGGAACCTTTTTTCTCTGAGATCTGTAGCCTCTCTCCCCTAGTCTTACATTTATTTTTATCATCAGAATTATGTCATCCTCAAACATTATTGGACTTCAATCTGAGAAGAGTGGGTTACAATTCGTTACACTCTCCCATCTCGATACATTTTAACCGTCTATCACTCTACCATAATGTACACCTCATTCAAGATAAGGGCTTTTGCTTTATCCCTACCTCTTATTACTGTTTGTTGATTTTCCTTCCATGCAATACAGTACCAAGGCAAGTAAATTTAGTCCACATACCCTTTAATGGCAGCAGAATCTGCATTACGTTTTCATCGAACATGAGATAGGTTGAGACAAGGGATAGCTTCGGTAAAGCTGTTTTGGCTGCCATTTATGATGCCATGTCTATTAACATGCTCAACTAGTCTCTTTTTCACTAACTTCTGCATTACTTTTGTATACGATACGGGCTTCTAGTTCACCATAAGTGTTTGTATCGTTTTTCGAATAATCAAATCGCTTTAAAGTATAATGGCATTGTGCATCAGTTTTTTAAATAACAGGAAAATTAAAATCTGTTGCAATTACACTGAAGTAATTCCTAAACAATGACTTTCATTTGCATTTCGCCCAAAATTGGCTTGAACAAATCTAGTGCACTGCAGCGAGAGCACAGTAAAAATGTTTTAAAAATAACTTTTCATTATGGGGGGAGGGGGTAAAGTACTCTATGCGGAAATTTGAATTTTTGGTTGGAGTGGAGAGGTAAGGAATGGCTGTGGTGGTGGTGGAGAGAGAGAGAGAGAGAGAGAGAGAGAGAGAGAGAGAGAGAGTAGAGTAGAGAACAGAGCAAGACGTCTCATCTCTCGCCTGGACCCATCCTGGATAGATCTGTCATTTCAGCAGAGCCTTCAACATAGGAGGGATGTGGGTGGCCTTACTGTTATGTACAAGGCCAATATTGTCAAAGTACCACACTTGGATCCACTTCGAGGACAGCGTGAAACAAGCTTTTATGCCACAAGACGGGCAGAAAGCAGCAACTTCACTCTGGCTGTACCCTTCTCCAGAACATCACTCCATCTGAGATCATACATACCCAGGATGACTCGAGTATGGAACACATTCGTACAGCATAATGATGTCAACGAGATAAAGTCAGTTGATCAAATGAAAATGCTGGCCCACAGATGGCTCCAACTTCATCCTGTTCCCTACTTGTATGTCTCATAACAATAAAAATGCTTTCAAATGAGCTGATGTAGGTAACAGCTCTTAGCTTGCCAATAAAGTTAGGAATCTTAAACTTGTAAATAGCTTGTCAATAAAGATAGGGATCCTTAACCTTGTCAAACCCCGTGTAAAAAAAAATAAAAAGAGAGAGAGAGAGAGAGAGAGAGAGAGAGAGAGAGAGAGAGAGAGAGAGAGAGAGAGAGAGAGAGAGAGAGAGAGAGAGAGAGAGAGAGAGCAAGCAAGGGAGAGTATAGAAAAAATCGAAAGATAGCAATGCTATACACTCAGGAGAAATCTACTTCTGTCTAGTTTAATAACAGTCATGTGCTAACTAGATGTTTGAGGAACAGATATTGAAAATAAAGGCTCCTTCACACCCCTCCATTCTCTCCGACCACTACCGCTATGAAACTGGGTATCGGGGGGGAAAGGGATGGCATTTATTGGAAATGCATGTGGTAGAAAGACGTGGGTTACAACTACATCTACTCATTATTGCTACTCCTTCAGTAATTTCTCGTTTAATTCCTCTGCCACTCATAAAGTTGTATATTTGTGGTTCAACCTCTTGTTTACACTTGATCTACTTCTGATGCTCTGATGTAGGTGGACGTGTACCACTGTTGTTATTACTACAACCACTACTGCAACCTCCATCTCTGCCTCTTTTAAACTGTTACTTCTAATATAACATAGCACAAAGGAAATTTATACCTAAATTTTTAGCTTCTCTACAGGTCCTGTCTTCTCACTACCTCCTTGACCTGTCTTCCTAGGCGCTAATCTGGCACTTCCCTTCCCCTCCCCGGCACGGTGAGAGGTTCAATATTTTCTATAAACTCATGTTCTCTTTTCACCTGTGTATCAGCTGAAGAGGATCTCAGAAGGGGTCGAAATATAGAGATCAATCAGCCTTCTATATTTTTGTCTCCATGTAGGTTATTAATGAGCACTAATAAGTATTCATTACACTTTATTTATTCAGTGAATGACTGTATTGTCTTTGTGCTTGCAAGCCTAATAAGTTGTTTACATTCTGCATCGCGTTCGTTATGCAACTTCTGCTTGGTAGCCTTATTCCATGTTTTTAAAGTTATTCATTTATGCAACTATTCAAACAGTTCTTCACGCTTTAATGTGTCAAAATCACTCTATATCGTAAAGATTTGTATGAGACCTCTTCTTAATACTTTGAGTCTTCAAAAGGTTTGATTTTGATTTAATGTTTGGGTATGGGAGCTATTCTCAGTACGCTATGCAAAATATGTCTTTAATGTAATTTGGACCCGAAAACTAAACGGCATTTTCAAGATGCCTTCCTTTAAATGCATTAGAGACGATAAACTGTCTGGTACTTTGTACTCCAAGTTTGTAGGTATGGAACCTAACCTACTGTTAACCTTGCTGCTCGCAGGAAGGCATTGCTTGGTATTTTTAAAGTCTTTGCTTATGGTTACTAAAAACTCATTTCTCTAGATCAATCAAATTATTCAAACATTTTGCTCTGAATGCACCATTTTTTCCAATCCTGGTGTGATCTACAAATTTTGCTGTTTAGACGTTAACCTCACCTCGAGATTATTTATGTATATTATAAATGTATGGAAGAGGGTAAGGTACCTAGGGATTGGCAGAGAGCATGCATAGTTCCTTTGTATAAAGGCAAAGGGGATAAAAGAGAGTGCAAAAATTATAGGGGGATAAGTCTGCTGAGTATACCTGGTAAAGTGTATGGTAGAGTTATTATTGAAAGAATTAAGAGTAAGACGGAGAATAGGATAGCAGATGAACAAGGAGGCTTTTTCTTTCGGGAAGTTTGTTGATCAACTTTTTGTCTTCTTGTTTGAGATTAAGCCTAAAATGAGTTACTTTTCATTTGTGCACATTGAAATACTGTTTGTCTCTAGATCAATCAAATTATTCAAACATTTTGCTCTGGATGTACCATTTTTTCCAATCCTGGTGTGATCTACAAATTTTGCTGTTTAGACGTTAACCTCACCTCGAGATTATTTATGTATATTATAAAGAAGATCGGATCAAAATCTAATCGCTGGAGAACTTCAGACTTTAGAGAAAGCCACACATATACCTTTTGCTTCCTGTCTCTGAGCCATTTATCCAGCTATGAAAAATGTCTTATTCTATGCGCTTCTATTTTGGTATAAGTCATCGATGGGGTATCTTGTCAAAGGCCTTTTGTAAATTAAGATATACTACTTTTGACGGGACCTTTTCGTCATAGTTTTTGTATATGTAAATGCTAAATTTAAGTAAGGTTTTCAGGCATGATTTCTTGATGCGATGTCGATGCTAATTTCAAGTTACTAGGCTATTATTTTCTAGAAAATTAGTTATCTTTAACCTAATGATAGTCTCTATTTTTTTACCTTTAACTAATGTTATGATGATGGAACGACAGCTGAGAGCAAAAATCTTGTCCCCATCCATTTTCAAATACAGGCGTATCTGATCATTTCTAGTCACTAGCACTTTACCGTCTTCTTGGTTAAATATTGTCATTATTGGGTGAGCAACTTAGTATCTACATTTGTTAATAACACTGAAAGTTTTTCGTCTAGTTCACCTGTTTTGTAAAAATTTTGCTTCTCCAAGTATCTTATTACATCTAGTTCTGTGGTGGTCAAGCTCTGAAAACAAATTTTGCGGCCTGGGGATGTTTGAGTGCTATTGAGTTAATATTTTCAGCTGAAAATATTAACTCGATGGCTGTGTTGCGTATTTACCACTCATCCTTATTTGTGGTTCGCTATTATCGCTGAAGATTCTATCGTTGTAATTTTTTTCCCATGATGTATTGGATTACCTTCAGTATTTTGTGCAATACGGCTCTCAAATTCTTCTTTAGCATTTCTGAGTTCCATCATACTTTCTGTGTATTGCACTATGTAGTTAGTATGACTTTATTGGTTACCAGATGGTGCTAATTTCTTATGTCCATTGTGTTATTTTCTTATAGCCTCAACTAACTCGTCTCATCATCCATCACGAATTTCCTTTTTCAGCTTTTTCTCGTTTTGCATTTTACTGTAATGTTGTCCTTCGAGATACTCAAAACTGATTTTGAATCTGCTCCATATTTCCTCTTCATCAACTGTCATGTGCATTTATGCTTTCTACATTTAGTATCTAAATTTATTTATAGTTACTAATACGTCCTAGATTTTTTGAAAAATAATTTCGTGTATATTTTGAATTGAATGATATGATTCCTATTACTAGTCTCTCTCTCCTACCTCGTATAAATGTATGAGCTCACAGTTTGTGTTCAAAACAATATACGAAATATTGTTGCCGTGAGTAGCTGAAGTATCAGTTTGAGGTGTAAAGGAATCTGTCCACAGTGATGTTGACGAGTTTGATGGCCCCTTGGTCACCTAAAAGTGTGCTCCAGATTATGGTAAGAACATAAACGTAACCAGTTAATATGTCCTCTTTGTTCATAATTATTGCATTAATTTCCTCATTCAAACGGGGATCATCCTCCTGATTATATCTGTGGGCATCATCCTCCTGATTATATCTGTGGGCATCATCTTCCTGATTATATTTGTGGGCAGGTAATATAGTTTTCTTAAATTTCTACAACTGCAGTCATATACTACTGCTTCTTGCTTTTGAGTTTGTCGTATGTAGGTCAACACTGACTTGTAAGAGTAACTCCATTATTTTTCTTATGAACGCAAGTTAGAGTAATTTATGTTATTTTTTTTCATCACACTAATATATAGATTTTCTGGTAAGGCATATGCTGAAAATTAGGTCTCTTTTTCGAAAATACTGAGAGCATTTGAGCAGAGAACGTTTAACTCACCCAACTTGTCTCCACCAGCTAGGATACTTAGTTTAAATTCCCTGTCCCTCTGGTTAGCTGACTTCTTGTGGCATGTTGTCGACTCCTCTTCTTCTCCCAGCTCACCCTGCCCGAGCCCGCTCCTCCACCTTTCCACCGAGCGTAGCTCCTAAAAGATTCATCCAGGTTTTGCACTGCCCACATATCTTTAATAATGTCCGTCTTACTTTAACAAGCTTCTGTCACTATTAATATCAACCAAAATTTAATATTATCTAGAACATCGTCCTTTTCACATAAATCCTTAAAGTCTCAGGTTTAGAACCTTGGTTTAATGAGTATGTTGAAGGCTGTCTTCATCATACTGCGACATTGATCCTGTACTTGCCAGGCTTCTTCTATTGTCTCTGAATTTCATAATTAATAATAGATTTCCAGCTATCATGAAGCTCTGTCATTAGTATAATGAGAATAAAAAGAAATGTATTCTATAATGTGTTTTTCGTCACCTCTGCAAAGTTATCACATACAGCCTTCAGCCACACGTTTGGAATGCATAGATAACTTTTATGCTTGCAGCTACTACCAGTTCTGTGATATACTGCCTTATAACGGAGTATCCCACCAGACTACCTAGGCTACCCCATAGGATTTGGCTGGCCATCTTGAGGCTTTTCCTGGGCTAGATCCATTTGTACCATTGTAGGGTGTGGCCTCATTACATGTCAAATCAATTACTTGAAGTAATATGATTTAGTGCTACATTTTACTAGTGCAAAACGGCTGGAAGTTTATTTCGTATAAGGTATTCTCACAGTATTTCTGGTCTTGAATTAATCAGATTTTCAGAGAGTTAGTTACCTATCTCATGTGGGTTTTCCTTGCGAGACCTCTAGCACTGCCACCAATCATCAAGCAATGATTTGCTAACCTTGTTCTTTTTTTTCAGGAAAAAAACTACTAACATAACAGAAACGGCTCTTTTCTTGAATACTGGTGAACATGGAAGTGAAGGCATTTCTTATAAACCGCCTGGTACATGCGGGGTATTTGTATCGTGTTGCGAGAGCTATTGTATGGATTTACAGACGTTATCTCTTAATCCCCGGCAACTAAGTATGGGTACGTCTGTACATTACTAGAGAGAGAGAGAGAGAGAGAGAGAGAGAGAGAGAGAGAGAAAATGAGAATTAAAATTACACTGGAAGAGTTTTCGAGCAAATTTTCGGTATCAGAAATATAATAAGTGTCTATTAATATAAACACTGCAATTGATCGCGTGTTAAACCTTGTCAAGGGATACAAAATCAAGCAACACAGTAAAATATATTGCTTCAAACAATATATCACTACTGTGTACGTGTCCATTCCCATTAAAAAAGATATTACTTGATAAAGATTTGTCTCATATATTTTAAACAAATGAAAGCCACATTTCTTCCCAGACTAAGGAGTCTTTCCCCTGAGAATGGAGAGAGAGTGCACAAGACAAAACATTTTTCCTGTTCGTTCTCGGCCGTTCACGCTAGGGAAGGCGCCTGGGGTGACACGGTGAAGCAGGCGGGACACTTTCAAGCTTCCTGGATCAGTGAGGGGTCTGTGTGCACACCTCTGGGACCTCCACACCATCCCTTTACCTCCTCCTCCTTTCCTCTCTAGTCCCATCCTACTTACCTCTATGCTTTGTCTCTCCCCCTTCGTCCGTCCGTCAGTCCGTCCGTCCTCTCTCTCTCTCTCTCTCTCTCTCTCTCTCTCTCTCAGAGTGGAAGGGGGATGGAGGATGGCACGAGGGTAATTTACGAGTTTAATATTGAGAACAGTAATGGAAGCTGTACATAATGACGCCCCAGCCTACCACGTGAGTAGCTGCTGCCTGCCTGTCTGCCTGCCTGTTTACCAGCCTGCCTGCCTGCCTGCCTGCCAGCCTACTTACAAGCCTGTCTGCCAGCCTGCTCCCAGACAGCCTGCCTGACTGCCTCTCTGCTTGTTTGGCTGCCTCCCTGCTCGTCTACCTGCCTCTCTGCTTGTCCAACTGCCTCTCTGCTTGTTTGGCTGCCTCCCTGCTTGTCTACCTGCTTTTCTGCTTGTCTGACTGCCTCTCTGCCTGTTGGGCTGCCTTCCTGCTTGGCTATCTACCTCTCTACTTGTTTGACTGCCTCCATGCTTGTCTACCTGCCTGCTTCTCTACCTTCCTCTCTACTTGTTAGGCTTTCTCCCTGCTTATCTACATGCCTCTCTGCTTGTCTGCTTGCCTCCTTGCTTTTCTGGCTCCTCCCTGCTTGTCTACCTGCCTCTCTGCTTGTTTGGTTGCCTCCCTATTTGTCTACCTGGCTCTCTGCTTGTTTGGCTGCCTCCCTGTCGGAAAAAAATTCTGTCTATATCCTTGCTTGCCTTTCTGTCTGCTTGACTGCTTCTCTTCCTCACTGTCTGCTTGACTGCTTCTCTTCCTCACTGTCTGCTTGACTGCTTCTCTTCCTCACTGTCTGCTTGACTGCTTCTCTTCCTCACTGTCTGCTTGACTGCTTCTCTTCCTCACTGTCTGCTTGACTGCTTCTCTTCCTCACTGTCTGCTTGACTGCTTCTCTTCCTCACTGTCTGCTTGACTGCTTCTCTTCCTCACTGTCTGCTTGACTGCTTCTCTTCCTCACTGTCTGCTTGACTGCTTCTCTTCCTCACTGTCTGCTTGACTGCTTCTCTTCCTTACTGTCTGCTTGACTGCTTCTCTTCCTCACTGTCTGCTTGACTGCTTCTCTTCCTTACTGTCTGCTTGCTTGAATGCTTCTCTTCCTCACTGCTTCTCTTCCTTACTGTCTGCTTGACTGCTTCTCTTCCTCACTGTCTGCTTGACTGCTTCTCTTCCTTACTGTCTGCTTGACTGCTTCTCTTCCTCACTGTCTACTTGACTACTTCTCTTCCTCACTGTCTGCTTGACTACTTCTCTTCCTCACTGTCTGCTTGACTACTTCTCTTCCTCACTGTCTGCTTGACTACTTCTCTTCCTCACTGTCTGCTTGACTACTTCTCTTCCTCACTGTCTGCTTGACTACTTCTCTTCCTCACTGTCTGCTTGACTACTTCTCTTCCTCACTGTCTGCTTGACTACTTCTCTTCCTCACTGTCTGCTTGACTACTTCTCTTCCTCACTGTCTGCTTGACTACTTCTCTTCCTCACTGTCTGCTTGACTACTTCTCTTCCTCATTGTCTGCTTGACTACTTCTCTTCCTCACTGTTTGCTTGACTACTTCTCTTCCTCACTGTCTGCTTGACTACTTCTCTTCCTCACTGTCTGCTTGACTACTTCTCTTCCTCATTGTCTGCTTGACTGCCTCCCATGGTTAATTGTGTGCTTGCTTTCCCATGTTTCTCACTGCTTGCTTCTTTGTTTCCCTGCTTCCTTGTCTGCATCTCTGTTTCCCCAGCATACTTACATGTCTGCTTGCTTTCTTGCTTGCTTGTCATCATTTATTCTCTCTAGTCTGCCTCCATGATCACTTGCCTGTCTTCCGAGACTGCATTCATCAACCTTTAAATGTCTTCTTGCTTACCAGTCTGACTCAATGCTTGCTTGTCTTCCTGGAGGATCACCTGTCTACCGCAGTGCTTGACACACGATTTCAAAGTTTGTCTGCATCCATGAGTGATTGTCTGAAATGTTTGTTTTTCAGCCTCCATTCGAGCTTGACTGCCACCATGCTTGCTTGTGTGCCTCAGTGTTTGACTGGGTCTGTGCTTGTCTCCAGATATGTTTGACTGCGTTAATGTCTTTTTAACTTCTTTCATGCTTGTTTGGCTGTCTTCACAATTGTTTGACTGCCTTCACGTTAATGACTGCTTCCATTTTTGTTTGAGTGCTCCATGTTTGGCTGAATGTCTTCATGATTGTTTGCCTGCCTCTATGCTTGCTTGCTTGCCTGACTCAATGCTTGTTTGACTATCTCCATTCTTGTCTGAATGCCGCCCTGCTTGACTGCCTCCATGTTTGTTTGATTAAATGCTTGTCTGACTGCCTCCATGCTTGCTGCCTCCATGCTAATGACTGCTTCCATTCTTATTTGACTGCCCCATGTTTGGCTGAATGCCCTGAAGCTTTTTTGCCTGCCTCTATGCTTGCTTGACTGCCTCCGTGCTTGTTTGATGGCCTCCAAGCATATTTGATTACCTCTATGCTTGTCTGAATGCCTCAATGCTTGCTTGACTGCCTTCATGCTTGCCTGCCTCTTCTTATCTACCATTTTCCTTGCTAGTGTCTTTACTGTTCATTTGGTTTCTTTTCCGCCTTTATTCTCAATTGCCTTCCTCTATGGTTGCTTCTCTGCACCGTTCTTGTCTTATTCCTAGCAGTTTGCTTTACTGTCTGCCTTTATGCTTGCTTGTCTACCTCCATGCCTATTTTTTTGCTTTTACTTTTTTTCTTTTGTGTCTCCTTGCAGGCTTGTCTGCCTACCTATTTTCATCTGTATATATCCTGGCTTCTCAATCTTTTTCCTTGTCTTCCTTAATACTGGTTTGTCTCCTTGCCTTCTTTCTTGCCTGCTTGCATACCATCTTTTGCCTGTGTGCTTACTTGCTTATCAGTTTTCATTCTTGCTTACCTGATTCCATATTTGCCTTTCGGTCTGTCTGCATAAATGCTAGTTTGTTTTCCTACCTCTCTGTTTGCTTGCCTGCTTATCTGTGTGTTAATCTTTTTTCCTCGCTCCTTGTTTGTTTGTCGGTCTGTTTGCCTCAGTCTACCTGCATCTTCCTCTTACCTGTCTGCCTCGGAGTCGATTGCCCTACTTGTCCGGAGGCGCATTTGCTACTGAGCAATGTCTGCTTGCATGCCTGACTGTGTGTGTCCTTGCCTATCTGCTTAACTGTCGGCTTTTACCCTTCCTATCTTACCTACTTGCCTCCTTCTATTCTTCTCTCCTCTTCCCTTCCGGTCAGCATGCTTGCCTACCAATTTGGTCACGTCTCGTCTGCTGACGTCCAGCTGCATGTCTGCCTTCTCCAGAGCTGTCTGCTTGCCTACCTGCATTCCTGCCTCCCTTCCTCCTGCCGGTCAGCCTATCTTCCAGCATTCCCGCTACATATCTTGATTCCTGCCTACTCCCTCATCCCAGTTTTTCCCTGCCTTTCTCTTGCCTGTCTGCTTGTCTAGCCCTGCATACCTACTTGCTTTCTTGCTTGCTTAACACCTACGTGCCTCCCTGCTTGCCTTTCACCTACCTATACACTCGCCTGCCTTTCCCTGCATGTGTACTTACCTGCCTGTCTACCTTTCATGTTTACATGCTTTTCTGTTTCCTCCCCTTTCCTGTTTACTTGTTTGCTTGCTTGCATCCGTCGAACTCATTTCATCAAACACGTAAGCCATTTCTATGTTTTAATTTACTCAGCTTAATCACCTTTCACAATCTATGTAAATATCTGTTTCAGTGCTTTGATTTAGCAGAGTTTGTAAATCATCTTCAGAGTTGTACTACAAGTTGTTACACTCGTAGGAGGCCCCACGTTATACTTTACTACAGATATAATATACAAACAAGACGGTCGCTACTACGGGAGTACCAACTCGGGACCTGATGAGAGTGAAATACCCTGTACTTCTCTGTTTATTCCCTGGGTAATTTTAATACATCTCGAAAATGATCTTAATCTGCATGTATCTCCCTCATCTTCCATTAGTGTGCTTCAAGCCTTAGTTTTCCTGCATTGTTATCAACGCAGACTGTCCACCCTCCTTCCTTTTCCAGAGTTATGTGATCCCAACACTCACTCATCCACTACCATCATCCCTCACCTCTTCTCTCTCCCCTTGGCTCTTCCTTATCATGTTCCTTTCAACTTGATCTTTTTCACTACAGGTTCTGATTACTTCAGAGGCCTAAATCTCACTCACACACTCAAACACACACATACACACACACACACACACACACACACACACACACATACACACACACACACACTCACAAACGCTCTTGCGCACGTATACCCACAAATATTCTCACACATACGCAAGACAGGATAACGATGACAGAAATAGAGTACATGATCCCAAAGATTGTCAGATGAGTCAACATGAGCAAAACAAACATAATGACTAGACAGAGAGTATCTCGATCCCATAAAGAAATCCTCTTCTGCCTCAGTGGACGCGAACGGAATAGTGCAGCATAAGATGATAATGCAGTGTTGGATAACTGAAAGGAATCAGAACATTCACAAGTAATCATATTAAAGCTAATATCCAGGTTTCTTGAACAAAAACTGTAAATAAGGATAAAAAGAGTCTAAAAATGTTTAAGCCTTTTTAACAAGACTAAAGAGATGATCTAAAATACACAAGCACATTAAGCTCAAAGCCGCTCAAAAATTACGTGATCACGGTACAGCTATGGAAGGCTTTAAGCTCTCAGGAATTATCGCATCAAGAGCAGCGTTTATTTGTTCCAATTCATTTTAAAGAAGTGAACTGGGACCTACGCATGCTAATTATTATAATAAAAAAAAAGCGCTAAGCCACAAGGGCTATACAGCTCTGCTACGCATGCTAATATCACCCTCAAACTTATCTCTAAGACTGACCATCGTTAATAAAAGCTTAATGTAAGCCTAGCAAGTATAACATTTAGTTTATTTAATGTAGAGATATTTTTCAGTTATTTTGCAGAATCCATTGTTATTAATAAAATTGGCACATGATAACATAGCCTCACATGAAGAGATTCTTTCCCTTAAAGAAAATACATCAGTACAAAAAATTCAAGCTGACCAGATTTATTTTCCAGTTATTACACAGAATCCACCAAAATTTATTCTTACACAGGTTTAACCCATAAAATATTCCTTCCATTTAATACGATGCAGCAGCCATTGTAGACTGATGTAGAGTAGAATTAATATATTTTAATCAGAATACACTAAAACCGTAGGGGTCATATAACTCCTGTGGTGTAAGAAGCATTCAAATTAGATTCAAGCAAGGAGAGGATAAGTCCAGTTCCTTGGACCAAAAACCTTTCACCAGTATCGAAGGAAAAATAATGCAATAAGGGAAAATAATAATATACTATTACCAAGTAAAAATAAGAATATATCCGTTAATTGGATCATCGTGTGTAACGGTGTTTATAGGTCACACACGGACGCTTGAAGTCCCATGAATATTGGTCACACACGGACGCTTGAAGTCCCATGAATATTGGTCACACACGGACGCTTGAAGCCCCATGAATATTGGTCACACACGGACGCTTGAAGTCCCATGAATATTGGTCACACACGGACGCTTGAAGTCCCATGAATATTGGTCACACACGGACGCTTGAAGCCCCATGAATATTGGTCACACACGGACGCTTGAAGTCCCATGAATATTGGTCACACACGGACGCTTGAAGCCCCATGAATATTGGTCACACACGGACGCTTGAAGTCCCATGAATATTGGTCACACACGGACGCTTGAAGCCCCATGAATATTGGTCACACACGGACGCTTGAAGTCCCATGAATATTGGTCACACACGGACGCTTGAAGCCCCATGAATATTGGTCACACCCGGACGCGTGAAGTCCCATGAATAGTGGTCACACACGGACGCTTGAAGGCCCATGAATATTGGTCACACACGGACGCTTGAAGTCCCATGAATATTGGTCACACACGGACGCTTGAAGTCCCATGAATATTGGTCACACACGGACGCTTGAAGTCCCATGAATATTGGTCACACACGGACGCTTGAAGTCCCATGAATATTGGTCACACACGGACGCTTGAAGTCCCATGAATATTGGTCACACACGGACGCTTGAAGTCCCATGAATATTGGTCACACACGGACGCTTGAAGTCCCATGAATATTGGTCACACACGGACGCTTGAAGTCCCATGAATATTGGTCACACACGGACGCTTGAAGTCCCATGAATATTGGTCACACACGGACGCTTGAAGTCCCATGAATATTGGTCACACACGGACGCTTGAAGTCCCATGAATATTGCCCGAGATATATTACACAGTCACTAAAAATTTGAAATTGATCAGACTTGGCATTTTCAAGTAATAAATGAAATATTGTGAAAGAGCAAATGAAAAAGTTGAGGAAATGTTCCGAAAAAACAGGAAAGTCTCCTCTTGTTAAATTTAAATGGACTATAAATTCGTCGACTCTTATTTTTCCAATTGGTTCTTCATATTTGTGTTTATAATTCTCTACTGTCCTTTAAGAATTTTTTTTTAAATTCATTTTGATTAAAATGAAAAAATGGCAACTTGGTACCCATACACCTCAAAATCAACACAAAAATTCTTCTTATGATACATCAACATTTAGGGTTTGAAATTGATCTGAAGAATTCACTAGTTACTACATGGGAAATAATTTGCTTAAAAAATTTGGTTAACTGATATTTCAACAGCTGAAAGAGAGTGACAGGCTGTGTTTTAGCAAAGGCCACCAATGGTAAAAGTTTGAAACCAATTAAAAAAGGCATTCTAGAGTAATTGATCAGATTCCAACGATTCAAACTTTTTAACTAGTTCAGTAAAATTTCAGATTTGTACTTATTCAGACTAAACTCGCGGGTCATACATCACCAATAACATTTTGAAGCTAATCAGAAGAGATATTTGTTACTGAATTAAAAACTGACTATCGCCAGTATGTATTCAATAAAACTGGGACTTACGTCAACTAAGAGCAGTGTGAACCTTGTATTCTGGAAACCACACCAATGGTGAAAATTTGAAGTCGATCAGATCAATTATTCTCACTCAACGTTTTTGCTGTTTTACTACATCAACTAACTTGGATTCTGAGGTACGGGATGTCGAGTATGAGAGGCTTCTCGGTGCTAGCAATCACATAATTCTCAATTTCGAATTCTTTCTTGATAGGAACGTCTTGACTCCAAGAAAACTATTCTGGTATGAGGCTGTTCTGAAAGTTGTGACGAGAGAGGAAACTAGATGGAATGACAGTTGATGAAAAGATGGAGTATGCTGCTGGAAAGTGAAAAGCGATTGAAAGTAAAGAATCCTGGAGAACAGAGAAGAAAGTAGATTTTCCAGACAGGAAGGAACATGGTTAACAAAAGATGTTGAAACACGGGTGTAGAATAACATGACTTCTAAAGTCAAAACTGATCCAAAATTCCTGTTGAGCCATCAGGAGGAAGTAAACACTGACTAACCAGGTAATAAAACTGAGAAGGAAGGAGAAGAGCTCTCTAGAAATGAGAAGGAAGTCTGGGGGAGCTGAACAAATGAATCAATCTTAAAGGAAACAAAGACATTATCAGAGTCTAAGAGTAAGAGAGCAATAACGAGAAATGGAAGAAATACAGAGAGAGAAGAGGTAAAAAAAATAAAACTAAGCTTGTTAGACTCCATGAAAGCACTGAGTTTAGACAATAAAGCTTTGTGGATTCTTGGAGAATGAGCAGACTAACTACTGAAAGACTTGCCGTGATCTTCAGTAGCTTAACAATTGCATTGTAACTGCCAGAGAAGCAGAAAACAACAGATGTAGCCCTGTTATTTAAGAAGGCGGACAGACGGGTAGTATTAAACTACAGGACAATATCACTGACTGCATAGCATGTATGGTAGATGAGAGGATTATCAGGAGAGTAGTGGAGCATCTGAAAAGGAGCGGGGCATAACTTTCATCACAACTGTAAATATAAGACCTGTCTCACAAGTCTGCTAGAGTACTAGAGCGAGGTAATCAAAGTTATGGAAGTGAAGAAAGAGAGGGAGAAAGAGTGAGAATGGTTTTGCTGCATGTTTATGGACCCTAAGAAGGCGTTTAATACAGGAGACTGGTCAAAAGCAAGAGGAACAGGCAGGATTAACAGGAAAGGCACCGAGAAGAAATGTCGGAATAGATAAATATGACGAGTTGGGCTTCCCAATGGACTGAACTGGGATCAGCACAATTTCGTGCGTACGTGACTTGACAGCAGAAGCTGAGTATAACTGCTCGCTGAGCCTGAAACAAATGAGGAAATACAAACAGGGACAGGCCAAGGAAAACTACAAACGTATCTAGACAACCTGCAGGATTGGTGTGACAAGCGGCTTTTAGAATTTAACGCTTGCAAATGCAAACTAATTAAAATCGGGTATGGGCTAAGAAGACAGGAAACAGAGTGCAGGCTTGTGGTAAAAAGGTTGCAAGCTTTCCTCAACGAGAAAGGTCTCGTAATGAGTATAGTTGTAAACAAATGAGGTGCACATCAACCGTAAAATCATCGCAACGAAGGTACGTCTGGCACGTGCATTATTAGTTTAAGGAATGCCAACAAGGAGTCATTCACGACATTTTATGGCATATATCAAACACATCTCTGAGTATGCAGCACCAGTATGGAACCCACACCTGATAAATCATGCTTTAGTTTGCAACGAGAATAATACTGGAGCAAATGCGGAAAGATAAAGGAACTAAACCTTGTTACATCAGAGGACAGAAGGACCAGGGTGACAAAATAACATTGTACAAAATACTAATAGGGACTGAGAGGGTAGACTGGGACAGACTAATTGAGGTACACGAGTACACAGAAGTTAAACACACACACACACACACACACACACACACACACACACACACACATTCTTTCTCTTTTTTTTTTTCTCTCTCTCTCTCTCTCAATCTTTGCATTTATATATCTCTGTCTCTATATATCTATCTCAATCCTAACTGACGAGTCTGATTACATTCCTTCACTTAATTAAAGGAAAGCCAAGTTCGTCCTCGCCCGAGTGCTCATTGAAGTTCTCTCCATCGTTAAGCACAAACAAAATGAAAATAACGGATGTCTATTTTACTTCTGTAATATAACTGCTATATTGACAAAGATCTTCACACGCTCGCAAGAAATTTAATGAACGTGTTTATATATGATTCTTAATGTGTATTTCATAGTATGTGTTTGTGTTTTACTGTGGTACTGCTGAGTTGGTATTGGTGATATTGTTGATGGTGGTACTAGTAGTAGTAGTAGTAGTAGTAGTAGTAGTAATATAAGTAGTAGTCACAATAGTGCTATTAGCATTAATGGTACTGGAGATGCTGGCGTTGGTGATCATTGCTTGTGCTATTGTGGTGGTGCTATGTGAATTGGTATTAGTGCTAGTATTGGTGGTAGAAGTGCTAGTTGTGACGCAAGTGGAGGTGATTGCACTAGTGGCGGTGCAGCTGTCATTGTTGGTGTTGACACTTGTGTTGGTGTTGGTAATGGTGATGCTGCTGGTTGTTCTATTGATGATGATGCTGGTGGTTCTAGTGGTGATGCTGCTGGTGGTTCTTGTGGTGATGCTGCTGGTGCTGCTACTGATGGTTCTGCGATTTGTCCGATAAAAGAAGCTGGTACTGGTGGTGCAAGAAGAGAGACTGGTGCTCGTGGTGCAGGAAAAGAGACTGGTACTGGTGGTGCAAGAAAAGAGGCTGGTACTAGTGGTGCAGGAAGAGAGACTGGTGCTCGTGGTGCAGGAAAAGAGACTGGTACTGGTGGTGCAAGAAAAGAGGCTGGTACTGGTGGTGCAGAAAGAGAGACTGGTACTGGTGGTGTAGGAAAAGAGACTGGTACTGGTGGTGCAGGAAAAGAGACTGGTACTGGTGGTGTAGGAAAAGAGACTGGTACTGGTGGTGCAGGATAAGAGACTGGTACTGGTGGTGCAGGAAAATAGGCTGGTCCTGGTGCTGCTAATGCTAGTATGTGTTATCACTGTTGCTAATGTTGCTTACACGGATGCTTGCAACAGTGTTGTTTGCTTACCCCCTTCATCACCAAGGCCCTATATTCCCCACTCCTCCGCCCACCAGTTCCTCTGCTCCTTGATCATTGCTTTAAAGCACCTCAACCCCTAGACACACCATCGCACCTCTTCTTCCATCACCAACCTCTTTAACCATCTTATCCCTCAACCCTCCAGCTCGCCTTCCCCTCCATTATAAGTCAATAAAAAAGGAGCACTGCATCAGGCCTACTGGTCCAAGCTAGGCACGTTCAACTCTCACCCACCCTCACTCACTCATGTACTTGTCTAGCCTATTTTTAAAGCAAAACAAGGTTTTAGCATCATTGACGCTACTTGGGAGTTGATTCCATTCATCTGCAACTCTATTACCAAACCAATGTTTCCTGCATCTTTTATAAATCCAATATTTTTTTACCTGAATCCACTCTACGTCCTTCTGGAGACTGCAGGTTCAGTGCTCTCAGTCTATTATCATAGCAAAGATTTCTAATTCACGGGTTCTTCTTTGTCATCTTTCTGTGTGTGTCCCAGGGCATTTAGTATGTTCATTTTGTAATACGTGACCAGATCTCTACAGCATAATCTAAATGAAGCTTAACCAACGATATATAGAGTTGAAGAGTAACCTGAGGACTCGTGTTATTTATACGTCTTGATATGAAATAAAAAATTCTATTCGCTTTATTGCGAACACTTACCTAATGTCGCCATTAGATTACTGCTAACCAGAACTCCTAAATCTTTTTCGCATTCACGCGTACGAAAAGGCAGTTGGTAACTGGAAGGTAATAAGCTGTAAGTCTCCAATATAGTTTCTTTGACAGTGTCGTAATTTATGTATTTGCAAAGGGCAAAACAGCGGTACAAGTTTGAGTTCTTCCTGTTATAGCCGTGATTAAGATCTACATTGGTTTATAAGTGTCATGTTTCTCTTTCCCAAGGCATAGAATTTGCATTTGTCCACATTATACTGTATTTTCCACTTATCCTACATCAGTGGTCGAGTAAAGCTTCTACAGTAACCTGTTTCCAGTAATGTTGATGGTCTCTCCTGTGTCTTTGTGCAACTCATGAGGCAACCTCATAAGTTTTGTCGTTATACAAGTTCATGAAAGCATACTGTTTTTATTCTCTCTCTGGCTTCTCAATATATTTTTATACATCGAACATATCCCTCCTTTCTGCCTTCTCTCTCTCTCTCTCTCTCTCATTTACACAACGGTTTTTTCCGGGTTATGGCAAAAGTTCCTCCCTTTATTTACTCAGTAAGACCTATTACACCCGTTAGCTCATTTGAAAGCATTTTTATTGTTATGAGACATACAAGTACGGGGCAGGATGAAGTTGGAGCCATCTGTGGGCCAGCGATTCTATTTGGACAACTTACTTTATTTCATCGATGGCATTATGCTGTTCGAACATGCTGCATTCTCAAGTCATTCTAGAAATGAATATCAGATAAACTGATGTTCTTGAGAAGGATACAGAGTGTAGCTGCTAATGCACAAATAATCCGCACATAGAAGAGAGGAGCTTACGACGACGTGTCGGTCCGACTTGGACCATTTGTGTATTCTTCCAGTCACGGTATTGTGCCTTTTTGTTATTTGTAGCTGATAATTGCTGTCCGTTTTGTTGTGTAGAAGCTGTCTTCTCGATGTCAGTGAAGTCAGCGGAAGGTGGTCAGGAAATCCAAGAAAGCAGAACATACTTAGAGTATGAGTGTACTTGTGCCTAATACAGACTCTTACAGCCTCTACTGTCGAGAGGATACGATATAAACCTCTGTGATGTTAGCTTCTTGGCCGCCTTGCTAGCAAGATTTACTATGTAGTTCATAATAGTCAGTTTTTAAGCAATTTTCACCTCTAGAATATTAACCTCAATCCCCCGGTTCTAACACTCTCCCATTCATTCTTACCACTGCTCCAGCATTACCATCGTAGTACTTAAAGACCATCATTTGTGTTTTCTCAAAACAAAATGAAAGTTGCCATCGTTTTCCCCAGGCTGATACAGCTTAGTGTTGGTGATTCATGTAACAGAGTAACTGGTATTTCCACTCTTGAATAAGTACACGTCAGTGTACAGTCGCCTGTATATACACGAGGAATCCAGGATGAGTTGAAAAGGTTATTGAAATAGATTTGGCTAAAGCTATACACAAGGGCCCGGGTTCGATTGGCTGAAGACACGTTTCCTTACATCCTTTCCTGCACCTGGGTGTTAATATCCTAGATCACCCCGAAATAAGTTGAGATGTCTTTCGTCGACTCAACGATCTATCTTATCTAGGACATTTTCCTGCAGAATATTAGCACCGAGTGAGTGTCTCGTCGACTCAAGATCTACCTTGAAGGTAATGACTAAAGAGGTATAGTGCTTGCAATTTTGTCCAGAGTCCCTAGTGTTATACTCTGTCAAAAGAACCAGCGATGTCAAGTGCTACTACACAGCTGATCTTGGATTTATCCAGTGACTGGTAAGACACAGTTTAGAGATTTAACAGCAACTCAGCAGAAGAGTGATCTTTTCTGAAGCCTTACTGAAGACTGTCTCTCCGCTTCCAAACAACATTTCTCAAATAAATGTCATTTTCTCACTTTTCATGGTAGACTAATCCAACACACACACACACACACACACACACACACACACACACACACACACACACACACACACACACACACACACACACACACACTGTCAAGAAGGAACGGGACACTGAAAAGCAAACTGTAAATAATCACTGTATAAACTCTTGCTGAACTCTCGTCCTGTAAACATAATTGTTACTATCACTGTAATAATGATAATAATTGACTTTATTACTTTACTATTATTTTAAGGTATTTTAGTTCTGTTCGTATCTTATAACGGAAAAGAAACAAAGATATAATACAGATGGGATATGAAATAAGAGCAATGAATGAAAAGAGAAAATAGTGGAGGCATTCTCAGACATTGTGGCAATAACAGAGACTAGGCTCACAGAAGTGATTACAAATGCAGTTTTCCAGATATTTGGGAAATTCCATGATATATTGAAACTAAGTGATTTATGATCGCTTTCCCAAAGCTCAGCATTAACCTCAAGACTATTAATTAGCTATTTTATGTTGGCAAGAACCCGAGTCAAGCTGATTGTTTCCTCTTGTTGGTTCTGTCACAAACTGTTTAATAAAGCAATCCTGAATAGTAACAAGAAAGTCATAAGACTCAAGATTTCCTGTCACAATGTTCCAATCAAATTGTCTAAAGTTAAAATCTCCCATTAATACAAATTTTCATATCTATTAAATTATCTCTGACATACATCATCACTCCACCACCCTTCCTGTTGACCCTATCAGTGTGGAATAGTTTATAACTCTATGTTGCATTCAGAAGGCATTTCTCTTTCAGTTTGAGTGATGTCTCTGTTATACCAATAATATCTATATTACCTACACTTGCAAGTAATCTTAGCTCATCTATCTTAGACTCATACTGTTAGCATAGTAAACCTTAAGGGAGGTAGTCACTCGCTGCCATCTACTGTCTTTCTTTGTCTGATCAATTGCTTTGCTTTTACTAGCAACTTTATTTTGAATATTGCCATATAAACATATTCCATAGGTATCCTGGTAATATCTGTTGTTTCCAACTGTAGTTCTGTATCTGTTTCCCACACACACCCATACTTCTGTTTAAAGTCCTAGACATTTCAGCAATGGCCCCCTCAATCGAGTTAGCTAATGCAACTACTCTGGCCCCAGAGAGATGTACCCCATCCGTTGGATACAAATCACGTTTGCCATAGAATTTTTCGCAGTTATCAATGTTTGGGATTGCAAGTTCTTTGCAGTACCTCTCTAGCCAGCAATTTATACCAATTATCCTAGACATTTATTCATTGCCCATTTCCCATCTAGGCAAAATGCTACATATGACTGGGATCCCTTCCTTAGACCTGACTACATCTATGGTTGACTTATACTTACCCAGCAGCTAGTGTCTCCTGCCCTTCCCGATGTCATTTCCACGAGCACTAAGACAGATAATGGGCTTGTTCGAATTACCTGACATAATATTATCGAACCTGTTGATTATGTCACCAACACCAGCTTCTGGGAAGCACACTCGCTGTCTCACCTTTCTATCTCTGTTACAAAAAGCACGGTCCATATATATTACCTGGGAGTCTCCCACAATCAGTATGGTCTTACCTTGAATAGCAGTGGAGTCAGTGGTACCATTAACCTCACTAACCACTGAAGTACACTCGTTCTGGAGAACAGAGAATCGATTTTCTACCTTTCAATTCTTCTCTATTAACCTTTCTTATCTTGGTTATAAGATAAGGTTCTGTTGGTTACACTGGTGGGGGTAATAACAATTGTAACACTGGTTATACTGGTACTCGTGTTAGTGGTAACTTGTGCAAGTAGTTATATTAATGATGGCACTGGTAGTCGTGGTATGAGTGATGCTGATGCTAGCAGTTAGGGGATGACGTTGGTCTGGGTGCTTGTAGTGGGGAGAAAGGTGTTGAAACTGGAATAGCTGCTAGTACTTGGGATAGTGATGGTGCTGGTACTGGTAGTGGTGGTAGGGGTGGTATTCTAAGCTGTATTGGTATTTGTGTTATTGTTGCTGGTATCAGAGGTGGTGGAATTGTTGCTGGTACTTCTAGTGGTAGTACTAGTGCTGTTAGTGGAAGTTGGTGCTGGTACTGGTTCCGGGGTGTTGGTACTGCTTATAAGAGTGGTATTACTGCTGCCAGTACATCTGTTTGTGATGTATTTGTATTAGTAATGTTAATGATACCAACGCCTGTACTGGGACTGGTAATGGTAGTGCTTAATGGTGGTAGCACTGGTACTAGGACTGGTGATGGCAATGGTATTGGTGGTATAATGGTAATAATGTCTGGTATTAGAGGTACCGATGGTGGTGGTGCTTATACTGGTAATGATGGTGCTATTATTGAAGGTGGTGTATTTGCAGGTATTGGTGGCAGTGTTGACAGTGTTGATGTTGGTAATAGGGTTGTTTCTGGTGGCACTAGTGGCACTCCTAGAATGGTGAGAGTAATTCCTCACCAGCCTGTCAAGTCGAGCTGAGGGATCATCATTCAGGCAGCCAACCGCCCATACCATAACCTAACATGAGTTTCAGTGGCCGATTATCCACCGTCAATTCCCTTTACTGCAATTTCTTGGATCACACGATCCGACCAGTCTACCAGGAGGAGGCTGGTGAGCCAGACGACCGGGAGGAGGAGGCTGGTGAGCCAGACGACCGGGAGGAGGAGGCTGGTGAGCCAGTCTGCAGAGAATCCAGGAAACTTTGAATAGTAAAGCAACTGATTATATATATAAATGAATTTTACTGAGAAATTTTGTTTGGATTGAACGTCGTCCTTCTTTGTTAGGTTAACCGGATTTAATTAAAGCCTGTGGATTAGACTCATCACCAGTGAAAGATACTTCAATCCTTAAAATGAAAATAAAAAATAACTAACTGCATGTACACTGTGAGACTTGCACATCCCAGTCTATTCCTTGTTTATTAGTTCCGTTTCAATAAATGTTTAAGACGTCGGTTTGGAAATAGGGTAACTGATGAGTGGAACAGTCTGCCTAGTAGGATTATTGAAGCTAAAACGTTGGGTAGTTTCAAATTTAGGTTAGATAAATACATGAGTGAGACGGGTTGTGATTTGAGTGAGACTTGCGAAAGGAGTAAATAGAATCATCAAAATATTTTGCATAGACTAAACTACAACCAAAGTATAATAAAAAATAAACTAATGAACAAATAAGCACAGAGCTTCATTAAAGATATGTGGACGATGTTTTAAGTTTAATGACCAAGAATATAAATATAAACCATTTCCAATTGGAATTAAATAGTCTGACTCCATCCATAAAGTTTACTGTGGAGTCTTATTTACATGTTTTATTTATTAGGGGAACCAAAAACTTAAATTCAAAATATACATAAAAACAATAACTATTCTTATAAGAACATAAAAATGAAGGTACACTACATCAGGCCTACTGGCTCATGCTAGGTAGGCCCAAGTCACACCCGTTGAAGAAGGAATGAGCACCGCAGCACGCCTACTGGCCCAAGTGTGTCGGGTCCAACTCACACCCACTCACGTACGTGTCTAAACTATTTTTAAACAACACAATGTTTCATCTTTCACTGACGTTACTCGAGAGTTTGTTCCATTCATTCACAACTCTATACCAAATCAATGCTTTTCAATATCCTATATAAATTTAAAATTTTCCAATATGAACGCAATGCTGCGAGTCCTGTCTGGGTTAAATATTTTAAGCATGTTATTCACATAACGTGAGTGGGCATATCTATTCCCTAGTTTTACTTATATATACCTAAAATAAACCTTTTGGGTTAATCCTCGAATTTCCTGCAATTTTAACCTCATAGTCTCTTTTCGCTTTTACTCCTTTTTTTTCTCTTTTTAATTGAATATACTGATATCTTAACTGCTCATTTTTACTTTTCATTTGCCTGTAAATACCTCTCTTATGACATGCCTTAATCCATTGTTTGTCCATTTATGGTCATTTTTGTTTGATCTAATTTCGCTATACTTTGAAAAATGTCATATCGGCATCACCACCTACCAGATGCATAGTCAGATCACACCAGTTCAACCCACCCAGGTAATTTCTCATTTCTATAAAATCGGCGAAGTAGAAGTTAGGGACACTGACTTGACTGCAGTTAAAGTAATTGCATATCTTGAAACTGACTAACATAGTTAAACATTCTGTATCAATGAAATCACGAAACAAGTGATTTTGAATCATTAACAAAACTGTGGCTTGGCCAGGACTCGATCCTGCATTCCCATGCCCAGCCCTGTGTGAACTGAACAAAGTACTGCTGAGTGCCTGGTGTTTAAGGTAGGTAGTCCAGCTGATAGAGTGATGCACACCTTGTTCAATTCACACAGGGATGGGCATGGGAACTCAGGATCAAGTCCCGGTTAAGCCGCAGATTCACAATCACTTCTTTCGTGATTTCATATATATATATATATATATATATATATATATATATATATATATATATATATATATATATATATATATATATATATATATATATATGTCGTGCCGAATAGGCAGAACTTGCGATCTTGGCTTAAATAGCAACGTTCATCTTGCCATATAGGACAAGTGAAAATTTGTGTATACAATAATTTCGCCTAAATCATTCTGAACCTAACGAAAAAAATATATTTCACTGTGTTTGTTTAGTATTAAATTATTGTAAACAAATCTAAAATATATTTAGTTGGGTTAGGCTAAAATAAATTGCTCTTGTTATAGTAAGGTTAGGTAAGTTTTCTAAGGTTCTTTTGGTGCAAAATTAAAAATTTTTTCATCAACATTAATGAAAAAATATATCTTTAAACGTATAAGAGAAAATTTTAGAAAGGACTTAATTTTAAATGACTTCTTGCTAATTGACCAGTTTTACATATTCGGCACGACATATATATATATACATACATATATGTAAAACTTGCAATCTTGGCTTAAATAGCAACGCTCATCTTGCCATATAAGACAAACTAATATTTGTGTATGCAATAATTTCGCAAAAATAATTCTGAACCTAACGAAAAAAATATATTTCACTGTGTTTAGTATTAAATTATTGTAAACGTATCTAAAATATATTTAGTTGGATTATGTTAAAATAAATTGCGCTTTTTATAATAAGGTTAGGTAAGTTTTTTTTAAGATTCTTTTGGTGCAAAATTCTAAATTTTTACAATAACATCAAAGGAAAAAAAATATCTTTAAACGTATTAGGGAAAACTTTAGAAAGGACTTAATTTTAAATGAATTCTTGCTAATTGACCAGTTTTACCTATTCGGCACGACATATAGAGATGTAGTAACTGAGGCCACAAGCACTACCATCTACAGGTCATTACCTACTTATCCTTACCTAGGAACGTCCTGTAGTGAGGATCGAACTTGTCATCATAGCTGTGTTACGGCCGCTTTATGTCAAACTAAATGGACGTATTTTTGCTCAATTAAAACTTGTCAGTGTGATCAAGTTCGTCACGCCTCACTAACCCGAGACTCTGACGTGAGGAGGTGAGACAAGCAAGAGTGTTGGTACTCACCTAACTCCATCCTTCCTTCCTCTTGCTTCCTTCCTTCCTCTAGCTTCTCACCTTTCTCTTTCTCTTGCTTCCCTTCTTTCTCTTGCTTCCCTCCTTTCTCTTGCTTCCCTCCTTTCTCTCGCTTCCCTCATTTCTCTTGCTTCCCTCCTTTCTCTCGCTTCCCTCCTTTCCCTTGCTTCCCTCCTTTCTCTTGCTTCCCTCCTTCCTCTAGCTTCCCTTCTTTCTCTCGCTTCCCTCCTTCCTCTTGCTTCCCTTCTTTCTCTTGCTTCCCTCCTTTCTCTTGCTTCCCTCCTTTCTCTCGCTTCCCTCCTTTCTCTCGCTTCCCTCCTTTCTCTCGCTTCCCTCCTTTCTCTCGCTTCCCTCCTTTCTCTCGCTTCCCTCCTTTCTCTCGTTTCCCTCCTTCATCTTGCTTCCCTCCTTTCTCTCGCTTCCCTCCTTCCTCTTGCTTCCCTCCTTTCTCTTTCTCTTGCTTCCCTCCTTTCTCTTTCTCTTGCTTCCCTCCTTCCTCTAGCTTCCCTCCTTCCTCTAGCTTCCCTCCTTTCTCTTGCTTCCCTCCTTTCTCTTGCTTCCCTCCTTTCTCCTGCTTCCCTCCTTTCTCCTGCTTCCCTCCTTTCTCCTGCTTCCCTCCTTTCTCCTGCTTCCCTCCTTTCTCTTGCTTCCCTCCTTTCTCTTTTTTTTTTTTACATAGTGTTTGACAAGGTTAAGGATCCCTATCTTTATTGACAAGCTAAGAGCTGTTACCTACATCAGCTCATTTGAAAGCATTTTTATTGTTATGAGACATACAAGTAGGGAACAGGATGAAGTTGGAGCCATCTGTGGGCCAGCATTTTCATTTAATCAACTGACTTTATCTCGTTGACATCATTATGCTGTACGAATGTGTTCCATACTCGAGTCATCCTGGGTATGTATGATCTCAGATGGAGTGATGTTCTGGAGAAGGGTACAGCCAGAGTGAAGTTGCTGCTTTCTGCCCGTCTTGTGGCATAAAAGCTTGTTTCACGCTGTCCTCGAAGTGGATCCAAGTGTGGTATTTTGACAATATTGGCCTTGTACATAACAGTAAGGCCATCCACATCCCTCCTATGTTGAAGGCTCTGCTGAAATGACAGATCTATCCAGGATGGGTCCAGGCTAGAGATGAGACGTCTTGCTCTGTTCTCTACTCTGTCAAGCAGTCGAAGATGAGAGGGGGGGGGGGGCAGGCAAACCAAGAAAGTGGAGCATACTCAAGGTGTGAGCGTACTTGTGCCTCGTACAGGATCTTGCAACCCCTACTGTCAAGCAGATGCGAGATACGGCGAAGTGCTGTAAGCTTCCTGGCTGCCTTGTTTGCAAGATTTACAACATGATTCTTCATGGTTAGTTTGGAGTCAAATTTCACCCTCCTTTCTCTTGCTTCCCTCCTTCTCTTGCTTCCCTCCTTCCTCTAGCTTCCCTTTTATCTCTTGCTTCCCTCCTTCTCTTGCTTCCTTCCTTCTCTTGCTTCCCTCCTTCCACTAGCTTCCCTCCTTCTCCTAGCTTCCCTTTTATCTCTTGCTTCCCTCCTTCCTCTTGCTTCACTCCCTCCTCTTGCTTCCCTCCTTCCTCTTGCTTCTCTCTTTCCTGTTGCTTCCCTACTTCCTCTTGCTTCCCTCCTTCCTCTTGCTTCCCTCCTTCCTCTTGCTTCCCTCCTTCCTCTTCCTTCCCTCCTTCCTCTTGCTTCTCTCCTTCCTCTAGCTTCCCTCCTTCCTCTTGCTTCTCTCCTTCCTCTTGCTTCCCTCCTTCCTCTTGCTTCCCTCCTTCCTCTTGCTTCCCTCCTTCCTCTTGCTTCCCTCCTTCCTCTTGCTTCTCTCTTTCCTCTTGCTACCCTCCTTCCTCTAGC
Organism: Cherax quadricarinatus; assembly: GCF_038502225.1. Classification (NCBI taxonomy): domain Eukaryota; kingdom Metazoa; phylum Arthropoda; class Malacostraca; order Decapoda; family Parastacidae; genus Cherax; species Cherax quadricarinatus. The sequence continues at coordinate 49,599,007 of NC_091303.1, read as the reverse complement.
TTCCCTCCTTTCTCTTGCTTCCCTCCTATCTCTTGCTTCCCTCCTTTCTCTTGCTTCCCTCCTTTCTCTTGCTTCCCTCCTTTCTCTTGCTTCCCTCCTTCCTCTAGCTTCCTTTCTTTCTATCGCTTCCCTCCTTCCTCTAGCTTCCCTCCTTTCTCTTGCTTCCCTCCTATCTCTTGCTTCCCTCCTTTCTCTTCCTTCCCTCCTTCCTCTAGCTTCCCTTCTTTCTCTCGATTCTCTCCTTTCTCTCGCTTCCCTCCTTTCTATTGCTTCCCTCCTTTCTATTGCTTCCCTCCTTTCTATTTCTTCCCTCCTTTCTCTTTCTCTTGCTTCCCTCCTTTAACTTGCTTCCCTCCTTTCTCTTGCTTCCCTCCTTTCTCTTGCTTCCCTCCTTTCTCTTGCTTCCCTCCTTTCTCTAGCTTCCCTCCTTCCTCCAGCTTCCCTCCTTCCTCTAACTTCCCTCCTTTCTTTTGCTTTCCTCCTTTGTCTTGCTTCCCTCCTTTCTCTCGCTTCCCTCCTTTCTCTTGCTTCCCTCCTTCCTCTTGCTTCCCTCCTTTCTCTTTCTCTTGCTTCCCTCCTTTATCTTGCTTCCCTCCTTTTTCTTGGTTCCTCCTTTCTCTAGCTTCCCTCCTTCCTCTAATTTCCCACCATTCTCTTGCTTCCCTCCTTTCTCTCGCTTCCCTCCTTTCTCTTGCTTCCCTCCTTCCTCTTGCTTCCCTCCTTTCTCTTGCTTCCCTCCTTCATCTTGCTTCCCTCCTTTCTCTTGCTTCCCTCATTTCTTTTGCTTCCGTCCTTCCTCTAGCTTCCCTTTTATCTCTTCCTTCCCTCCTTCCTCTTGCTTCTCTCCCTCCTCTTGCTTCCCTCCTTCCTCTTGCTTCCCTCCTTCCTCTTGCTTCCCTCCTTCCTCTTGCGTCTCTCCTTCCTCTTTCTTCCCTCCTTTCTCTAGCTTCCCTCCTTCCTCTTGCTTCCCTCCTTCCTCTAGCTTCCCTCCTTTCTCTTGCTTCCCTCCTTTCTCTTGCTTCCCTCCTTTCTCTTGCTTCCCTCCTTTCTCTTGCTTCCCTCCTTTCTCTTGCTTCCCTCCTTCCTCTTGCTTCCCTCCTTCCTATAGCTTCCCTCCTTCCTATAGCTTCCCTCCTTCCTCTAGCTTCCTTTCTTTCTATCGCTTCCCTCCTTTCTATTGCTTCCCTCCTTCCTCTTCCTTCCCTCCATTCTCTTGCTTCCCTCCTTTCTCTTGCTTCCCTCCTTCCTCTAGCTTCCCTTCTTTCTCTCGCTTCCCTCCTTTCTCTCGCTTCCCTCCTTTCTATTGCTTCCCTCCTTTCTATTGCTTCCCTCCTTCCTCTTGCTTCCCTCCTCTCTCTTTCTCTTGCTTCCCTCCTTTCTCTTGCTTCCCTCCTTTTTCTTGGTTCCTCCTTTCTCTTGCTTCCCTCCTTTCTCTTGCTTCCCTCCTTTCTCTCGCTTCCCTCCTTTCTCTCGCTTCCCTCCTTTCTCTTGCTTCCCTCCTTTCTCTTGCTTCCCTCCTTTCTCTTTCTCTTGCTTCCGTCCTTTCTCTTGCTTCCCTCCTTTTTCTTGGTTCCTCCTTTCTCTAGCTTCCCTCCTTCCTCTAATTTCCCACCATTCTCTTGCTTCCCTCCTTTCTCTCGCTTCCCTCCTTTCTCTTGCTTCCCTCCTTCCTCTTGCTTCCCTCCTTTCTCTTGCTTCCCTCCTTCATCTTGCTTCCCTCCTTTCTCTTGCTTCCCTCATTTCTTTTGCTTCCGTCCTTCCTCTAGCTTCCCTTTTATCTCTTCCTTCCCTCCTTCCTCTTGCTTCTCTCCCTCCTCTTGCTTCCCTCCTTCCTCTTGCTTCCCTCCTTCCTCTTGCTTCCCTCCTTCCTCTTGCGTCTCTCCTTCCTCTTTCTTCCCTCCTTTCTCTAGCTTCCCTCCTTCCTCTTGCTTCCCTCCTTCCTCTAGCTTCCCTCCTTCCTCTTGTTTCCCTCCTTTCTCTTGCTTCCCTCCTTTCTCTTGCTTCCCTCCTTTCTCTTGCTTCCCTCCTTCCTCTTGCTTCCCTCCTTCCTATAGCTTCCCTCCTTCCTATAGCTTCCCTCCTTCCTCTAGCTTCCCTCCTTCCTCTAGCTTCCCTCCTTCCTCTAGCTTCCCTCCTTCCTCTTGCTTCCCTCCTTTCTCTTGCTTCCCTCCTTTCTCTTGCTTCCCTCCTTCCTCTTGCTTCCCTCCTTTCTCTAGCTTCCCTCCTTACTCTAGCTTCCCTCCTTTCTCTTGCTTCCCTCCTTTCTCTTGCTTCCCTCCTTTCTCTTGCTTCCCTCCTTCCTCTAGCTTCCCTCCTTCCTCTAGCTTCCCTCCTTCCTCTAGCTTCCCTCCTTCCTCTTGCTTCCCTCCTTCCTCTTGCTTCCCTCCTTCCTCTAGCTTCCCTCCTTCCCCTTGCTTCCCTCCTTCCTCTTGCTTCCCTCCTTACTCTAGTTTCCCTCCTTTCTCTTGCTTCCCTCCTTTCTCTTGCTTCCCTCCTTTCTCTTGCTTCCCTCCTTCCTCTAGCTTCCCTCCTTCCTCTAGCTTCCCTCCTTTCTCTTGCTTCCCTCCTTCCTCTAGCTTCCCTCCTTTCTCTTGCTTCCCTCCTCTCTGTGTGATGAATGGTTTGAAAAACCGACAAGTTGAAGATTGAGACACTTATGCAGCATATGGGAATCTTTATTCAGGAAACGTTTCGCCACACAGTGGCTTCATCAGTCCAATACAAAGAGGAAGGCGTAAGGAGAGGAGGAGTATGAGGTAATCAGTCCCTCAGCCTGGAATCGATGTGTTCAGTCCATCAATCTTGTAGAATGTACAGCATAGGGCCGTAGACGTGGCTTATATACTGTAGTGAGGTGACTTGAAGCAGACGGAGGCGGGATCATAGTGGTACCATCCACTAGTCGAAGTAGGTCTTTGTCCAAAGGTTGGACAAGCGTTGAAGAATTCTTTGTAAGAAGATCCCATGATGCTGCAGTGTCCGACAGTTGTGATGAATGGTTTGAAAAACCGACAAGTTGAAGATTGAGACACTTATGCAGCATATGGGAATCTTTATTCAGGAAACGTTTCGCCACACAGTGGCTTCATCAGTCCAATACAAAGAGGAAGGCATAAGTGTCTCAATCTTCAACTTGTCGGTTTTTCAAACCATTCATCACAACTGTCAGACACTGCAGCATCATGGGATCTTCTTACAAAGAATTCTTCAACGCTTGTCCAACCTTTGGACAAAGACCTACTTCGACTAGTGGATGGTACCACTATGATCCCGCCTCCGTCTGCTTCAAGTCACCTCACTACAGTATATAAGCCACGTCTACGGCCCTATGCTGTACATTCTACAAGATTGATGGACTGAACACATCGATTCCAGGCTGAGGGACTGATTACCTCATACTCCTCCTCTCCTTACGCCTTCCTCTTTGTATTGGACTGATGAAGCCACTGTGTGGCGAAACGTTTCCTGAATAAAGATTCCCATATGCTGCATAAGTGTCTCAATCTTCAACTTGTCGGTTTTTCAAACCATTCATCACAACTGTCGGACACTGCAGCATCATGGGATCTTCTTACAAAGAATTCTTCAACGCTTGTCCAACCTTTGGACAAAGACCTACTTCGACTAGTGGATGGTACCACTATGATCCCGCCTCCGTCTGCTTCAAGTCACCTCACTACAGTATATAAGCCACGTCTACGGCCCTATGCTGTACATTCTACAAGATTGATGGACTGAACACATCGATTCCAGGCTGAGGGACTGATTACCTCATACTCCTCCTCTCCTTACGCCTTCCTCTTTGTATTGGACTGATGAAGCCACTGTGTGGCGAAACGTTTCCTGAATAAAGATTCCCATATGCTGCATAAGTGTCTCAATCTTCAACTTGTCGGTTTTTCAAACCATTCATCACAACTGTCGGACACTGCAGCATCATGGGATCTTCTTACAAAGAATTCTTCAACGCTTGTCCAACCTTTGGACAAAGACCTACTTCGACTAGTGGATGGTACCACTATGATCCCGCCTCCGTCTGCTTCAAGTCACCTCACTACAGTATATAAGCCACGTCTACGGCCCTATGCTGTACATTCTACAAGATTGATGGACTGAACACATCGATTCCAGGCTGAGGGACTGATTACCTCATACTCCTCCTCTCCTTACGCCTTCCTCTTTGTATTGGACTGATGAAGCCACTGTGTGGCGAAACGTTTCCTGAATAAAGATTCCCATATGCTGCATAAGTGTCTCAATCTTCCCTCCTCTCTCTTGCTTCCCTCCTTCCTCTTGCTTCCCTCTTTCCTCTTGCTTCCCTCCTTTCTGTTGCTTCCCTCCTTCCTCTTGCTTCCCTCCTTCCTCTTGCTTCCCTCCCTTCACACCTTGCTTCCATCCTTTCTCTTGCTTCCCTCCTTTCTCTTGCTTCCCTCCTTTCTCTTGCTTCCCTCCTTCCTCTTGCTTCCCTCCTTCCTCTTGCTTCCCTCCTTCCTCTTTCTTCTCTTCCTCTTGCTTCCCTCCTTCCTTTTGCTTCCCTCCTTCCTCTTGCTTCCCTCTTTCCTCTTGCTTCCCTCCTTTCTGTTGCTTCCCTCCTTCCTCTTGCTTCCCTCCTTCCTCTTGCTTCCCTCCCTTCACACCAACTACTCCAGCCAAAAACTTCATTTTGCTTTTAAACACTTAAATATATATAATTTACTGCCCATCTTGAACGCCAGAGGACACGTGGTTCACCTGTTCCAGTCGTTAATTACACTCGTTACACAGTTATCAAATTTCATCCATTTTTTGAACTCCACAGAAATCTTCCCTCCCGCCTTAGTTCATATGTTTCCACCACATGTATCCAATATTCCAGCATCATTAAAAGTACCATAGACACTATTGCCCTATGCTTCCTATCCAACATGTCCAGTGCCTCACTATTTACACAAACATGTCCAGTGCCTCCAGCAGGAGTGAGGCTCATGTCCAGTGCCTCCAGCAGGAGTGAGGCTCATGTCTAGTGCCTCCAGCAGGAGTGAGGCTCATGTCCAGTGCCTCCAGCAGGAGTGAGGCTCATGTCCAGTGCCTCCAGCAGGAGTGAGGCTCATGTCCAGTGCCTCCAGCAGGAGTGAGGCTCATGTCCAGTGCCTCCAGCAGGAGTGAGGCTCATGTCCAGTGCCTTCACTAGATGTTAAGGACAGTTTATCTCACAGAAACCACTATCATACATTACATCAACACTTGATGCTGCTCACGGGCTGAACTATCATTTTACCGGATTTAACGTTTTGAAGCGAATTAGATGAGGCATTCATAAATTATTGCATGAAAACCCGTATTTCCATTCTCCCAATTTCTTTATGGAAATAGGAAACAGGAGTTATAGATGTCAAAATTTATTAAAATTTTTCTCCATTCGAGATTCTCCAGCATTTAATGTTGTAACCGATCAAAATACCATTTTGTTTAATGATATTTGCAAGCTAAAACTTCAGCCTCCAATCGAAGCAAAATTTCCTTTGAGAAATATACATCATCACTATAAGTTTGAAGCCGTTAAGAAGATGCATTCTTGGGTTTCTAGAGAGAATCCAATTATTAACTGTGTTGGTAAATTTGAGAAACATACACCAAGTCACTCTAAAGCCAACAATCTTTCATCCTCAAAAGATACATCAACCATTGATGTTGCTCAAAAGTGGGAAACAGCAGAAACTTTATGTAAAATGATACCATATGTAAATGAAATTGATATATTGCACCTTTAATTCCACTAACGATGCCTTCCTTTGTTTAAGTAGGCTTCAGAAGCGTCCTTATAATAATGGTGTACAGTATCGGCAGGTTGATGTATCTGGGACAGCAACACCATGGAATTTTGGTACAGAGGAAATCTTTTTTTAAACTAATTGCCATGTTTGGCCCAACTCTTTGGTATAACCCACTTCCACTAATTTGTCCTTCCAATCAGTGACAATGTCTGTCTCTGCTCCACTATATCCTACCGAAGAGTAAACAAGTATATAATGGATACAATATATACTGGCGTATAAGTCGACTTTTAAGCATAAATACCTTCAAAACTACGGGACGCTAATATGCAGAGTATAAAAGTTGCTGATGCATGGCAGAGGTGAAAATAAAGACATATTACCGAAGGAGGAAAGTGACATCACTAGCATACTGATTGATGCTATAATGCTAATACCGCAACCTGTTCCTCAGTTGCAAGTTTTATTTGCTACTTCTTACCTGTTTTTCTTTTTGTTGCTCAGGAACTTGATTTTAATAAAAATCATGTCACGTTTTATTAAAAATAATATCCAAAATACAGGGAATATCAAGTCCGCCCTGTCAAAAACGTCAACACAAACTGGATTATGTATTTTCCGTGATTCTAGCGGGTAAGTATCGTGGGCTGAGGAGTAGACAGCTAACCGAGACGTTGGATCCGACACGCTATTAGGATTTCCAATAAGAGGTTCTGCCCTACGAACAAATTTGCTACACTGGTGAGTTGCACAACACATCAACAACACTCATGTAACGAAAGTTCTACCTTAATATGTATTTACTGTAACAAATATATTAGTAGCCTAGGCTAGTGTACAATGGAAGTGGTGCGGTTTTATTTATGCTTTTGTTATATATAAACTCTAATCACACAACAGAGGTCCAGTGTTGGACCTGGGAATGGTAATGTCTGAAGATCTCACCTTCACATCAGCTTGGAAAATGATAGGATGGGTAATGAGAATGTTCAGAACAAGAGTTGCCAAATCAGTGATGATCCTTTTTAAATCACTTGTTCTATCTAGGCTGGAATACTGCTGTACATTAATATCTCCATTTAAGTCAGGTGAAATCGCATATCAAGAGAAAACCTTTACTGTGCATATAATTTCCGTCAAACACCTTAACTACTGGGAACTCTTGGACAATTGCACTCACTGGAGTGCAGGCGAGAGAGATATTTAATAATATACACCTGGAAAATCCTAGAGGGACTGGTCCCTAATCTGAATACAGAAATCACTCCCTACAAAAGGAAAAGACTTGGCAGGCGGTGCAACATACTCCAATGTAAAGTAAGAACTCCAGTAGTACACTATAAGAAAACACAATAAATGTCTGGTGCCCAAGACTGTTCAACAGCCTCCCACCAGCCATATGGGGTATTACCAGTAGACTCCTGTCTGCCTTCAAGGAGGAGCTGAACAATCAGTGCCGGATCAGCCGGGCTGTGGTTCATACATTGGACTACATACAGCAGAGTTGATCAGACCCTGATCTACCGGGAGGCCTGGTCATAGACCGGGCCGAGGGGGCGTTGATCCCGAAAATAAGAATAATCGCATTTCTGACTCATGTCAGTTCACCCAGATGCCCTCAACGACTCATGTCAGTTCACCCAGATGCCCTCAACGACTCATGTCAGTTCACCCAGATGCCCTCAACGACTCATGTCAGTTCACCCAGATACCCTCAACTTGACAACTGATGGAAGTGGCGCTGCCTTATTTTTTCAGGGATGGAGGGTAGGGAGAGGGGAGGAAGGTCTACCTCTTGGGCAGAAATAGGTCTGAACCTGAATTAACTAAGACATGTAAACTTAAAGGGTCGACTTGTGCGACTGATCGACTTGTACGCCGCATAGACGGAAGCTTCTTCACCACGGTGGGAAATCTGAAGCTGATTGAAGGAAATGTTCTGGAAATTTTTACATAAATTTTGATGAAAGTGTTAGACAGCGCTTTAGAATGTTCCAAATTTTGATGAAAGTGTTAGACAGCGCTTTAGAATGTTCCAAATTTTGATGAAAGTGTTAGACAGCGCTTTAGAATGTTCCAAATTTTGATGAAAGTGTTAGACAGCGCTTTAGAATGTTCCAAATTTTGATGAAAGTGTTAGACAGCGCTTTAGAATGTTCCAAATTTTGATGAAAGTGTTAGACAGCGCTTTAGAATGTTCCAAATTTTGATGAAAGTGTTAGACAGCGCTTTAGAATGTTCCAAATTTTGATGAAAGTGTTAGACAGCGCTTTAGAATGTTCCAAATTTTGATGAAAGTGTTAGACAGCGCTTTAGAATGTTCCAAATTTTGATGAAAGTGTTAGACAGCGCTTTAGAATGTTCCAAATTTTGATGAAAGTGTTAGACAGCGCTTTAGAATGTTCCAAATTTTGATGAAAGTGTTAGACAGCGCTTTAGAATGTTCCAAATTTTGATGAAAGTGTTAGACAGCGCTTTAGAATGTTCCAAATTTTGATGAAAGTGTTAGACAGCGCTTTAGAATGTTCCAAATTTTGATGAAAGTGTTAGATAGCGCTTTAGTATCGTACGAAAGTTAGTGATTTAATGCTCAATTAATTCGTGAAATTTAGAAATGTCATAAAAATGCGAGTTTTTAATGTTTGTGTTTTTTCTTTATACTCTTACATGCAATTAAATATTCTAGACAATCTTGTAAAAACATTGTCTTATATGAAACCCCACTTTGAAATAATTGCTTCATAAAATTAGACAATTAATATCTACAAAGCCCAAATAGCACACACACACACACACACACACACACACACACACACACACACACACACACACACACACACTCACACACACAGAGTAGTCAGTAAGTGGAATAGTTTGGGGAGCGATGTAGTGGAGGCAGGATCCATACATAGCTTTAAGCAGAGGTATGATAAAGCTCACGGTTCAGGGAGAGTGGCCTAGTAGCGACCAGTTAAGAGGCGGGGCCAGGAGCTTGGACTCGACCCCTGCAACCTCAACTAGGTGAGTACAACTAGGCGAGTACACACACACACACACACACACCTGACAAACCTAAGAACAGCCTTCCGATTTCCAAATAAGGAGTCATTCAGGACCCTGTACACTGTGTACATTAGGCCCATATTGGAGTATGCAGCGCCAGTTTGGAACCCTCACCTAGCCAAGCATGTGAGGAAACTAGAGAAAGTGCAAAGGTTTGCAGCAAGACTAGTCCCGGAGCTACCGGGAATGTCCTACGTGGAGAGACAAAGGGAAATTGACTTGACGACACTGGAAGACAGGTGAGATAGGGGGATATGATAACGACATCTAAAATACTGAGAGGAATCGACAAGGTAGACAGAGACATTATGTTCCAGAGATATCCACAGCAACAATGGGTCACAGTTGGAAGTTGAAGACTCAGATGAATCACAGGGACATTAAGACGTATTTCTTCAGTCACAGAGTTGTCAGGAAGTGGAATAGACTGGGAAGTGATGTAGTGGAGGCAGGCTCCATACATAGTTTTAAGAAGAGGTATGATAAAGCACATGGAGCAGGAAGAGTGACCCAGTAGCGACGTGATGAGACGGGACCAGGAACAATGACTCGACCCTTGCAACCACAACAAGGTGAGTACAACGAGGCGAGTACACACACACACACACACACACACACACACACACACACACACACACACAAGCGTTTAGGATTTGAAGCTGATTAGAAATGCACTCAAGATATTGCCTGAAATGTTAACAGTGTGAACCAACACACTGCATTGATAGCCGACAGCCGATCACAACTGCTATTTATTAGTTAAAGTATGGAAATCTATTTAAAGATCTAGATAAAAAAGTAAAAAAAATGGGCCATACTGTTTGCAGCTCAATAAAAACGAAAACATTCGGTTCAAGGAAACCCACAAGCTTTAAAAGTTTGAAGCCGATAAAAAGAGGCATTCTCTATTTATTATGTAGAATACAAGGATTCCAAGCTGCTTAATTAACCGTGAAAAAATTAAAAAAATTTCACAGACACAGACTAAGTTTACAGGATAACATCCTTCCCGTAAGGTTCATCAATTGGTATCAACAAGGATAATTGAACATTAGCCGTGTTTCAACACGTCAGTATTAACAATCAGAACATTCACTGGGAAGCTGCCACCGTCACACACAAATCACACTGAAGCTTCAAACGCAAAATCATAGAATCTGCCCTCATAGCTACAACTCCCAATTTCAACATCTCACAGTGACATTGGAAACCAGAACGCCAGCATAACATCAGGGATTACATAACACAAAGGAACTGCCTATTGAAATGTTTACCTTCACTTCAGGACCTGTCTTCCCACCCACCCACCCGCTACTTGACTCCTGCCAAACCCACTCTCGTGTACGGGGTGAGGTGTAACCTTCCCTGTATATTCATGTTCTCATTTCTTTTATTTATCCCCGCTAGGGAGGGGAACCTATACTATCGTCTTCATCCTAGACTGGGCACCACGATGAGCTATGCAAATCGTGTCAAGATCAAACCCAACAGCTTGCTCTTGCAACCGCCGTTCAGGGTGGGTTGCAGGTGAAGTTCAACACTATAGTAACACTAAAGGAGGCCTTCATTATCCTGTATCACGATGATGTGGAAGCCGAGAAGCTACTTACTACTGACACCACCACCACTCTCACTGCTCGAGAATTTACTGTCATGTCCTCTCCTGCTTTCAGGGCAAGGAGATCAGTATTCCTCAAAAAACTCGATAAGCTTCTCACATCACAACCAGTCTCTAAACTGAAGACATCTATTGAGAATCAAAACTCGTGGGCCACTGTTGAGAGCATCACGAAATCCCTACGGCTTCGTCCATGCTCAAGGTCACCTTCACCGATGTGAACATGACAACCACTGCTTAGACTGACGGTCTTGCGGTTTATTATTACTTCATCAGCCCCAGTTACATCGATGCTGAAAGATTTCACTACATTCCACACTGCTGGAATTGTGAACAGCACCAAGGCCTGTCCTGTGAAAGAAGTTCTGCACAACATGTGGTAGTGAGGGTCACGATTTTAAGTCCTGTACTGCCTCTGCTCCGTCTACACCAACATGCCTGAACTGTAAAAGCAACGATCACCACACTCTTGCAGCAAAATGTCCCACTCGAAAAGACATTATGATGAAAACTCAAGAAGCAGCACTGAAAAAGTCATCTTCAAGGTCACCCACCTATGCTGCGATTGCTAAGCTGCAGGCAGATACAACGAAAATCCTCCAGGCTTCCACTCAACCCTCCACCACCATCGCACCTGACTTCAATCAAACAAAAATCTACTACTGCATGGTCTATGCACACATGCACAATGCTGCTGTTCCTGGGACTTTCAACACAGCCATCAATGAACTCTTCAGATTAAACAATATGCCCGAGTTCACCTTCCCAGCTTCTCCACCAACTCCTGCCATTCTCAACACCAACTCACATCCAGTCGTAATTTCGACACCAGTCACTTCCAAGGAGCAGCTCCACCACCACCACCTTCAAATGACGTCACTCCAACACCTATCAATGAGAGGCCTCTACTACCGTCACTCCCCATGGAAACCCACCAATCAGAAACTTTCTTGCAACCGACATCTTCCTCTTCTTCTACTGCAGACGAAACGGAATCCTCGCCTGTATCACCTTCACCGCCAGCAAAGAGGACAAAAACCTCCCCAACAATGCCATCTCATGACTCAAGCCTTGATATAATTCCTGATGACTATTCACATTCTTATCTTCATTGGAATTGAATCAACTTCTACACCACAATTCATCAGAGTCAAACAATTCTGTTACCTGAATTGCACACACACCTTACCAACAAGACTGTCAGGTATATCACCGATCCCACACTCAGCTGTGGCGTTTCACTTGACTTTCTACACTCCTACAGGCCATTCAACAGTCGTCGCAGGATGACTCCAAGAAATACCTGAAGACTCGTCTCATTATCCTCTCCATGCAACGATTTAAACGTCTTGAAAATGGAGCCGCTCTCGGCAAGCTGGAAGTTGTAAAACAACGTCACAACTCGAAGTAAACTCTTCACTCCACAACCGACCAATAACCGAGCAGCAGCTCCTGAACAGTATCAAGAAAGTCACTAGACTCAAAATTTCCTGTCATATTGTTCCAATCAATTTAACTTTAGACAAATTGATTGGAACAATATGACAGGAAATCTTGAGTCTAGTGACCTTGATACGGTTCAGAATTTCGTTATAGAACAGGCTGTGACGGAACCAACTAGAGGAAACAATCTGCTTGACTTGGTTCTTGCCAACAAAGATTCACTAATTAATAATCTTGAGGTTAATGATGAGGTTGGGGAAAGTGATCACAAATCACTTAGTTTCAATGTATCATGGAATTACCCAGATAACTGCAATCAAATCTCTGTCCCAGATTTTCGCTTGGCCGACTTCATGGGACTGAAAAATTACCTGGGTGGGCTAAATTGGGATGTCCTGACTGTGGGTCAGGTAGGTGATCTTGGTTGCCAATACGACGTTTTTCAGAGCATAGTTCTAGCTGCCAAGATAACTTTTGTTCCGAGTAGGGAAATTAGATCTAACAAAAATGATCCCAAATGGGGGAGCAATAGATTAAAACATCTCACTGGTCAAAAGAGAGGCATATATAGGGGTATCAAAAGAGGGAATGGGCAGTTAAGAAATCAATATATTCAATTAAAGAGAGAAATAAAGAAAGGAATAAGAAAAGCAAAAAGGGATTATGAGTCTAAGGTCGCAAGGGATTCAAAGACTAACCCAAAAGGGTTCTTTCAGTTATACAGAAGTAATATTAGGAACAAGATTGGCCCACTTAAGAGTAACTCTGGTCAGATCACTGACAGTGATAAGGATATGTGTGAAATTCTCAATACCTACTTCCTCTCAGTTTTCACCCAGGAAAATACTTGCGATATTCCTGAAATAATAGATTATGTAGAACTGTGAAGGCTTACTCAGCCCTGTAACAACTTCAGACAGTGTTACCAAGGCTGGCTCCTCCTCAGGAAAATTAATGAATAGAAAAAGAAATAATAATTCACAAAGATAAACACTTTATTGTTTATTAAAGCAAACATAAAACAATAAAACATGAAAGGTATATCCTATTTGAAAGAAAAATGAAAAATGAAATGAATAAAATAACATTTGAACTCAACACTAATATATATAAGGGTGTCTGGTGATGGTGACACTGAGTGTTGTTGAAATCGTAGCAGTTGCTGATGATGTGGGGGAGGGTCGCAGGTGTTGGTTACAACCCACCGGTTCGTTCTTCACAGTATAACCGTGAGTATTCTATCCCGATGACAGGAAAGCAGGTTCTTTACCGCTGCAATGATGAGGGGTTACGTCCTGTAATTTCATACAGGTGCACAGGTAATTAAATCCAAAAAGGGGAAGTCTCAGGACGTTAGTCCATCTCCATCAGTTTTCCTCGTTGATTGGCAGGTGACCCTCTCTGTCATCCAAGCTGGAAAGATAGACAGGTTACCCACTGCTTAAGAAATCACTCTCCATGATAAGTACAATACCTAAAAGATGTGGTGATTATTACAACAGTCAACTTAGAGCAAGACTGAAAGGACTAAGTTTATTATGGTCAAAAGTGAAGCTTTCAACCAATAAATTCACTAGAATACAAGGCAGGCATGTACTTACAGTAGTGCTGGGAGCTGTGAGTCTAGTGATTACTGTTTGGACCGAAGCCCCACACGTCACCTTTCGGGGGGGGGAGGAGGGGAAGGGATAGCGGGAGATAGACTGACCCTACCTTAACAAGCAGCCGGCAGTCAAACTATCACTTTAGGGGTGGGGGAAAAAAATGGGAATAGCGGGGGCTTGACTTACCCTACCTTAACAAGTAGCCGGCAGTGAAACTATTGTTACTATATACTCCCTCGCTACTCCTATCTATTGAACTTTTCCCTCGCAAGAACAGAATGATAGTAAACTATGCACGATTGCGGTAACTAGTGACATGGTCGTCAGACAAATAGAGAAACTAAAACCTAACAAATCCCCAGGTCCTGATGAACTGTTTGCAAGGGTGTTAAAGGAATGTAAAGAGGAATTTAGCATACCTTTGGCTAATCTTTTTAACATATCACTACAAACTGGCACAGTGCCTGATAAGTGAAAAATGGCAAATGTAATACCTGTTTACAAGGCAGGTGACAGGTCCTTGGCTTCGAACTATAGACCAATAAGCCTTACCTCCATAATGGGAAAATATATGGAATCGATAATTGCCGAAGAAATTCGTAGCCATCTTGATAGGCACAGATTGATTAATGAATCTCAACACGGTTTTACAAAAGGGCGCTCCTGTCTTACGAATTTACTAACTTTTTTCACTAAGGTGTTTGAGGAGGTAGATCATGGTAATGAATATGATATTGTGTATATGGACTTCAGTAAGGCTTTCGATAGAGTTCCACATCAGAGGCTATTGAGGAAACTTAAGGCACACGGAATAGGAGAATTTTTTCCTGGGTAGAGGCATGGCTGACAAATAGGCAGCAGAGAGTTTGCATAAATCGGGAGAAATGAGAATAGGGGCTTGTCACAAGCGGTGTTCCTCAGGGGTCAGTGTTGGGCCCGTTGCTTTTCACAATTTACATAAACGACATACATGAGAGAATAAATAGCGATATAAGCAAATTTGCTGATGTCACCAAAATAGGCCGTCCAATTCATTCTAATGAGAACACTAGAGCACTCCAGGATGATTTGAATAGACTGATGCAGTGATCGGAGAAGTGGCAGATGCAATTTAATATTGACAAATGCAAAGTTCTAAATGTTGGACAGTTAAATGCCACATATAAACTAAATAATGTAGACCTTAATACTACTGATTGCGAAAAGGATTTAGGAGTTCTGGTTATCAATAATCTAAAACCAAGACAACAGTGCATTAGTGTTCGCAACAAAGCTAACAGAATTCTTGGCTTCATATCTAGAAGTATAAATAATAGAAGTCCTCAGGTTGTTCTTCAACTCTATATATCCTTGGTTAGGCCTCATTTAGACTATGCTGCTCAGATCTGGTCACCGTATTATAGAATGGATATAAATGCTCTGGAAAACGTACAGAGGAGGATGACAAAGATGATCCCATGAATCAGAAATCTTCCCTATGAGGATAGACTGAGGGCCCTGAATCTGCACTCTCTTGAAAGGCGTAGAATTAGGGGGGATATGATCGAGGTGTATAAATGGAAAACAGGAATAAATAAAGGGGATGTAAATAGCATGCTGAAAATTTCCAGCCAAGACAAGACCCGCAGCAATGGTTTCAGGTTTGAAAAATTCAGATTCAGGAAGGATATAGGAAAGCACTGGTTTGGTAATAGAGTTGTGGATGAGTGGAACAAACTCCCGAGTACAGTTATTGAGGCTAAAACGTTGTGTAGTTTTAAAAATAGGTGCTGCTGGGTCTGGTGCCGTGCTCCTTCCTTGAGTGGAGGTGACCAAACTGGGTGGATCATTGGGCTAGTCCGGGGGGAGTGGGTCATTGGGCTAATCAGGGGGGGGGGACATGGACCTGCTCCGCATGGGTCAGTAGGCCTGTTGCAGTGTTCCTTCTTTCTTATGTTCTTATGTCGTCGCTAGCAACCAGCCACCAATCACCAGCAAGCTTAAGCTTTCTGCTATCATGCAAGTTGCAGTCAGCCTCTATTGTGTTCTCATATCTTCTACGTCGTCTTCGTCCATGCTTACAAGGCCTAGCAATTGGGTTTAGTCCCGACTTTTCTCTTCGACTCAAGACATTCCTCTCACCGTCTATTCTTCGTCCTGTCCCCACTTGCCCATGAATCCTCCGTTCTGTTCTGTTTATGTATCTGCTGCAGTAGATCCCAGAAGAGAATCCAAAAAGAGGATCGAAATACACTGACCAATTAATCTTGTGTGTTTCTGTCTCTATGTGGTTAATAAGAAGCCCGCCTAAATTCCTAGAGGCCTTAGCCCACTCGGACATCAATGCTTCAAGCATCACCTTGCCGGTACCGCTGGATATGTCACCCCTGATGCGAGCACATACGTGGGACACATGACCACATATTTTTGTGATTTCCACAAGCACACATTGTGTATATATATATATATATATATATATATATATATATATATATATATATATATATATATATATATATATATATATATTATGTCGTGCCGAATAGATAAAACAGTCAATTAGCAAGAACTCGTTTAAATTTAAATAATTTCTAAGAAAATCTCATACATTTAAAAATATATTTTCTTCATTTATGTTAATATAAAAATTAATAATTTTGTACCAAAAGAACCTTAAGAAACTTACCTAACCTTACCTAGCAAGCGCAGCTTAATTTAGCCTTATCCAACTAAATATATTTTATGTAAGTTTACAATCATTTAATAATAAACAAACTCAATGAAATATATTTTTTTCTTAGGTTCAGAATGATTTTTGCGAAATTATTGCATACACAAACTTTCGCTTGCCTTATTCGGCAAGAAGTGCGTTGCTATTTAGGCCATAATCGCAAATTTTACTAATTCGGCATGACATTATATATATATATATATATGTATATATATATATATATATATATACATATATATATATATATATATATATATATATATATATATATATAACATATTTATTAGAAAACGTTTCGGTCCTGGAACCTTGATCAAGGTTCCAGGACCGAAACGTTTTCTAATAAATATGTTATAGTGTTTGCTTACGTGTCTTTCTAAACCAACTTGTCGGTATTTATTACCAAGGTTTATACCATATATATATTATATATATAAATATTATATATATTATATATATATATATTATATATATTATATATATATTATTATTTTTTTTTATTATTATCACACCGGCCGATTCCCACCAAGGCAGGGTGGCCCGAAAAAGAAAAACTTTCACCATCATTCACTCCATCACTGTCTTGCCAGAAGGGTGCTTTACACTACAGTTTTTAAACTGCAACATTAACACCCCTCCTTCAGAGTGCAGGCACTGTACTTCCCATCTCCAGGACTCAAGTCCGGCCTGCCGGTTTCCCTGAATCCCTTCATAAATGTTACTTTGCTCACACTCCAACAGCACGTCAAGTATTAAAAACCATTTGTCTCCATTCACTCCTATCAAACACGCTCAAGCATGCCTGCTGGAAGTCCAAGCCCCTCGCACACAAAACCTCCTTTACCCCCTCCCTCCAACCCTTCCTAGGCCGACCCCTACCCCGCCTTCCTTCCACTACAGACTGATACACTCTTGAAGTCATTCTGTTTCGCTCCATTCTCTCTACATGTCCGAACCACCTCAACAACCCTTCCTCAGCCCTCTGGACAACAGTTTTGGTAATCCCGCACCTCCTCCTAACTTCCAAACTACGAATTCTCTGCATTATATTCACACCACACATTGCCCTCAGACATGACATCTCCACTGCCTCCAGCCTTCTCCTCGCTGCAACATTCATCACCCACGCTTCACACCCATATAAGAGCGTTGGTAAAACTATACTCTCATACATTCCCCTCTTTGCCTCCAAGGACAAAGTTCTTTGTCTCCACAGACTCCTAAGTGCACCACTCACTCTTTTTCCCTCATCAATTCTATGATTCACCTCATCTTTCATAGACCCATCCGCTGACACGTCCACTCCCAAATATCTGAATACGTTCACCTCCTCCATACTCTCTCCCTCCAATCTGATATTCAATCTTTCATCACCTAATCTTTTTGTTATCCTCATAACCTTACTCTTTCCTGTATTCACCTTTAATTTTCTTCTTTTGCACACCCTACCAAATTCATCCACCAATCTCTGCAACTTCTCTTCAGAATCTCCCAAGAGCACAGTGTCATCAGCAAAGAGCAGCTGTGACAACTCCCACTTTGTGTGTGATTCTTTATCTTTTAACTCCACGCCTCTTGCCAAGACCCTCGCATTTACTTCTCTTACAACCCCATCTATAAATATATTAAACAACCACGGTGACATCACACATCCTTGTCTAAGGCCTACTTTTACTGGGAAAAAATTTCCCTCTTTCCTACATACTCTAACTTGAGCCTCACTATCCTCGTAAAAACTCTTCACTGCTTTCAGTAACCTACCTCCTACACCATACACTTGCAACATCTGCCACATTGCCCCCCTATCCACCCTGTCATACGCCTTTTCCAAATCCATAAATGCCACAAAGACCTCTTTAGCCTTATCTAAATACTGTTCACTTATATGTTTCACTGTAAACACCTGGTCCACACACCCCCTACCTTTCCTAAAGCCTCCTTGTTCATCTGCTATCCTATTCTCCGTCTTACTCTTAATTCTTTCAATTATAACTCTACCATACACTTTACCAGGTACACTCAACAGACTTATCCCCCTATAATTTTTGCACTCTCTTTTATCCCCTTTGCCTTTATACAAAGGAACTATGCATGCTCTCTGCCAATCCCTAGGTACCTTACCCTCTTCCATACATTTATTAAACAATTGCACCAACCACTCCAAAACTATATCCCCACCTGCTTTTAACATTTCTATCTTTATCCCATCAATCCCGGCTGCTTTACCCCCTTTCATTTTACCTACTGCCTCACGAACTTCCCCCACACTCACAACTGGCTCTTCCTCACTCCTACAAGATGTTATTCCTCCTTGCCCTATACACGAAATCACAGCTTCCCTATCTTCATCAACATTTAACAATTCCTCAAAATATTCCTTCCATCTTCCCAATACCTCTAACTCTCCATTTAATAACTCTCCTCTCCTATTTTTAACTGACAAATCCATTTGTTCTCTAGGCTTTCTTAACTTGTTAATCTCACTCCAAAACTTTTTCTTATTTTCAACAAAATTTGTTGATAACATCTCACCCACTCTCTCATTTGCTCTCTTTTTACATTGCTTCACCACTCTCTTAACCTCTCTCTTTTTCTCCATATACTCTTCCCTCCTTGCATCACTTCTACTTTGTAAAAACTTCTCATATGCTAACTTTTTCTCCCTTACTACTCTCTTTACATCATCATTCCACCAATCGCTCCTCTTCCCTCCTGCACCCACTTTCCTGTAACCACAAACTTCTGCTGAACACTCTAACACTACATTTTTAAACCTACCCCATACCTCTTCGACCCCATTGCCTATGCTCTCATTAGCCCATCTATCCTCCAATAGCTGTTTATATCTTACCCTAACTGCCTCCTCTTTTAGTTTATAAACCTTCACCTCTCTCTTCCCTGATGCTTCTATTCTCCTTGTATCCCATCTATCTTTTACTCTCAGTGTAGCTACAACTAGAAAGTGATCTGATATATCTGTGGCCCCTCTATAAACATGTACATCCTGAAGTCTACTCAACAGTCTTTTATCTACCAATACATAATCCAACAAACTACTGTCATTTCGCCCTACATCATATCGTGTATACTTATTTATCCTCTTTTTCTTAAAATATGTATTACCTATAACTAAACCCCTTTCTATACAAAGTTCAATCAAAGGGCTCCCATTATCATTTACACCTGGCACCCCAAACTTACCTACCACACCCTCTCTAAAAGTTTCTCCTACTTTAGCATTCAAGTCCCCTACCACAATTACTCTCTCACTTGGTTCAAAGGCTCCTATACATTCACTTAACATCTCCCAAAATCTCTCTCTCTCCTCTGCATTCCTCTCTTCTCCAGGTGCATACACGCTTATTATGACCCACTTCTCGCATCCAACCTTTACTTTAATCCACATAATTCTTGAATTTACACATTCATATTCTCTTTTCTCCTTCCATAACTGATCATTTAACATTACTGCTACCCCTTCCTTTGCTCTAACTCTCTCAGATACTCCAGATTTAATCCCATTTATTTCCCCCCACTGAAACTCTCCTACCCCCTTCAGCTTTGTTTCGCTTAGGGCCAGGACATCCAACTTCTTTTCATTCATAACATCAGCAATCATCTGTTTCTTGTCATCCGCACTACATCCACGCACATTTAAGCAACCCAGTTTTATAAAGTTTTTCTTCTTCTCTTTTTTAGTAATTGTATACAGGAGAAGGGGTTACTAGCCCATTGCTCCCGGCATTTTAGTCGCCTCATACGACACGCATGGCTTACGGAGGAAAGATTCTTTTCCACTTCCCCATGGACAATAGAAGAAATAAAAAAGAACAAGAGCTATTTAGAAAAAGGAGAAAAACCTAGATGTATGTATATATATATATGCATGTGCGTGTCTGTGAAGTGTGACCAAAGTGTTAGTAGGAGTAGCAAGATATCCCTGTTATCTTAGCGTGTTTATGAGACAGAAAAAGAAACCAGCAATCCTACCATCATGCAAAACAATTACAGGTTTTTGTTTCACAGTCATCTGGCAGGACGGTAGTACTTCCCTGGGTGGTTGCTGTCTACCAACCTACTACCATGAATATATATATATATTGCATATATATATATTGCATATATATATATATATATATGCAATAAGATCACAGTAAACAGGTGATTTCACAATATGAAGAACAACCACTGTGAAAAAATAGTGAAATTCCGAGTGCTTCTCAGATTATCAAGGAGGCCTGGTCACAGACCGGGCCGCGGGGGCGTTGACCCCCGGAACTCTCTCCAGGTAAACTCCAGGTACTATAAAAAAGCGCTTGGAATTTCACTATTTTTTTTACAATGGTTATTATGCATGTATTTAATCATTTTTGCTCATCGGCCGTATCCGACCGATGTAGCGTTACTCGAGAAAGAAGAAACAGATGTAAGGAACATAAGAAAGAAGGAACACTGCAACAGGCCTACTGACCCATGCGGAGCAGGTCCATGTCTCCCCCCCCCCAGGATAAGCCCAATGACCCACCAGGTCAGGTTACTTCCACTTAAGGAAAGAGCACGGCACCAGACCTAGTAGCACAAGCTAATCAGGTCCAACTCACACCCACTCATGTATTTATCTAACCTATTTTTAAAACTACACAATATTTTAGCTTGAATAACTGTACTCGGGAGTTTGTTCCACTCATCCACGACTCTATTACCATATTACCTCTATTACCTCTATTACCATAGTATGAAACAATATTGTTTCATACTATGGAACAATGCTCTTCTCCAGACTGAGGGACTGACCACCTCAAAACTTTAAGGGTGATGGACTGATTACATCGTCTTCAAGTATCTTCTGCTTCTATCAACTTTTCTGTACTTGACTGAAGAAGCCTACTGTGTAGGCGAAACGTTTCATAATAAAGATACCTAACTGTTGCATATGTGTCTTACCTGTAACTTTATTACCAGCTACTAAACCTCACTTTAAATCCATTATAAAAACGAGCGATCTTCATCTATCAAAGCTGAGTCATTGATCACATTAAAATAACTATATACTTCTTCTACTGTCCAAAAGTGGGACAATTTCTGAACCAGACTGATGAAACCTGCATACTGTCGAAACGTTTGGTCAAAAAATATGCTTAAGAATTGCAAATGTGTCTTAATCACCGACACAAACTGAAGAACCTCCACTTCGAGGTATCTTAGATCAACAGATAAACGAAAAAAAAACGCTGACTGACCCCATCCAGGAAATTTCAGGTGTTTTGTTGATTGTCAGGTGGAGCTGCGATCAATGACAGCACGAGAAGTGTCTCCTCTGGAGCCCAAGTGGGGAAAAGGAATGTTCATTTCCTTGTTGAGAGCGGCTTCCAGGGGTCGGATGACGCCGCTTATAGTCCTTACACACAATCTCCTAACCTCCTCCTTCACGAGCAACCAGAAAAGAAACCAGAGGCAACCTAAAACCGAACTGCTGTTGAAGAAAGTATATACTAGTGTCCTGTGTAATATAGTCGTAGCAGTGTGAGCAATTTACAATAGATTTACTAAGCCAAACCGGCGAGTTAGGCCTATACAGCAGGGGTGTTTGCTTCTGAATAAACGGCGGGACACTTGTACCATATATCTGCAAAAATCAATCTGAACTTAACTAAAATTACATATATGCATAAAATATACATAATATATATATATATATATATATATATATATATATATATATATATATATATATATATATATATATAAATAGTGTGTGTGTGTGTGGTGCCGAATAGGTAAAACTGGTCAATTGGCAAGAACTCATTTAAAATTAAGTCCTTTCGAAATTTTCTCTTATACGTTTAGAGATTTTTTTTAATTTATGTTAATGTTAAAATTAATAATTTTGTACTAAAAGAACCTCAGAAAACTGACCTAACCTTATTATAACAAGCAGAATTTAATATAGCCTAATCCATCTAAACATATTTTAGATAAGTTTACAATAATTTAATAATGAACGAACACAATGAAATACATATTTTCGTTAGGTTCAGAATTATTTTTTTGTGAAATTGCATACTCAAATTTTCGCTTGCCTTATTCGGAAAGAAGAGCGTTGCTATTGAAGCCAAAATAGCAAGTTTTACCTATTCGGCACGATATATATGTATGTATGTATATATATATATATATATATATATATATATATATATATATATATATATATATATATATATATATATATATATATATATATATTGATAAATTAGACACATGTGCAACTCTTGGCTATCTTTATTGAGGAAACGTTTCGCCACACAGTGGCTTCATCAGTCCATACATAGGAGAAACTTGAAGAACAGGAGGAGAATGAGGTAATCAGTCCCTCAACCTTGAGTCGATGTGTTCAGTCCATCAATCTTGAGTAGAATACGGCAGATGAGCGGAGAAGCAGCTTATAAACCGTATGGCAGGAGAGGTGCAGCAGTCATAGATAGTGTCACATTTGTTCAATGTGGAAGTAGGTTGTGCCCAAGAATTAGCGAAGAATTCCTAAGTATTAAGATCCCAAGAAGTTGCAGTTTCTGACAGGTTTGTAGATGAATGGTTCAGAGAACCGACATGTTCTTCAAGTTTCTCCTATGTATGGACTGATGAAGCCACTGTGTGGCGAAACGTTTCCTCAATAAAGATACCCAAGAGTTGCACATGTGTCTAATTTATCAACATGTCGGTTCTCTGAACCATTCATCTACAAATATATATATATAAATATATATATAAATATATATATATATATATATATATATATATATATATATATATATATATATACTTCATTAATGATCAATAGGTTTATTATAACTGTAACGGAATGTAACTACATAGATTTTTCCATATTTATCTCTCTCACAGAAACTGCACTTTATTTCTAATGAAGCAAATACTACAGTATTTCCTCTTGAAAAAATCCAATATTTATACATTTCAACTTCTCAATTTCATTTTTTTCCACTAGTTTTATGTGAATGCTTTCAACATGAACTCACTCACTTGCTCTTCCGAATTATTTATACTTCACGCAGTAACCCTACACAGAAAAATATTTCTTTACGTGGAAACACCACAGGAATACTTACGAAGGTCTCACAATATACTATTCAGAACTTGTCTGGCTCACTGCTACACCGGTATTCCTCTTTTATTAACTTGAAATACTGTTATTTTTAGGTATCCTCAAATGAGCACATTTAAGTGGTTGTCTAATTTTTTTTTTCCTCCTACTCCGATTTTAATTTGCTCATAACCGAAGAGAATGCCTCAACCAATCGACTTCAAAATTTCTTCACTTGTGTAGGTTAGCAAGGATCAAATTCTAGAAGCAATTGACATGTTCAGTTGCAGTACGACCAAAGCTACTGAACTCATTTCCAGCATCCTGGAACAGCTTCAATAACTTCTAAAACTTTCAGCAGCGGAGCTTGAAATGTTCACAAATGGCACCAATAACGGTTTACCTCTTATGAACGGCTTCAGTATTTAATAGCCGATTCATCTTAGGCCAGGATAGTACCTATTAAGCTTCGTTTGAGCGTAGGTAAATTTGTTGTTAGTAAAATGGAATCTATGTAATCCGTGTCATAGGTTACGAATTTACCAATTTTACTGAATAAAAGGGTTAAAAGATTATTAATAGGAAGAAATAAATGTAATTATGTGAGGTGTAAGGATATGCCAAAGTATCGGGATCGCTTGGTATCGGCTATTGTTGCGGTATTTCTATCAGATAACTACCGACTTATATCAGCCGATACTTTTTAAAATATTAATGTTACATGTGAACTTAAAAATAGTAACTAACACACTATCATACGACTGTGAGTGTAGCTCATTCACACACATAAATACACACACATATACTTACATACACACACACACACAGTTCGTGGAGGGTCAAGAAAAACTAATTCTAGGTGTAATATACCGACCTCCAGGCTTGGATCACGATAGAGGGAGACTTCTTTGGGACGAAATTGTTAGGGCTTCTGGACACAGTAACGTAGTCATAGTAGGGGACTTTAACTTTAGACAAATTGACTGGAATTCTTTGACAGGTATTCTAGAGTTCAGTGACTTCATGGAAACAGTTCAGGACTGTTTTGTGAAACAGAGTGTAACTGAACCTACCAGGGGTAATAATTTGCTAGACCTAGTCTTGTCAAATAAGGAAACACTCGTGAATAATCTGGAGATCACTGAAGAGCTTGGCGCAAGTGATCACAAATCCATCACCTTTAGCATTAATTGGGAATGCAAGAATAATGATAATACAGTAAAAATCCCTGATTTTCGTTCTGCCGATTATAATGGACTTAGGGAACATCTGTCTAATCTTGATTGGGGTTATCTAGCTAATGATTTTGACGATTATCATACTTATGAATATGAAGGGATCTGCTTTTATGATTGTTTTCTTAATAATGTACACAGTGCCCAGAGTATATACATTCCCCAGAGAGAAATTAGGTCTAATAATAACGATCCCAAATGGGTTAACAGGAGGCTAAAGCATCTATTAGGGGAGAAAAGGGGAATTTATAGGCGCATCAGAAGAGGAGAGGTTAACCTTACTGACCAATATGTTCAGCTTAAAAGAGAAGTAAAAAAGGCGATTAGAAAGGCTAAACGTGACTATGAAATTAGAGTCGCTAATGAATCAAAGACTAATCCAAAGGGGTTCTTTCAAGTGTATAGGACGAAGGTGAAGGAAAAAGTAGGACCTCTGAAATCTGGGAATGGACAGCTGACGGATAATGAACTGGAAATGTGTTCCTTATTTAATGACTATTTTTTGTCAGTTTTTACACAGGAAGATGTAAATGAGATTCCAGTAATTAACAATTATTTAGTTCCTGATGAATTTAAGTTAACTAATATTACTGTCACGAGGGACATGGTTATTAAACAGATAGACAAACTGAAACAAAATAAGTCCCCGGGACCCGATGAGTTGTTTTCAAGGGTTCTTAAGGAATGCAAGATGGAGCTTAGTCAGCCATTAACGAGTGTATTCAATGCGTCCATCCTTACCAGTGTTGTGCCAGAGATGTGGAAGATGGCTAATGTGGTTCCTATATTCAAATCAGGGGATAAGTCCACTCCTTCAAATTACCGTCCAATAAGCCTGACATCTATAGTGGGCAAGTTATTAGAATCAATTATAGCTGACATTATCAGAAGTCACCTTGATGAGCATAACTTGATAAATGAATCTCAGCATGGATTCACGAGAGGTCGTTCCTGCCTGACAAACTTACTGACGTTCTTCAATAGAACATTTGAGGCAGTTGACAGTGATAAGGAATATGATATTGTTTGTTTGGATTTTAGTAAAGCCTTCGACAGAGTACCTCACAAGAGACTCTTAAGAAAAGTGGAAGCTCATGGTATAGGAGGTAAAGTTCTAGCATGGATTGAGGCATGGCTTACCAATAGAAAGCAGAGAGTTACCATTAATGGAGTGAAATCTGAATGGGGATTAGTCACTAGTGGCATTCCACAAGGATCAGTTTTATGCCCTCTCTTGTTCATAATTTACATTAATGACCTTGATGAAGGGATTACTAGTGACATGAGTAAGTTTGCTGATGATACAAAGATAGGCCGTATAATTCACTCTGAGGAGGATATCAATGAACTCCAGGACGATTTGAACAAATTAATGTCTTGGTCTGAGAAATGGCAGATGAAGTTTAATGTGGATAAGTTTAAGGTACTTGCCCTTGGTAATGAAAATAACCCTCGAAGCTATAATCTAGGTGAAGTAGAGCTTGGTCATACAGAATGTGAAAAAGACTTGGGAGTCATGGTAAGCAGAAATCTAAAGCCAAGACAGCAGTGCCTCAGTGTGCGCAACAAGGCCAACAGATTACTTGGATTTATCTCAAGAAGTATAAGTAACAGAAGTCCAAAAGTTATTTTACAGCTCTATACATCACTAGTGAGGCCTCATTTATATTATGCTGCTCAGTTTTGGTCCCCTTACTACAGGATGGACATAGACTCATTAGAGAACATACAGAGAAGAATGACTAAAATGATTTACTGTGTAAGGAACCTCCCGTATGAAGATAGACTTAAAGCCTTAAATCTCCACTCTCTGGAGAGGCGTAGAATGAGGGGAGATATCATTGAAGTGTATAAGTGGATGACGGGCATA
The DNA here is from genome assembly GCF_038502225.1 of Cherax quadricarinatus. Taxonomy (NCBI): domain Eukaryota; kingdom Metazoa; phylum Arthropoda; class Malacostraca; order Decapoda; family Parastacidae; genus Cherax; species Cherax quadricarinatus. The sequence goes on along the minus strand of NC_091303.1, from coordinate 49,572,612 downwards.
AACAAGGGAGACATTAATAAAGTACTGAGGGTGTCGAACCAGGTAAGAACCAGGAATAATGGATTTAAGTTGGATAAATTTAGATTTAGAAAGGACATAGGTAAGTACTGGTTTTCTAACAGAGTTGTAGATGCGTGGAACAGTCTTCCCAGTGGGGTGATAGAGGTTAGGACCTTGGGTAGCTTTAAGAAGAGACTGGACAAATATATGAGTGGGAGGGGCTGGGTTTGATTGGTGTGAAGGGGTACGGGAGTTATTTCTTGAGTAGCTTTAGGTAGATGTCGTTTTGATAAGGACCTGCCTCGTATGGGCCAGTAGGCCTTCTGCAGTGTTCCTACATTCTTATGTTCTTATGGTGGGTGCAGACGTGGGGGCACAAGGCTCAGAGAACCTTAGTGTTTTTAAGGCGTGCAGTAACTGCTAGCAGTAATCAGTGGTAGTGACAACGTCAGTGAACAATCCTACGAGTGATAACTAAAGATATTAGTTAAAAAAAAAGCCGAGAGGAAGCCTAAATCGTTAATATTTCAAAGTGCCAAACCGTTGGGGGTCCACTAGGCACGGTTGCCACACAGATTCAAATATACAGAGATCAAAGAGAGTGTGGGTGTTCAAGAATTACCAGCGCTTGGCTAACAAGTGAAATGTGGGGCACCATACAGTGAGAGTGAAAAAGTTAATAAGCAAAAGGAGAAAGGAAAAATAAAATATACAACAAGGGATGGTGGCAGGAGTAGGCCTGCTGAAGCAGTGACGTAACAACAGTTGTATGCCATTATACATATAAAATGTAACACCAAATGTGAAGTGTATTCTGTCATAAGTGAAAAGTGAAATCACTTGAGGAATGCGGGATGCATGAGCATATATGGTTATAAACATCACGGGTGAAGGGTTTACAAAATAGTGATAGAAGGCCTATGTATGACGACTACGGCATCAGCATCTGGCAACTTGTCATGACACCGCTGCCAGTGCAAGTATTGCTCACCTGTTGAGGATGCATATTGCAGGGTTCTGAGTTCTGGTCTTGCATCACTGTTAGATAGTGGTCACTCACTCCTGCAAGCTATTACCAGAATTAGAGTAGAAATAACATAGATTTTAGTAAGGCATTTGATAGAGTTCCGCACCAAAGACTGTTAAAGAAAGTAGCAGCTCATGGCATTGGGGGAAGGGTGCTCTCGTGGATCGAATCATGGCTCACAGACAGGAAGCAGAGAGTGTCCATGAATGGGGTTAAATCCGAGTGGGGTTCAGTAACAAGTGGTGTTCCACAGGGATCAGTCTTGTGCCCGTTGTTGTTTATAATATATATCAATGATCTTGATGAAGGAATTACTAGTGATATGAGCAAATTCGCCGATGACACAAAGATAGGTAGGATAATTGATTCAAACGTAGATGTTAGGGAACTTCAGGAGAATTTAGACAAACTCTATTCTTGGTCAGAAAAGTGGCAGATGCAGTTCAATGTAGATAAATGCAAGGTTCTGAAGCTCGGGGGTGTCCATAACCCTAGCACTTATAAGTTAAATAAAGTAGAAGTTAGCCATACAGATTGCGAAAAGGACTTGGGGGTTATGGTAAGCAGGAACCTTAAACCAAGACAGCAATGCCTAAGCGTACGTAATAAGGCAAATAGATTACTGGGATTTATATGTAAAGTAAAAGGACACAAGTGCAACTAATGTGACATTTATTGTGGCAACGTTTCGCTCTCCAGGAGCTTTATCAAGCCATTATATCAAGAAGTGTAAGCAACAGAAGTCCAGAGGTCATACTGCAGCTTTATACATCATTAGTAAGGCCTCACCTAGATTATGCAGCTCAGTTCTGGTCTCCATATTACAGAATGGATATAAATTCGTTAGAAAACATTCAGCGTAGGATGACTAAATTAATACATAGCATTGGAAATCTTTCTTATGAAGAAAGATTGAAGACTCTTAAGTTACATTCACTTTTTAGACGAAGAATGAGGGAAGACCTGATCGAAGTGTATAAGTGGAAGATGGGTATTAATAAAGGGGATATTAACAAGGTCTTGAGGATATCTCTCCAAGAGAGAACCCGCAGTAATGGATTTAAATTGGATAAGTTTAGATTTAGAAAGGACATAGGAAAGTATTGGTTTGGAAATAGGGTAGTTGATGAGTGGAACAGTCTACCTAGTTGGGTTATTGAGGCTAGGACTTTGGGTAGTTTCAAATTTAGGATGGATAAGATGGAAAGTATTGGTTTGGAAATAGGTTAGATGATGAGTGGAACAGTCTACCTAGTTGGGTTATTGAGGCTAGAACTTAGGGTAGTTTCAAATTTAGATAGGATAGATAGGGTAGTTGATGAGTGGAACAGTCTACCTAGTTGGGTTATTGAGGCTAGGACTTTGGGTAGTTTCAAATTTAGGTTGGATAAGTACATGAGTGGGAGGGGTTGGATTTGAGTGGGACTTGCACATCGGAGCTTGTTTCTTGGGTGGCATTGAAAATTGGGTTGGTCAAATGTTTGTTAGTGGGATGAATTGTAAAGGACCTGCCTAGTATGGGCCAACAGGCCTGCTGCAGTGTTCCTCCTTTCTTATGTTCTTATGTTAAGAATTGAGGGCCGCGAAGATGGAGATACGGCGATTGACCGAGGAAAACAAGAGGATTCGTAGTAGTCCTCCTGTTTCGAGTCCTCAGGTCAAGAAGGGATCGTGGTCAGTGGCTGGACAGCAGGGGACGACGAAGTTGACGATCAAGAAGACGAATGGAAAGCCAGAAACGATGAAGAAGAAAGAGACTGCTGTGGAAACTCCTGTGGAAATCTCCAACGCATTGTCGGTGCTACCCGACGAATGTGAGTCGACTACTGGGATCGTCACGACGAACGACAACAAGGAAGGTAAGAATATTGTTGTTGTTGGGGATAGCCAGGTTAGATACATGGATAGGGCATTCTGCTTGAAGGACAGGAGTAGGAGACAAAGGGTATGCTTTCCTGGGGCTGGGATGGAGGACATTGTTAGCCGGCTTGACAACATCATGAACGGTAATGGGATCAATCCTATTATTTGCCTCAGTGCTGGAGGCAATGATGTAGGCAAGCGTAGAAGTGAGGATTTAGTTAGAAAGTTCAGGACAGCTATAGACATAATTAGGAAGAAGGGGGGGGGCGCCCTGTTATATGTGGCATTTTGCCAAGAAGAGGTGTTGGTAATGAATGGTTGTCCAGAACAATTGGTATTAATTGTTGGCTGGATAAACACTGTAAGGATAATGCAGTACCATTCATTGACAACTGGGACAACTTCTATGGCCGAAATGACATGTATGCCAGGGATGGGGTTCACTTATCCAGGGCAGGTGTGGGTTTTCTTGTTAACTCAGTTGAGGGGGTTGTTAGGACTTTAAACTAGGATTAGTTAGAGGTATGGGTTTAGAAATGATAAATAATGAGTATGGATATGGGAATATAAACACAAATGCAGTATAATGTGATCCTTTATTGACTACGTTTCGCCCACACAGTGGGCTTTTTCAAGTCACAAACAGAACTACCTGGGGTGGAAGGAACGCGAGTATTTATAGTCCGGCTGAGGTCAGGTGAAGAATGCTGCATCTGATGATGTACCGAGTATGGTTATAGAGTCTAAAAACTTGGGTAGCTTGGAAAGGAGATTGGATAAGTTTGTGAGCAGACTTTCTACAGTGTTCTTATGTGGGATAGCGATGAAGAAGTTTCTTGGCAAGTGGTTCAGCTATGTTATAGAAGCCACTATTCTGGTTGAAGTTGTCGGATATAGAAATAAGTGATGATTCCAGGATTCTTCGGTATTGAGTGTTCTCTTCTGTGGCGATAAGTCTTGAGTTTCTGTAGTTTATCAAGTGGTTGTGTGAATTACGGTGTTGTACGCAGGCATTCCTTGTGTCGTCAGACCTGCTTGCGTATTGGTGTTCTGAAATACGTGTTTGGAGGTCCCTTGATGTTTCGCCCAAGTATAACTTGTTGCAGTCATTACAAGGGATTATGTATACCCCTGCAGAGGATGGAGGCTTGTCCTGCCTACTACTGGTGATGTCCTTGATGGTCGTGGTTGTGGAGGTAGATACTTGGAATGATGTTTTGGCAAAGATGTTGGAAACATGTTTGGCAATGGAGTTGGTGGGAAGGACTATGTATCTCTTCTCGGCAGTGTCTTCTCTGGGTGTGTTGAAGATGTTTAATGCTCGCCGTCTGCAGTCTCTGATGAAGTGACGAGGATAGTGGAGTTTAGAAAATATTTGTTCAATTATAGTGCATTCTTCCTCAAGGAACTCGCTGCTGCAGATTCTGAGTGCACGCAGGAAGAAGCCTATAATTACACCACGTTTGGTTTTGATGTCGTGGTGAGAGTAGAAGTGGAGAAGATCGTTTTGGTTGGTGGGTTTTCGATAGACTTTAAAACGAAGTTCGTGGTCAGCTTTGCAGAGCAGGACATCAAGGAAAGGAAGAGTGTTGTCGACTTCTTCTTCAAGTGTGAACTGGATTGAAGGCTCGACCTGGTTGAGCTTGTCTTGGAGAGCTTGAACGTTGAAGCGTTTAGGAGTTATGAGGAGAATGTCGTCAACATAACGGAGCCAGGTGACAGACGAAGGAATAAGGGTGGAGAAACGTTCGGCTTCTAGATGTTCCATGTATAGGTTCGCCAGGACTGCACTGAGTGGCGAACCCATGGGTAGTCCAAAAGTCTGCTGAAAGAGGTGATTTTCGAAAGAGAAACACGTAAAGCCAACACATAGTTCAACAAGGTCGATGAAATCGCTGGCTGGAATGGGAAGATCAAGTGAATCGTCAATTTTCCTGCGCAAGAGATCGATGGCTTGTGTAGTAGGTACTTTGGTGAATAGGGAAGTCACGTCAAGGCTGGAAAGTTTCTTGTTCCTGATGTTGCGAATGCGATTGAGAAGATCACCCGAGTGTTTGAGATGTGCTGGACTGATAGTGCCCAAGAGTTTAGAGAGGTGTTTGGCGAGAATTCCTGAGAGCTGGTGGGGAGCACTGCCTATTCCCGAGGATATGGGCCTCAGTGGGATACCAGGCTTGTGAGTCTTTGGCAGGCCGTACATTCTGGCAGGTCTGGGGTTGCTGGGCATGGTGTGCAGAAGTTTCTTCCCTTGTTCTGAGCCCCTCAGAATGCGGCGAGTCCTTTGAAGAAAAGTTTTAGTAAGGTTGTCCACTTGGTTAGTTGTGAGAGGTTTGTAGGTATCTGGGTCATTAAGTAGATTGAGCATTTTGTTCCTGTAATCGTCAGTGTTCATGATAACAACACCACCTCCTTTATCAGCGGTGGTGACCCTGATGGTCGTGTCTTCTGCTAAACCTTTGAGTGCATTGATGTAACGTCGAGGTATGACTGGGGAGCTGCGTATTGAGATGGCTGCTGAGATGATGCCTTGAAGATAGCCTTTTTGGAAGTCGGAGTCATTGTGTCTGTAGTTTTTGGCGATGAAATTGAGGTCTTGTTTTGGTTTCGTAATTCCTGTTGCGAATTTGAGGCCTAAGCTGAGGGCTTCAGTTTCTGTGGTTGACAGTGGACGAGATGAAAGATTTTGAATAATTTCAGGCCTTCCTAAACTTTTCCAATTACTATTATAGCAGAGTGTTTGTAGTTTCCTAGTAAGTCTGATCTTCTGTTGAACATTCGCTGTGGTAACTCTGCTGCGAATGATTTCGGCGGTGCGTCTGTTCATGTTGCCCCGGCAGTGCTCCCCACCAGCTCTCAGGAATTCTCGCCAAACACCTCTCTAAACTCTTGGGCACTATCAGTCCAGCACATCTCAAACACTCAGGTGATCTTCTCAATCGCATTCGCAACATCAACATCAGGAACAAGAAACTTTCCAGCCTTGACGTGACTTCCCTATTCACCAAAGTACCTACTACACAAGCCATCGATCTCTTGCGCAGGAAAATTGACGATTCACTTGATCTTCCCATTCCAGCCAGCGATTTCATCGACCTTGTTGAACTATGTGTTGGCTTTACGTGTTCCTCTTTCGAAAATCACCTCTTTCAGCAGACTTTTGGACTACCCATGGGTTCGCCACTCAGTGCAGTCCTGGCGAACCTATACATGGAACATCTAGAAGCCGAACGTTTCTCCACCCTTATTCCTTCGTCTGTCACCTGGCTCCGTTATGTTGACGACATTCTCCTCATAACTCCTAAACGCTTCAACGTTCAAGCTCTCCAAGACAAGTTCAACCAGGTCGAGCCTTCAATCCAGTTCACACTTGAAGAAGAAGTCGACAACACTCTTCCTTTCCTTGATGTCCTGCTCTGCAAAGCTGACCACGAACTTCGTTTTAAAGTCTATCGAAAACCCACCAACCAAAACGATCTTCTCCACTTCTACTCTCACCACGACACCAAAACCAAACGTGGTGTAATTATAGGCTTCTTCCTGCGTGCACTCAGAATCTGCAGCAACGAGTTCCTTGAGGAAGAATGCACTATAATTGAACAAATATTTTCTAAACTCCACTATCCTCGTCACTTCATCAGAGACTGCAGACGGCGAGCATTAAACATCTTCAACACACCCAGAGAAGACACTGCCGAGAAGAGATACATAGTCCTTCCCACCAACTCCATTGCCAAACATGTTTCCAACATCTTTGCCAAAACATCATTCCAAGTATCTACCTCCACAATCACGACCATCAAGGACATCACCAGTAGTAGGCAGGACAAGCCTCCATCCTCTGCAGGGGTATACATAATCCCTTGTAATGACTGCAACAAGTTATACGTGGGCGAAACATCAAGGGACCTCCAAACACGTATTTCAGAACACCAATACGCAAGCAGGTCTGACGACACAAGGAATGCCTGCGTACAACACCGTAATTCACACAACCACTTGATAAACTACAGAAACTCAAGACTTATCGCCACAGAAGAGAACACTCAATACCGAAGAATCCTGGAATCATCACTTATTTCTATATCCGACAACTTCAACCAGAATAGTGGCTTCTATAACATAGCTGAACCACTTGCCAAGAAACTTCTTCATCGCTATCCCACATAAGAACACTGTAGAAAGTCTGCTCACAAACTTATCCAATCTCCTTTCCAAGCTACCCAAGTTTTTAGACTCTATAACCACACTCGGTACATCATCAGATGCAGCATTCTTCACCTGACCTCAGCCGGACTATAAATACTCGCGTTCCTTCCACCCCAGGTAGTTCTGTTTGTGACTTGAAAAAGCCCACTGTGTGGGCGAAACGTAGTCAATAAAGGATCACATTATACTGCATTTGTGTTTATATTGCCATTGTGTCGGTATTTTATACCATTTATTTCCATCGAGTATGGATATATTGACTTATGCTCTGATATTAAGAATCTTAATAGTAACTGTCATGGAGTAACTCTGGGTAATGATAATTTCAGAAATTGTGTAAAAACAAAGATGAATAGGAAAAATGTGCAGAAGAAAAAACATATGATGGTATTTTATGCTAACAGTCGAAGTGCAAGAAATAAAATGAATGAACTACGTTTGGTAGCATGTGCAGGGAACTTTGATATCATTGCATTAACTGAAACGTGCTATGATTTAAAGAGTCGGGATATGACTGCAGAGTGTAATATTCAGGGATTTAAGTTGTTCAATGTGGATAGATGTAATGGGAAGGGGGGAGGAGTTGCATTGTATGCTCGAGAAAATATTAATTGTTGCATAAAAACAGGTATAAAAATAGATGGAGCAGTAACAGAGTCTGTTTGGGTAGAGTTCGTGGAGGGTCAAGAAAAACTAATTCTAGGTGTAATATACCGACCTCCAGGCTTGGATCACGATAGAGGGAGACTTCTTTGGGACGAAATTGTTAGGGCTTCTGGACACAGTAACATAGTCATAGCAGGGGACTTTAATTTTAGTCAAATTGACTGGAATTCTTTGACAGGTAATCTAGAGTCCAGTGACTTTATGGAAACAGTTCAGGACTGTTTTCTGAAACAGCGTAACTGAGCCTACCAGGGGTAATAATTTGCTAGACCTAGTCTTGTCAAATAAGGAAACACTCGTGAATAATCTGGAGATCACTGAAGAGCTTGGCGCAAGTGATCACAAATCCATCACCTTTAGCATTAATTGGGAATGCAAGAATAATGATAATAGAGTAAAAATCCCTGATTTTCGTTCTGCCGATTATAATGGACTTAGGGAATATCTGTCTAATCTTCATTGGGGTTATCTAGCTAATGATTTTATTGACGATAATCATACTTATGAATATGAAGGGATCTGCTTTTATGATTGTTTTCTTGATAATGTACACAGTGCCCAGAGTACATACATTCCCCAGAGAGAAATTAGGTCTAATAATAACGATCCCAAATGGGTTAACAGGAGGCTAAAGCATCTATTAGGGGAGAAAAGGGGAATTTATAAGTGCATCAGAAGAGGAGAGGTTAACCTTACTGACCAATATGTTCAGCTTAAAAGAGAAGTAAAAAAGGCGATTAGAAAGGCTAAACGTGACTATGAAATTAGAGTTGCTAATGAATCAAAGACTAATCCAAAGGGGTTCAAGTGTATAGGACGAAGGTGAAGGAAAAAGTAGGACCTCTGAAAACTGGGAATGGACAGCTGACGGATAATGAACTGGAAATGTGTTCCTTATTTAATGACTATATTTTGTCAGTTTTTACACAGGAAGATGTAAATGAGATTCCAGTAATTAACAATTATTTAGTTCCTGATGAATTTAAGTTAACTAATATTACTGTCACGAGGGACATGGTTATTAAACAGATAGACAAACTGAAACAAAATAAGTCCCCGGGACCCGATGAGTTGTTTTCAAGGGTATTTAAGGAATGCAAGATGGAGCTTAGTCAGCCATTAACGAGTGTATTCAATGCGTCCATCCTTACCAGTGTTGTGCCAGAGTTGTGGAAGATGGCTAATGTGGTTCCTATATTCAAATCAGGGGATAAGTCCACTCCTTCAAATTACCGTCCAATAAGCCTGACATCTATAGTGGGCAAGTTATTAGAATCAATTATAGCTGACATTATCAGAAGTCACCTTGAAGAGCATAACTTGATAAATGAATCTCAGCATGGATTCACGAGAGGTCGTTCCTGCCTGAAGGAAGGTGCTCTTCGCACCTACTCCTAGGTTGAGGGACTGATTACCTCATCTTCTGTACATAGTTCTACTGTCTTCAAGTTATGTCCTAGAATTTGTATTGATAAAGCCACTGGATGGCGAAACTTCTACAATAAAGATACCCAGATGTTGCACATGTGTCTTAATCTCATCTTGTCGGTATTATATACCATTCGTACACAACTGACGTTCTTCAATAGAACATTTGAGGCAGTTGACAGTGATAAGGAATATGATATTGTTTATTTGGATTTTAGTAAAGCCTTCGACAGAGTACCTCACAAGAGACTCTTAAGAAAAGTGGCAGCTCATGGTATAGGAGGTAAAGTTCTAGCATGGATTGAGGCATTGCTTACCAATAGAAAGCAGAGAGTTACCATTAATGGAGTGAGGTCTGAGTGGGGATTGGTCACTAGTGGCGTTCCACAAGGATCAGTTTTAGGCCCTCTCTTGTTCATAATTTACATTAATGACCTTGATGAAGGGATTACTAGTGACATGAGTAAGTTTGCTGATGATACAAAGAGAGGCCGTATAATTCACTCTGAGGAGGATATCAATGAACTCCAGGACGATTTGAACAAATTAATGTCTTGGTCTGAAAATGGCAGATGAAGTTTAATGTGGATAAGTGTAAGGTACTTGCCCTTGGTAGTGAAAATAACCCTCGAAGCTATAATCTAGGTGAAGTAGAGCTTGGTCATACAGAATGTGAAAAAGACTTGGGAGTCATGGTAAGCAGAAATCTAAAGCCAAGACAGCAGTGCCTTAGTGTGCGCAACAAGGAAAACAGATTGCTTGGATTTATCTCAAGAAGTGGTGACCTGTACTTAACTCTGTGAAGAAGTGTCTTGTTTGCTCCCGTGGACTGAACCAAGATGCCCTCCATCGAGCAACTTTACCAGCAACTTAAGGAAGAATTGAGGGCAGCGAAGATGGAGATACGGCGATTGACCGAGGAAAACAAGAGGATTCGTAGTAGTCCTCCTGTTTCGAGTCCTCAGGTCAAGAAGGCATCGTGGTCAGTGGGCTGGACAGAAGGGGACGACGAAGTTGACGATCAAGAAGACGAATGGAAAGCCAGAAACGATGAAGAAGAAAGAGACTGCTGTGGAAACTCCCGTGGAAACCTCCAACGCATTCTCGGTGCTACCCGACGAATGTGAGTCTACTACTGGGATCGTCACGACGAACGACAACAAGGAAGGTAAGAATATTGTTGTTGTTGGGGATAGCCAGGTTAGATACATGGATAGGGCATTCTGCTTGAAGGACAGGAGTAGGAGACAAAGGGTATGCTTTCCTGGGGCTGGGATGGAGGACATTGTTAGCCGGCTTGACAACATCATGAACGGTAATGGGATCAATCCTATTATTTGCCTCAGTGCTAGAGGCAATGATGTAGGCAAGCGTAGAAGTGAGGATTTAGTTAGAAAGTTCAGGACAGCTACAGACATGATTAGGAAGAAGGGGGGCGCCCTGTTATATGTGGCATTTTGCCAAGAAGAGGTGTTGGTAATGAATGGTTGTCCAGAACAATTGGTATTAATTGTTGGCTGGATAAACACTGTAAGGATAATGCAGTACCATTCATTGACAACTCGGACAACTTCTATGGCCGAAATGACATGTATGCCAGGGATGGGGTTCACTTATCCAGGGCAGGTGTGGGTTTTCTTGCTAACTCAGTTGAGGGGGTTGTTAGGACTTTAAACTAGGATTAGTTAGAGGTATGGGTTTAGAAATGATTAATAATGAGTATGGATATATTGACTTATGCTCTGATATTAAGAATCTTAATAGTAACTGTCATGGAGTAACTCTGGGTGATGATAATTTCAGAAATTGTGTAAAAACAAAGATGAACAGGAAAAATGTGCAGAAGAAAAAACATATGATGGTATTTTATGCTAACAGTCGAAGTGCAAAAAATAAAATTAATGAACTACGTTTGGTAGCATGTGCTGGGAACTTTGATATCATTGCATTAACTGAAACGTGGTATGATTTAAAGAGTCGGGATATGACTGCTGAGTGTAATATTCAGGGATTTAAGTTGTTCAATGTGGATAGATGTAATGGGAAGGGGGGAGGAGTTGCATTGTATTCTCGAGAAAATATTAATTGTTGCATAAAATCAGGTATAAAAATAGATGGAGCAGTAACAGAGTCTGTTTGGGTAGAGTTCGTGGAGGGTCAAGAAAAACTAATTCTAGGTGTAATATACCGACCTCCAGGCTTGGATCACGATAGAGGGAGACTTCTTTGGGACGAAATTGTTAGGGCTTCTGGACACAGTAACATAGTCATAGTAGGGGACTTTAACTTTAGCCAAATTGACTGGAATTCTTTGACAGGTAATCTAGAGTCCAGTGACTTCATGGAAGCAGTTCAGGACTGTTTTCTGAAACAGAGTGTAACTGAGCCTACCAGGGGTAATAATTTGCTAGACCTAGTCTTGTCAAATAAGGAAACACTCGTGAATAATCTGGAGATCACTGAAGAGCTTGGCGCAAGTGATCACAAATCCATCACCTTTAGCATTAATTGGGAATGCAAGAATAATGATAATACAGTAAAAATCCCTGATTTTCGTTCTGCCGATTATAATGGACTTAGGGAACATCTGTCTAATCTTGATTGGGGTTATCTAGCTAATGATTTTATTGACGATAATCATACTTACGAATATGAAGGGATCTGCTTTTATGATTGTTTTCTTAATAATGTACACAGTGCCCAGAGTATATACATTCCCCAGAGAGAAATTAGGTCTAATAATAACGATCCTAAATGGGTTAACAGGAGGCTAAAGCATCTATTAGGGGAGAAAAGGGGAATTTATAGGCGCATCAGAAGAGGAGAGGTTAACCTTACTGACCAATATGTTCAGCTTAAAAGAGAAGTAAAAAAGGCGATTAGAAAGGCTAAACGTGACTATGAAATTAGAGTTGCTAATGAATCAAAGACTAATCCAAAGGGGTTCTTTCAAGTGTATAGGACGAAGGTGAAGGAAAAAGTAGGACCTCTGAAATCTGGGAATGGACAGCTGACGGATAATGAACTGGAAATGTGTTCCTTATTTAATGACTACTTTCTGTCAGTTTTTACACAGGAAAATGTAAATGAGATTCCAGTAATTAACAATTATTTAGTTCCTGATGAATTTAAGTTAACTAATATTACTGTCACGAGGGACATGGTTATTAAACAGATAGACAAACAGAAACAAAATAAGTCCCCGGGACCCGATGAGTTGTTTTGAAGGGTACTTAAGGAATGCAAGATGGAGCTTAGTCAGCCATTAACGAGTGTATTCAATGCGTCCATCCTTACCAGTGCCAGAGTTGTGGAAGACGGCTAATGTGGTTCCTATATTCAAATCAGGGGATAAGTCCACTCCTTCAAATTACCGTCCAATAAGCCTGACATCTATAGTGGGCAAGTTATTAGAATCAATTATAACTGACATTATCAGAAGTCACCTTGAAGAGCATAACTTGATAAATGAATCTCAGCATGGATTCACGAGAGGTCGTTCCTGCCTGACAAACTTACTGACGTTCTTCAATAGAACATTTGAGGCAGTTGACAGTGATAAGGAATATGATATTGTTTATTTGGATTTTAGTAAAGCCTTCGACAGAGTACCTCACAAGAGACTCTTAAGAAAAGTGGCAGCTCATGGTATAGGAGGTAAAGTTCTAGCATGGATTGAGGCATGGCTTACCAATAGAAAGCAGAGAGTTACCATTAATGGAGTGAAATCTGAATGGGGATTAGTCACTAGTGGCGTTCCACAAGGATCAGTTTTAGGCCCTCTCTTGTTCATAATTTACATTAATGACCTTGATGAAGGGATTACTAGTGACATGAGTAAGTTTGCTGATGATACAAAGAGAGGCCGTATAATTCACTCTGAGGAGGATATCAATGAACTCCAGGACGATTTGAACAAATTAATGTCTTGGTCTGAAAAATGGCAGATGAAGTTTAATGTGGATAAGTGTAAGGTACTTGCCCTTGGTAATGAAAATAACCCTCGAAGCTATAATCTAGGTGAAGTAGAGCTTGGTCATACAGAATGTGAAAAAGACTTGGGAGTCATGGTAAGCAGAAATCTAAAGCCAAGACAGCAGTGCCTTAGTGTGCGCAACAAGGCCAACAGATTACTTGGATTTATCTCAAGAAGTATAAGTAACAGAAGTCCAAAAGTTATTTTACAGCTCTATACATCACTAGTGAGGCCTCATTTAGATTATGCTGCTCAGTTTTGGTCCCCTTACTACAGGATGGACATAGACTCATTAGAGAACATACAGAGAAGAATGACTAAAATGATTTACAATGTAAGGAACCTCACGTATGAAGATAGACTTAAAGCCTTAAATCTCCACTCTCTGGAGAGGCGTAGAATGAGGGGAGATATCATTGAAGTGTATAAGTGGATGACGGGCATAAACAAGGGAGACATTAATAAAGTACTGAGGGTGTCGAACCAGGTAAGAACCAGGAATAATGGATTTAAGTTGGATAAATTTAGATTTAGAAAGGACATAGGTAAGTACTGGTTTTCTAACAGAGTTGTAGATGCGTGGAACAGTCTTCCCAGTGGGGTGATAGAGGCCAGGACCTTGGGTAGCTTTAAGAAGAGACTGGACAAATATATGAGTGGGAGGGGCTGGGTTTGATTGGTGTCATGGGGTACGGGAGTTATTTCTTGAGTAGCTTTAGGTAGATGTCGTTTTGATAAGGACCTGCCTCGCATTGGCCAGTAGGCCTTCTGCAGTGTTCCTACATTCTTATGTTCTTGTGTTGAACATCAAAATGGTATACAATACCGACAGGTTGTTAGGTAAGACACATATGCAACAGTTAGACAACTTTATTCCGAAACGTTTCGCCTACACAGTAGGCTTCTTCAGTCGAATACAGAAAGTAGGCAGGAACAGTAGAGATGTGAAGACGATGTAATCAGTCCATCACCCTTAAAGTCGTAGAATTTGAGGTTGTCAGTCCCTCGGCCTGGAGAAGTTCAGTTCCATAGACAGGAACTATCTGAAGATCAAGCGACAGTGCGGAGACTTAAATACTGTCGGAAGGAGAGGTGCAGGGTAGTAGTAGTAGTAGTAGTAGTGAGAGGCAATTGAGAGGTCATGTCCCTCTCAGATCCAACCCTTCTCACTTGAAAAGCTTGTCCAAGGTGTTTTCTGTACCAAGATGCCACGTGTTGCAGTGTCTGACAAGATGAACATCAAAATGGTATACAATACCGACAGGTTGTTAGGTAAGACACATATGCAACAGTTAGACAACTTTATTCCGAAACGTTTCGCCTACACAGTAGGCTTCTTCAGTCGAATACAGAAAGTAGGCAGGAACAGTAGAGATGTGAAGACGATGTAATCAGTCCATCACCCTTAAAGTCGTAGAATTTGAGGTTGTCAGTCCCTCGGCCTGGAGAAGTTCAGTTCCATAGACAGGAACTATCTGAAGATCAAGCGACAGTGCGGAGACTTAAATACTGTCGGAAGGAGAGGTGCAGGGTAGTAGTAGTAGTAGTAGTAGTGAGAGGCAATTGAGAGGTCATGTCCCTCTCAGATCCAACCCTTCTCACTTGAAAAGCTTGTCCAAGGTGGCATCTTGGTACAGAAAACACCTTGGACAAGCTTTTCAAGTGAGAAGGGTTGGATCTGAGAGGGACATGACCTCTCAATTGCCTCTCACTACTACTACTACTACTACTACCCTGCACCTCTCCTTCCGACAGTATTTAAGTCTCCGCACTGTCGCTTGATCTTCAGATAGTTCCTGTCTATGGAACTGAACTTCTCCAGGCCGAGGGACTGACAACCTCAAATTCTACGACTTTAAGGGTGATGGACTGATTACATCGTCTTCACATCTCTACTGTTCCTGCCTACTTTCTGTATTCGACTGAAGAAGCCTACTGTGTAGGCGAAACGTTTCGGAATAAAGTTGTCTAACTGTTGCATATGTGTCTTACCTGTTCTTGTGTTCTTATTTATCCTACCTATCTTTGTGTCAGCGGCGAATTTGCTTATATCACTAGTAATACCTTCATCAAGGTCGTTGATATATATTATAAACCACAACGGGCCTAAGACTGATCCCTGTGGTACGCCACTTGTTACAGATTCCAACTCGGATTTAACCCCATTTAAGCATACTCTCTGCTTCCTATTAGTGAGCCATGACTCGATCCATGACAGCACTTTTCCCCCAATGCCATGAGCTGCCATTTTCTTTAACAGTCTATGGTGCGGTACTCTATCAAAAGCCTTACTAAAATCTAAATAAACATTATCGAATTCTTTATCATGATCAACGGCCTCAAAAGCTTTACTGAAGAAGGTTAATAAATTAGTTAGGCATGAACGGCCCTTCGTGAATCAATGCTGAGTATCATTAATCAACTATGCTTATCGAGATGGCTTATAATATTAGCTATAATTGACTAGTAATTTGCTTACAATTGAGGTTAGGCTTATTGGGCGGTAATTTGATGGTAACGACTTGTCCCCTGTTTTAAAAATAGGAATTGTAATAAAGTTGGTAGAATTACCGACAATATGTAAAGTAAAAGGACACATGTGCAACTAATGTGACATTTATTGTGGCAACGTTTTGCTCTCCAGGAGCTTTATCAAGCTTGATAAAGCTCCTGGAGAGCGAAACGTTGCCATAATAAATCGTAATGGCTTGATAAAGCTCCTGGAGAGCGAAACGTTGCCACAATAAATGTCACATTAGTTGCACATGTGTCCTTTTACTTTACAAAAATAGGAATTACATTAGCCATCTTCCACATATCAGACACTACACCTGTTTGAAGAGAAATATTAAAAATATTAGTCAATGGTTCACAAAGTTCAATTTTACACTTTTAAAGAAGCCTTGAAAAAATTTCATCAGGACCCGGGGATTTATTTTGCTTTAACCGGTCTATTTGTTTGATAACCAATTCGATAGTGACTGTGATATTACATAATTTATCATCAAGCCCACTATAAAAATTAATTACTGGGATATTGTATTAACTTACTTACTTACTTATTGCTAGTGTCTTGCTGAGTGAAAATCGAGAGAAAATAATTATTAAGAATAGAGCACATTTCATTCTCCTTGTCAGTAAGAGGCCCAGAGTTGTTTTTAAGGGGAACTATGTTGAAGATTGAGACACTTATGCAGCATATGGAAATCTTTATTCAGGAAACGTTTCGCCACACAGTGGCTTCATCAGTCCAATACAAAGAGGAAGGCGTAAGGAGAGGAGGAGAATGAGGTAATCAGTCCCTAAACCTGGAGTCGATGTGTTCAGATTGATGGACTGAACACATCGACTCCAGGTTGAGGGACTGATTACCTCATTCTCCTCCTCTCCTTACGTCTTCCTCTTTGTATTGGACTGATGAAGCCACTGTGTGGCGAAACGTTTCCTGAATAAAGATTTCCATATGCTGCATAAGTGTCTCAATCTTCAACTTGTCGGTTTTTCAAACCATTCATCACAAGGGGAACTATCTTATTTCTAACTTTTGTTCTATAAACCTGGACAAAACTTTTCGGGTTAGTTTTCAAATCCCTAGCAACTTTAATTTCATAGTCCCGTTTAGCTTTTCTTATCCCCTTTTTAACGTCCCTCTTAATGTCAATATACGGATTCATAAGATGACCCTCACCTCTTTTGATACGCCTATAAATTCCTTTTTTCTGTCCTAAAAGGTATTTGAGCACATTATTCATCTATTATGGGTCATTTCTATTCTATCTAATTTCTTTATATGGGAGGTATGTTCTCTGGGCAGCATGTATGTTAGGTAAGACACATATGCAACAGTTAGGTATCTTTATTGTGAAACGTTTCGCCTACACAGTAGGCTTCTTCAGTCAAGTACAGGAAAGGTTGATAGAAGCAGAAGATACTTGAAGACGATGTAATCAGTCCATCACCCTTAAAGTTTTGAGGTGGTCAGTCCCTCAGTCTGGAGAAGAGCATTGTTCCATAGTATGGAACAATATGCTCTTCTCCAGACTGAGGGACTGACCACCTCAAAACTTTAAGGGTGATGGACTGATTACATCGTCTTCAAGTATCTTCTGCTTCTATCAACCTTTCCTGTACTTGACTGAAGAAGCCTACTGTGTAGGCGAAACGTTTCACAATAAAGATACCTAACTGTTGCATATGTGTCTTACCTAACAACCTGTCGGTATTTTATACCATTTTAATGTTCAATCTGTCAGACACTGCAACACAAGGGTATCTTGGTACAGACCTGCAATCAACTTCGACAACTTCCACTAGTGAGAGGGGCTGGATTTGAGAGGGACCTCTCAACATCTGAGTTCTTACCTCTCCTACGTCTCACCTCTTGGCGCTATAAAAGCTCCATCCTGTCACTTCTTCTCCATATTGTTCCATACTATGGAACAATGCTCTTCTCCAGACTGAGGGACTGACCACCTCAAAACTTTAAGGGTGATGGACTGATTACATCGTCTTCAAGTATCTTCTGCTTCTATCAACCTTTCCTGTACTTGACTGAAGAAGCCTACTGTGTAGGCGAAACGTTTCACAATAAAGATACCTAACTGTTGCATATGTGTCTTACCTAACAACCTGTCGGTATTTTATACCATTTTAATGTTCAATCTGTCAGACACTGCAACACAAGGGTATCTTGGTACAGACCTGCAATCAACTTCGACAACTTCCACTAGTGAGAGGGGCTGGATTTGAGAGGGACCTCTCAACATCTGAGTTCTTACCTCTCCTACGTCTCACCTCTTGGCGCTATAAAAGCTCCATCCTGTCACTTCTTCTCCATATTGTTCCATACTATGGAACAATGCTCTTCTCCAGACTGAGGGACTGACCACCTCAAAACTTTAAGGGTGATGGACTGATTACATCGTCTTCAAGTATCTTCTGCTTCTATCAACCTTTCCTGTACTTGACTGAAGAAGCCTACTGTGTAGGCGAAACGTTTCACAATAAAGATACCTAACTGTTGCATATGTGTCTTACCTAACAACCTGTCGGTATTTTATACAATTTTAATGTTCAATCTGTCAGACACTGCAACACAAGGGTATCTTGGTACAGACCTGCAATCAACTTCGACAACTTCCACTAGTGAGAGGGGCTGGATTTGAGAGGGACCTCTCAACATCTGAGTTCTTACCTCTCCTACGTCTCACCTCTTGGCGCTATAAAAGCTCCATCCTGTCACTTCTTCTCCATATTGTTCCATACTATGGAACAATGCTCTTCTCCAGACTAAGGGACTGACCACCTCAAAACTTTAAGGGTGATGGACTGATTACATCGTCTTCAAGTATCTTCTGCTTCTATCAACCTTTCCTGTACTTGACTGAAGAAGCCTACTGTGTAGGCGAAACGTTTCACAATAAAGATACCTAACTGTTGCATATGTGTCTTACCTAACAACCTGTCGGTATTTTATACCATTTTAATGTTCAAGGCAGCATGTATAGTGTTTAGATAACTGTCATATTGATAGCTCTCTTCGTTACCCCAGTCAACAGATGATAAGTGTTCTCTAAGCCCATTGTAATCCGCTAAGCGAAAATCTGGGACTGTTACTGAATTATCCCTGATATCATACTTCCATTCAATGCTAAAGGTAATTGATTTGTGGTCACTTGTGCGAAATTCTTCTGAAATTTCTGAATTATTAACAAGTGATTCATTGTTTGCCAGAACCATGTCACAAAATTCAAAAAATTCCAATCTGACTAAAGTTGAAGTCTCCTAGAATTACAGCGTTATCGTGCCTTGTGGCCTTAACAATTTCCTCCCACAGTAGTCTTCCTTGGTCTCTATCCAAGTTTGGGGGACGGTATATCATGCCTAGAATAAATTTTTCATATCCCTCTGAAAACTCTACCAAAACAGACTCAGTATGTGTTTCGGATTTTAAACCAGTTTTTATGCAACAATTTAAACGATCTCTGACAGAGTGCCACCCCACTCCCCTTTCCGATATTTCTGTCTACTTGGAACAATTTAAAACCCTGAATGTGACATTCAGCAGGTATGTTCCTATTTTTCATAATAAATCACGTCTCAGTTATGGCAAAAACATCAATGTTACCCGCACTTGCAACTAATCTCAATTCGTCCATCTTATTTCTCGCACTACGACTGTTTTTATAATATATTTTCAGAAACCCTCCCTTCTCTTTTTTCTTCCTGCCGATTTCTGTTCCTCCACTATGCTTGTTACTCTCCTTATCACCTAATGCCATTGGCTGTCCTATGTCACCAATAATTCTTCCTCATTCTTCCTATAACTGATTTCCTTAAAACTCACACTATCGCAACACCCAGAATACATTGATTTTCCACGAAAACCCATACCACTATCTATTTCTAGTTTAAAGACCTAACAGCTCCCTCCACTTCGTTGGCCAGTGCTCCCACCCCAAACCTAGATAAGTGAACCCCATCCCTGGCATACATGTCATTTTTGCCATAGAAGAGGTCCCAGTTGTCTATGAATGTCACTGCACATTCCTTACAGTGTTTGTCCAGCCAACAGTTGATATCAATTGCCCTGAACAACCATTCACTTCCAACTCCTCTCCTGGGCAAAATGCCACATATCACGGGGTTCCCACCTTTCTTCCTAATTATCTTTATTGCTGTCCTATACCTGCTAATCAGGTCTTCACTCCTACGACTGCCAACATCGTTGCCTCCCGCACTGAGGCAGATAATAGGATTGCTCCCATTACCTTTCATGATGTCGTCCAGATGGCTAAAAATATTCCCCATCCCATCCTCAGGAAAACATGCCCTCTGCCTCCTCTTCCTTTCCCTAAGACAAAATGCCCTATCCATAAATTTCACTTGACTCTCCACAACTAAAACAATGTTCTTACCTTCATTGGAGGAGTTCGTAGTGACGTTTTCGATGGTCTTCGTTGGGGTTTCTAGGGATGTCGACTCTCCTCTGCCAGTGCTCCCTTGGTGCTCATTGTGACGTTCCCAGTAGACAACACACATTCGTCTGGTAACACCGAAAATGGGTTGGAAGTCTCCACAGCAATCTTCTGGATCTTCGTTGTTTCCACCACTCCAACAGACTTCTTGATTTTCAGCTTTGTTCCATGTTGGCCGGCCACTGACCAGGTTCCTCTCTTGACCTGAGGACTCACAACAGGAAAATTACTTCGAATCCTCTTGTTTTCCTCTGTCAGTCGCCGTATCTCAAGCTTAGCAACCATAAGCTCCTCTTTTAGCTGCTGGTAGAGTAGCTCAAGAGAGGACATTTTATCAGATTCACGGAGAACACACCGGACAGATCTTCACAGAGCTAAGTACAGGTCACCACTCAAGCTAAGTACAGGTCACCACTCAAGCTAAGTACAGGTCACCACTGAGCTAAGTACAGGTCACCACTGAGCTAAGTACAGGTCACCACTGAGCTAAGTACACGTCACCACTGAGCTAAGTACAGGTCACCACTGACAACGATATCAGGGTCTACTTTCCCTACCACAAACTAGGGAAAATTGGGTCAGTTACAATACCCATGTAAGTCCAGCCATACCCATACCTTGTTATGTTAGCTGCAGCTGATAGGTACGGGTGAGATTTGACTGGAATTGCCAAATCACCCCGTCATGTGTGGATGATTTCACCCAAACCAAGCGAGTTTCACTAAGCATTTCAGATGTGAAAGGCTGAAATATACGTACATTAGAGCGAATTATAATATTAACCACTTTGATCTACAGCCCTGGTGGTAACCGAACGACACCCCGAAGGGATGACCGGGTTGCGGCTGCTGGACATCGTGCCGTTAATGTTAAGTAACGACTGATATATGTTTCACGTAGGAAAATGTACTCGTATAACAGAAGGCCTGTGTGATTAAAAAATTATGATAATGGCAATAATAATAAGATAATTACAATAAACTCAATACTAATAATTTCAATACAATAACTTATTTTTTAATTGTAATATTAAAAATATTATTAAATATTTTATTCTTTTAGTATTATTAAATGAATTATGATTGTTATTAGTTATTATGATTTCTGTTATCATAAACCAATAAGATAATGAATACAACAACAACAATAATAATAATAGTAATTTATTATTTTCATGACAATGTCAAAAAAAACTTTTACCTGAGCGGTTGTCTCCCACCAAGGTAGAGTGACCAGAAAATGAGGAACACTGTCATCATTTATCATTCAGTCACAACCAAGACAACCTACTGAATGTCAACATCACTCTTTCAGACTGCAGCACTGTACTTCCCATCTAAATATCTTATGTACAGCTAACCATTTTTCCTGAGTCCTTTCATAATTGTATACGTAACCTGAATCACACTCCAACAGCACATCAAATCACAAAACAAAGCTTGCATCCACACACTTCTGTGTAACACAGCTGTTTGATCTCCAAGTGCTTAGCGCTCAAAGCCATTTATTTCTCTACCATCCAATATTTTCTTGGGCCGTCCCCCTACTTATTTCTTTTTGTACCGTTAGCTTATTTGCTCTCCCTCTCTTCAGTCTGTTACTTTCATTACATTGCTCTTTCTTACGTTCACTTTTAATTTCCTTCTTTTACATCCCCCCCCCCAAAAAAAAAAAAAAAAATCTGCCAACCTTTCCAGCTTCTCTTTATATTCTCCCAAAAGTGCTGTATCACAGGCAAAAAACAATTATGATAACTCCCACTTTGAATTAGCTCTTTATCTTTCAGTCAGAATCCCAGAGTATACATATTTTACAACCATATCTATAAATTTTGAACCATGCCTAAGTTACTTTTACTGTAAAATAATCCTAATATATCCTACATAAGCTAACCTGAGCCTCGCTATCCACATTAAAACTGTTTATTGCTTTGAATAACTTACCAATATTCCATACATTTGAATAACTTACCAATATTCCATACATTTGAATAACTTACCAATATTCCATACATTTGAATAACTTACCAATATTCCATACATTTGAATAACTTACCAATATTCCATACATTTGCAGCATCTGCCACACTGCCTCCTCTTCACCCTACAATACAGATTTTCTCAATCCATAAATGGAACTGATGCTTTACCTTTAAGGTTCATTTATATGGCTCTTTGTATTTACTTTGTCTACACATCACCTGCTCTTCCTAAACCCTCTGTTCTTCTGCACTACTGCTCTTTGTCCTATCCTTAATTCTTAATTAATATTCTTGAAGATTCATTATCCGGTATATGCAATGGGAATATTCCCCAGTAATTCTAATACTATCCTTCATCTTCTTATCCCTTATGAAAAGGGATAACTATCAATCCCTAGTTACCTTCCATCCCTTTCATTCATATATTGAACAAATGCATCATCCACTTCATAACTATATCCAGACCTGCTCTTATCATTTCTGTCTTAATCCCTTTCCCAATTCCTTTAACACCTTTCATTCTAATAACTGCCGCATGCACTTCCTCTGTTCTCACATCTAGTATTCCTCACTCTTTAAAGATTTTATACCTCCTGCCCAAAGCATAAAATCACTGCCTTTCTTTATCAACATTTAACAACTCTCAAAATAGTCTCTCCATCTTCTCTGTGTCTCCACCTTCTCATCTAGTAACTCCCCTCTTTCGTATTTAACTATTAAATCCATTTCTTCCATAGACTTTCACAAATTATTGATCTCACTCCAAAACATTTTATTATCCACATTTATTTTATATAAATCCTCTCGTTCTCTCTCTCTCTCTCTCATTTTTTTAACCTCTCTTATTCCCTCCATATTCTCCGTATATCACATTTGCATTGACAAAAATAAATAGTGCTAACTTTTTCTTGCTTGCCACCTTCTTTACCACATCCACCAACTGCTTGCTCCTCTTCTCTCCCTCGCCCGCTCTCCTTTATCCATAAACTTCTCCTGCACACTCATAATTCACTCGTAATTCTTCCCTGTGCTACTTCTACTTCCCTCTCTAGACAGTATATATTTTAATTACTTTCAATTTTCTCTTACCCATTGATAATATTCTCCTTGTATTCCATCTATTTCTTACTCTTACTGTAGCTACGACTAAATAATGATCTGATGTATCTGTCGCCAGTCTCAACACATGCACCTCCTGAAGTCAACTCATCCACTCTTTTTTTTTCTACTAAGACGTAGTCAAACTGCTGTCATTACGACCTATTTTATTGCTAATACTTATGGAGCCTATTTATGTACCAGTTTATCAAATTTCTTTATATACAGATTCCTAGCAATAATAATAATGATAATAATAATGATAATATAGAAAATAATTAATAATACTAATAATTATAATGCTAATATAATTATTAGGTTCACAACAAGATTCTCAAATACCCCGAAATGATGCAGCAAATACTATTTTGAAAGTGTATCCATGAAACCTGTTTCTCAGGATTGGAGAAGGGGGCGGTGGGCCTTATCTGCGACTCACACCTCCCCAGAGTCAACACAGTGACTTCACACACAAACATTAGTGGCCACTGCAGCCAACACGTTTTCCTGGAGTCCGCCTTTACTTCTTGAGAGATCTTTGCTCTGGAGGAAGCCGTAAGATTTACATATTGCTTGAATCTAAAAGGTCACATAGCGCTCAGATCGACGAATAACATGCATAAAATGGGTATATTTATTGCCGGCAATAAAGACTCCCATTAGTGCATATCTTAAATTATACGATAGAGTTCAATGTAATAATATACTATTTCCTCCCGATTAATCTAGTGTAGACAGGAAGATGGTGGTTGAATGTCCGGAACTTTCCGTATGGTAATGCCGTAACTTTGTTTCCATTGACAACTTGTTTTACTGAATGGTTTCTGAGAGCTTGTGAAGGCTTACTCAGCCTTGTAACAACTTCAGACAGTATTACCAAGGTTGGCTCCTCCTCAGGAAAATTAATGAATAGAAAAAGAAATAATTCACAAAGATAAACACTTTATTACCTAGTAATGCAAAGATAAAACATTATAAAATGAAGGTGTATCCTACTTGGAAAAAAAAAAAATGAAAAATGAAATGGAAAAAAATGACATTTGAATTCAACGCTAATATGTACAGTTATACTGGGGTGTCTGGTTGAGGTTGACACCGTCTTGTAGAAATTGTAGCCGTTACTGATGTGGGGGGGGGGGGGGGTCACAGGTGTTGGTGACAACCCAACGACTAGTTCTTCACAGAGTCTATAGCCTTGAATAGTCAGTCCAGATGACAGGAACGCAGGTTCTTTACCACTACATCCCTCAAGGAAGGTTCCTTGATGTTGGTGAGGGGCTCTTGATTTATGGAATTGGATCTGTGCTCCAGTTCCCCAAATTAAGCCTGAATGCCTTCCACATACCCCCCCAGGCGCTGTATAATCCTCCGGGTTTAGCGCTTCCCCCTTGATTGTAATAATAATAATTTACCACTACAAAGATGAGGGGTAGTGTCCTGTACAATTAATCAGGTAGGAAGATTATAAGGTGACGTCCCAAGACCGGTTTCAGTCCGTCTCCTTCAACACTTCTCGTTGGTTGGCAGGTGACCCGAGCTGTCATTCCAAGCTGGAAAGAGAGACAGGTTACCCACTGCTTAAGAAATCACTCTCCATGATAAGTGTAAGATACTTAAAGGCGGTGATTTTCGAAAAGTCTTATGTGGAGCTTAAAACTGAAAGTGAAGCTTTCAACCAATATCCACTAGAATAGGAGAAGAGGCTTTTACTTACAGTTGTGCTGGGAGCTGCGAGTCGAGTGATTACTGCTTGGCTGGTGCCCCACACGTCACCTTTCGGGGTGGGGAAAAAGGAGGGAGGATAGCGGGAGCTAGACTGACCCTACCTTAACAAGCAGCTGGCAGTCAAACTATCGTTACCATATACTCGCTCGCTACTCCTATCTGTTGAACTTTTCCCTCACAGAGCACATGGGCCAACTTGTTGTACTAGCTTCCCTTATTCGACTATTCATATAATCACGACCTCATCAGTTGAGCTAGTCGTTCGATTGAGTATCCAAGAGGAGCATCATCCTTCCGAAAAATCCATTAGTCATCTATTAGGAGCATGTTTAAGTCTGGTGGATTATAACTGGGATAGGATCAGATCCCACATTTTCTCCAGGAGTGACCCTGCAGTGAAATAAATGACAATCCGTACTGGCTAGAAGAATACTCTCATGTATTTTGTATGCTACCCGTTCAGGACAACGTGAAGAGATGACCCTGAATGGAAGGATCCCTTGCTCTCAGAAAGTTGACAACTGTCGTCGTTTCAAGTCCCCCGTTGGAACCTGCAGTTGAATAATGTAGGATGGTGAGCAATAAAGTCACCTGCGAAAATGGTTGAGAGATTCCAGCCCAGTATACGATAAGTTGAAGTAATGTTCTTCATATATACCTACTAAGGTCACACCTGGGAAAAATCTAATTAAGGAGGCAAAGCATTGCAAGGTAAACCCAGGGGGGTTCACAAGAAACCATCGACAGCTGCAGGGTTTCTCTAGTGTTCGTAGCCTATTTTGTGTTACATCCACTATTGCAGATGATCATCTTCACGCCCCCTCCTTCTTTCATAAAAAAACGAAATTAAAAAAAAAGTTCTCTTTATTTAAATATGAATATTGAGAAATTAGTTTTCATTCATAACATTATTATTTTTAACATTTCAAAATTGTCTGTTTAAGGCGCACACCGGAAATGCACAACATATTCCTTATTTTTGGCCTTGGTTCTCGACCTCTCTCCTGCATAGATTCTTAATCGGAGTTCGCCTCCTCTCTCAGTTCTTAACCGGGAAAGAGCTCCCCCGATTAATTAAGAATCTCTGTATTCAACTCTCTATTACTATTTACGGATATCGACTTCTTCGGGAGGTGGGGGGGGGGCGAGTTGCAAACTATGAAAAGGATAATTAGTAGATACAAGTATACATTATGGGGTGAGTTTGGGCAGGGATTCTCTGTGAAGCTAGCAAGAGAACACCTCTGCCAACAATATCACACTGTTACAAAGTGAATTCAGATGAATACCGATCATTTTTACACAGAGCATAACGAGGACATGTCCAGTCTTCCGGAGGATTAACCAGCTGCAAGACCAATTGCCCTGCAAGAGATGGTCGGTGACATGAGAGGGCCTAAACAATAAGCTGCTGGCTTATCGGGAATTCGAGCTCCTCTCTTATTTTTTTATTGAACTGTAAAGAATCATTGCTAAATACACACAAACACACAATAGGAATGCTTCAGTATGGAGGTCCCAAGGTGGTAATTACAGTGATGTATAACCCACCACACAACAGCAGGAGGCCAAGGCAAGAGTATGATGAGAGTAATAGAGCGATGACTGACACACTGGCTGAAGTGGCCAGAAGGGCTCATGCGAGCAGGGCAAAAAGCTACTGATCATGGATGACTTCAACCACAAGGAAATCGACTGGGAGATCTTAGAGCCACATGGGGGCCAAGAAACGTAGAGGGCTAAGATGATGGAAGTGGTACTGGAAAACCTCATATACCAACATGTAAGGGACACTACCAGAAAGAGAGGCGATGATGAACCAGCGAGACTGGACCTAGTATTCACCATGAGTATTGCAGATATTGAGGACATCACATATGAAAGACCCCTTGGGGGCCAGTGATCATGTGGTTCTGAACTTCAAATACATAAGAGTTACAGGTAGAGGAAGAAGGAAGGGCCGGACGAATGAGGCCAAACTACAAGAAAGGGGACCATGTGGGAATGAAGAACTTCCTTAACGGGATTCAGTAGTACAGAGAATTGGCAGGGAAGTCAGTAAACGAGATGATGGAATATGTGGCAACATTGTGCAAGGAAGCTGAGGAGAGCTTTGTACCCACGGGTAACAGGAATAAGGAAAAATCCAGGATGAGCCCATGGTTCACCCAAAGGTGCAGGGGGGCCAAAACCAAATGTGCTAGAGAATGGAAGAGGTATAGAAGGCAAAGAACCCAGGAGAATTAGGAGAACAGTCGTAAAGCCAGAAATGAATATGCACAGGAAAGGAGGCCCCAAAAACAATACGAGAAAGACATAGCGGCAAAAGCCAGATCTGACCCAAAGCTGTTGTACAGCCACATCAGGATGAAAACAACAGTCAAGGACCAGGTAATCAAGCTGAGGAAGGAAGGAGGGAAGGTCACAAGAAATGACTGCGAAGTATGTGAGGAGCTCAACATGAGATTCAAAGAAGCGTTCACAGAGAAGACAGAAGGGCCTCCAGAATGGCGGAGAGCTGGGGTACACCATCAAGTGTTGGACACAATGCATATAACCGAGGAAGAAGTGAAGAGGCTGCTAAGCAAGCTAGATATCTCAAAGGCGATGGGGCAAGATAACATCTCTCTATGGGCCCTGAGAGAGGCACTTTGTGTACCACTAACAAATATCTTCAACTCATCTATCGAAACAGGACGACTACCGGAAGAATGGAAGACAGCAAATGTAGTCCCAATTTAAAAAAAAAAAGGAGACAGACACGAAACATTAAACTACAGACCAGTGTCACTGATTTGTATAATCTGCAAGGTCATGGAGAAAATTATCAGGAAAAGAGTGGTGGAGCACCTAGAAAGCAATGGTCTCAAGTTGGAAAAAATCAGATTCAGAAAGGATATAGGAAAGCACTGGTTTGGTAATAGAGTTGTGGATGAGTGTAACAAACTCCTGAGTACAGTTATTCAGGCTAAAATGTTGTGTAGTTTTAAAAATAGGTTAGATAAATACATGAGTGGGTGTGGGTGGGTGTGAGTTGGACCTGACTAGCTTGTGTTGCTGGGTCTGGTGCCGTGCTCCTTCCTTGAGTGAAGGTGACCAGCCGGGGTGGGTCATCGGGCTAATCGGGGGGTGGTCATTGGGCTTATCCAGGGGGGGACATGGACCTTCTCCGCATGGGTCAGTAGGCCTGTTGCAGTGTTCCTTCTTTCTTATGTTCTTATGAATGGCTTATCAACAACAGCCAGCATGGCTTCAGGGACGGGAAATCCTGCATCACAGACCTACTGGAGCTCTGTGACAGGTTTACAACAGTAAGACGAGAGAGGGGTGGGTAGATTGCATTTTCTTTGGCTGTAAGAAGGCGTTTGACACAGTTCCACACAAGAGATTAGTGCAAAAGCTGGAGGACCAGGCAGGGATAACAGGGAAGGCACTACAATGGATTAGGGAAATACCGGTCAGAAAGACAACAGTGAGTCATGGTACGTGGCGAGGTGTCAGTGGGCACCTGTGACGAGTGGGGTGCCACAGGGTTCAGTCCTAGGACCGGTGCTGTTTCTGGTAATTGTGAACGACATGAAGGAAGGAAGAGCCAGTTGTGAGTGTGGGGGAAGTTCGTGAGGCAGTAGGTAAAATGAAAGGGGGTAAGGCAGCCGGGATTGATGGGATAAAGATAGAAATGTTAAAAGCAGGTGGGGATATAGTTTTGGAGTGGTTGGTGCAATTATTTAATAAATGTATGGAAGAAGGTAAGGTACCTAGGGATTGGCAGAGAGCATGCATAGTTCCTTTGTATAAAGGCAAAGGGGATAAAAGAGAGTGCAAAAATTATAGGGGGATAAGTCTGTTGAGTGTACCTGGTAAAGTGTATGGTAGAGTTATAATTGAAAGAATTAAGAGTAAGACGGAGAATAGGATAGCAGATGAACAAGGAGGCTTTAGGAAAGGTAGGGGGTGTGTGGACCAGGTGTTTACAGTGAAACATATAAGTGAACAGTATTTAGATAAGGCTAAAGAGGTCTTTGTGGCATTTATGGATTTGGAAAAGGCGTATGACAGGGTGGATAGGGGGGCAATGTGGCAGATGTTGCAAGTGTATGGTGTAGGAGGTAGGTTACTGAAAGCAGTGAAGAGTTTTTACGAGGATAGTGAGGCTCAAGTTAGAGTATGTAGGAAAGAGGGAAATTTTTTCCCAGTAAAAGTAGGCCTTAGACAAGGATGTGTGATGTCACCGTGGTTGTTTAATATATTTATAGATGGGGTTGTAAGAGAAGTAAATGCGAGGGTCTTGGCAAGAGGCGTGGAGTTAAAAGATAAAGAATCACACACAAAGTGGGAGTTGTCACAGCTGGTCTTTGCTGATGACACTGTGCTCTTGGGAGATTCTGAAGAGAAGTTGCAGAGATTGGTGGATGAATTTGGTAGGGTGTGCAAAAGAAGAAAATTAAAGGTGAATACAGGAAAGAGTAAGGTTATGAGGATAACAAAAAGATTAGGTGATGAAAGATTGAATATCAGATTGGAGGGAGAGAGTATGGAGGAGGTGAACGTATTCAGATATTTGGGAGTGGACGTGTCAGCAGATGGGTCTATGAAAGATGAGGTGAATCATAGAATTGATGAGGGAAAAAGAGTGAGTGGTGCACTTAGGAGTCTGTGGAGACAAAGAACTTTGTCCTTGGAGGCAAAGAGGGGAATGTATGAGAGTATAGTTTTACCAACGCTCTTATATGGGTGTGAAGCGTGGGTGATGAATGTTGCAGCGAGGAGAAGGCTGGAGGCAGTGGAGATGTCATGTCTGAGGGCAATGTGTGGTGTGAATATAATGCAGAGAATTCGTAGTTTGGAAGTTAGGAGGAGGTGCGGGATTACCAAAACTGTTGTCCAGAGGGCTGAGGAAGGGTTGTTGAGGTGGTTCGGACATGTAGAGAGAATGGAGCGAAACAGAATGACTTCAAGAGTGTATCAGTCTGTAGTGGAAGGAAGGCGGGGTAGGGGTCGGCCTAGGAAGGGTTGGAGGGAGGGGGTAAAGGAGGTTTTGTGTGCGAGGGGCTTGGACTTCCAGCAGGCATGCGTGAGCGTGTTTGATAGGAGTGAATGGAGACAAATGGTTTTTAATACTTGACGTGCTGTTGGAGTGTGAGCAAAGTAACATTTATGAAGGGATTCAGGGAAACCGGCAGGCCGGACTTGAGTCCTGGAGATGGGAAGTACAGTGCCTGCACTCTGAAGGAGGGGTGTTAATGTTGCAGTTTAAAAACTGTAGTGTAAAGCACCCTTCTGGCAAGACAGTGATGGAGTGAATGATGGTGAAAGTTTTTCTTTTTCGGGCCACCCTGCCTTGGTGGGAATCGGCCGGTGTGATAAAAAAAAATAAAAAAAAATGAAGGAAGGAATAGACTCCGAAATGTCCCTGTTTATGGATGACGTGAAGCTAACTTTTGCAATTTTTCTTTAGAATCACCCATAAGCACAGTATCATCAGCAAAAAGTAACTGTGTCAATTCCCATTTTGTATTTGATTCTCCATAATTTAATCCCACCCCTCTCCTGAACACCCTAGCATTTACTTCTTTTACAACCCCATCTATAAATATATTAAACAACCATGGTGACATTACACATCGCTGTCTACGATCTACTTTTACCGGGAAGTAGTCTCCCTCTCTTCTACACACCCTAACCTGAGTCTCACTATCCTCATAAAAACTCTTTACAGCATTTAGTAACGTACCACCTATTCCATATATATTTGCAACATCTGCCACATTGCTCCCCTATCCACTCTATCATATGCCTTTTCTAAATTTGTAAATGCAATAAAAACTTACCTACCTTTATCTAAATACTGTTCACATATATGCTTCAATGTAAACACTCTAAAACCTCCTTGCTCATCTGCAATTCTACATTCTGTCTTACCTCTAATTCTTTCAGTAATAACCCTGGTATACTCAGTAAACTTATTCCTCTATAATTTTTACAATCTCTTTTGTCCCCTTTCCCTTTATATAAAAGGACTATACATGCTCTCTGCCAATCCCTAGGTACCTTCCCCTCTTTCAAACATTTATTAAACAAAAATACCAACCACTCCAACACAATATCCCCCCCCCGCCCCTTCTTTTAACATTTCTGTCATGATCCCGTCAGTTCCAGCTGCTTTACCGCCTTTCATTCTACGTAATGCCTCACGCACCTATCCCACACTCACATCATGCTCTTCTTCACTCCTACAAGATGGTATACCTCCCTGGCCTGTGAAATTACCACCTCCCTTTCTTCGTCGACATTTAAAAGTTCCTCAAAATATTCCCGCCATCTACCCAATACCTCCATCTTCCCATCTACTAACTCCCCTACTCTGTTTTTAACTGACATATCCATTCGTTCCCAAGGCTTTCTTAACTTGTCTAACTCGCTCCAAATTTTTTTCTTATTTTCATTAAAATTTCTTGACAGTGCCTCTCCCACTCTATCATCTGCTCTCCTTTTGCACTCTCTCACCACTCTCTCACCTGAACTTCCTCCTCCCTTAGTTCATACACTTACACCTCCCTCTTGCTTGTTGTTGCCATTTTCCTCTTTTCCCATCTACCTCTTACTCTAACTGTAGCTACAACTAAATAATGATCAGATATATCAGTTGCCCCTCTATAAACGTGTACACCCTGGAGCCTACACATCCTTTTATCCACCAATACATAATCTAATAAACTACTTTCATTATGTGTTATATCATACCTTGTATATTTATCCTCTTTTTTCATAAAATATGTATTACTTATTACCAAACCTCTTTTTACACATAGCTCAATTAAAGGCTCCCCATTTTCATTTACCCCTGGCACTCCAAATTTACTTACTACTCCCTCCACAACATTTTTACCCACTTTAGTATTCAAATCCCCAACCACAAGTACTCTCACACTTGATTCAAAACTTCCTATGCATTCACTCAACATTTCCCAAAATCTCTCTCTCCTCCACACTTCTCTCTTCTCCAAGTGCATGTACGCTTACTATAACCCACTTTTCACATCCAACCTTTAGTTTACTTCACATAATCCTTGAATTAATACATGTATAGTCCCTCTTTTCCTGCCATAGCTAAACCTTCAACATTATTGGTACACCTTAAGAGCTAACTCTATTTGAAACCCCTGATCTAATCCCATTTATTCCTCTCCACTGAATCTCTCACACCCCCTTCAGCTTTGTTTCGCTTAAAGCCAGAACATCCAGCTTCTTCTCATTCATAACACCCACAATCATCTCTTTCTCATCATCCCCACAACATCCACGCACATTCAGACTTCCCACTTTGACAATTTTCTCCCTATTCTTATTAGTAATTATTACAGGAAAAGGGGTTACTAGCCCATTGTTCCCGGCATTTTAGTTGACTTTTACAACACGCATGGCTTACGGAGGAAAGATTCTTATTCCACTTCCCCATGGATATAAAAGAAAAAGTATTAAGAACAAGAACTATTAAGATAAAATCAAAGAAAACTCAGATGAGTGTGTATAAATAAACACGTACATGTAAGTAGAAATAGCAAGACGTACCTGTAATCTCGCATATTTATGAGACAGACAAAAGAAACCAGCAATCCTACCATCATGTAAAACAATTACAGGCTTTCGTTTTACACTCACTTGGCAGGACGGTAGTACATCCCTGGGTGGTTGCTGTCTACCAACCTACTATATGTATATATATATATATATATATATATATATATATATATATATATATATATATATATATATATTATATATATATATATATATATATATATATATATATATATATATATATATATATATATATATATATATATATATATATATATATATATATATATATATATATATATATATATATATATATATATATATATATATATTATTGTGACCACGAACGAGTGGTATTGATCAATAACAACACTGCACTAGCCAAGTACTCGAACCCATGCTGCCTTGTTCTGCCTCATGGTGGGCGAAAACACATGACGCCCTAATACACTGGACCATGCGATCTTTAAGAGTAGCGCATCCAGCGGAACTGGATGTTATACTCGCTACCCAAGGGCACACGATGGTGTGGATGACTCTAGGCTAATTTCATTCTAGTCCCTGTTTGGTGTACTAGTACAACGAGCAGTATTTTATATTATTGTGACCACGAACGAATGATATTCATCAATAACAACACTGCACTAGCCAAGGACTCGAACCCATGCTGCTTTGGCCTGCCTCGTTGTAATAGTACACCAAACAGGGATCACTGCGAGAATCTTCATAATTAATGCCAGAAATTAAGCTACCCTACCTGGGCCGTAATATACTGCCAGGCTTGATTACCTTCACAACTAATTTAACAAAATTGTTATTCCCCTTTCTTTTCCTTCCTTTGGGTACCTATATTTAAAGGGAAGTAGTAATCTCCCCTCGGATTATTAAGGATGAAGGGTTAATAATACTAAATATATTGTGGTCGCTGCGCCCAGCCTCCTCTAAAATAATTCATGCAAAAGAAAAAGTGGAGGAGGGTCATATAATTCCCATACAGGAAAATATACAGACATGTACTCGTGCTGAGGTGAGTTCCACATGCAGATAGGGAAACATTAGCTGAAAAGAAACTGTATATTTTGGCTTCCACCGAGAGTTCTCATCAGCGGTTTAAAGAAGATTGAGGCTGAGAGCCGAGATAAGCAATTTCTTTGCAATTGCTGATTTTTTGTCAACATGTGAATACCCTTCAGCATGGACAAATGTTCATTACACTTTTATCATCAGAGGTACAGGTGTTTGTGTGAATGTTTGGGCAGCTGTATTTCTGTACGTGTATGTACCTTTATTTGAATACTTGTGCATATGTTCTTGAGAGCAAATGTACGTATATGCGAATTTGTGTTTACATCAGGAGCTTGCAGCAGTGGAAGCTCCTGATGATCTGTTGATTGCAACACGAAAGGCTTAAAGCTATGACTCCAGTCAGCCTATCGTGAGCCGAGAAAGTAGAAACATTCACTATCACCGTCTTGCCAAAGGCTTGCCACTGCAGCATATCAACACACCTTCATATTATATATATATATATATATATATATATATATATATATATATATATATATATATATATATATATAACAACACTGACTAGCCAAGGACTCGAACCCATGCTGCTTTGGCCCGCCTCATGGTGACCGAAAATACATGACGCTCTAATCCACAGAACAACGCATGACGGGGGACGGTAAAACACCTAGCTTGGCTGGGTGTGAATTGAGAAAATACTTTTCTCATTGAATACTGTATACATGGATTGTTATTATTCTGTGTAACCTATTTAATTAATAAAAGAAAGGAATAAAATGTATTCTTTTTCCATTTAAATGTCCTCCTCTGGGGTACTCGAATGTTCACAGGGGTACTTAGAAGTATCTCTTGCTAAATATTGTCTATCTTTCTCAGTGCTGGTCAATAAGGCCATATTGGGGAATCATCTATACCATTCCGACATTTCTATGATCCAAATTTCCACTTCTAATATCCTTTAACTCCACTTTAATTATGTTATCACGTAATCCTGTGTACCTGTCAATGTATGGTACAGTAACACCTAAACGCGTTATATAACCATTCACAACTAACGTAGCACGACTACTTGCTTGGTTATGTTCATAGGGAACTTAGAAGAATCAGACAGAACACCGAACGAAATCGTACTAGGAAGTTAAATAATCTCATAGCACAGAGTTGTTGGACCACACATGCGAATCCGGAGTTCGTTATGAACCTGTCTAGCAAGGAATTAAGCAGTGATCAACAGGCATCACTAGGGTTTGGATTAAGCTTTACGCTCTCAACTAATGATGTTAATTAGCAAAACTTAGCAAAATCGTTTTGCATGCTGGAAAAACACGATGACTTGACCTCTGATACATTTACTATATGCTAAGGTATGGTATACGGAACATTACTCCAGCCGATGCTCCCCAGCTGCCCATTAAGATTCACAAAATCTTACAAAGAGCTCAATAGTGACCAGACTCTGCACCTATCAAGGGGTGATAAATCTAAGGTGGTTGTTATTTCGGAAAAAACTTTATATTTAGGGAAAACGAATCATTTATTGAGTGATAATGAAACGTATGAATCGCTCATTAAGAGCCCCACCGACCAGGTCAACAGCCATTTCAATAAACACCTTAAAACTTGATTGAAAGGGAATGATTAATTAATTATCTGTCGGCTAGGTCGGCAACTCTACCACGCCTATATGGGGTAATCAAGACTCATAAGCCAGGATACCCAGTCCGTCCTATTGTAAATTCAGTAGGGTCAGCAGCATATAATCTAAATGGCTGGTTATACTTCTAATTCCCATGGTCGGTAAGATCTCAGGCACACACATTAAAATTAATATTGACTTTACTGAAAGGCTCCAGAAATTAAATGTCCCTCATTACTTTACCCTAGTGAACTTTGATGCCACGGCTCTGTTCACCAAAGCCCTGTCCCTAACTTGCTTTCGTTCCTTGAAGAGGAACTAGAAAACTTCCCCTTGCCCTACCCCACGGAAATAATAAGCGAATTGATAAAACTTTGTGTTACCGATTGTAAGTTCGTGTTTGAAGGGAAATACTATGCTTAAAAACAAGGTATGGCAATGGGAAATCCCCCTTAGCCTCTTACTCAGTAACTTGTATATGGAAGTCTATGAAATCAGACTTCTTAAAGACATTCTCTCAGATAAAGCTAGTTAGTTCACATACGTAGATGATGTTCTTTGCCTGTGGCCTAGAGATCATAACATTGATGAGTTCCTACCCTGACTCATTGGTCTAATCCGCCGTGTTGATAGAAAATTCAAATTTACAGTTTATAAGAAGACCATCAACGTGTCGTCATACATTCAGTACTATTCCAATCACGAAATCAGGGTAAAAAAAAATGTGTTCCTCACAGTGTTCTTGAGAGCCTTGCGCATCTGCAGTCCAGAGTACTTAGAGGACGAAATGAGCAAGATATTCAACATAGCCACAAAACTGAGATATCCTATGAATTTTGTCGAGAAGGCACTAATGTCAGCAAGAAAGATTTTCTACAGGACTGATTCTAAGGAAGCGATAGCCAGAAAAAATTTACTAGTTTTACCATACAACGAGAATCTGGTTTGCCTGCATGAGGCATTAAAAAAGATCAGTATAAACCTTGCTTTCAAAAACATAGGGACTGAAACGATGGGTGATTAAAAACACACCCTCCAACGAAGTAGGTGGGGTTTACAAGTTCCTATTTACTCGGTGTCTTCTCTCATATATTGATTAAATAGGAAAATTTCTAGAAACCAGAATACCCCAACATAAATACTCAGTCAGGGCAATGCAGGAGTCAAACACTACCTTTAACCACGTTAGTTCCTGTAATAACCCACCGGGGAGGGATGCTGCCCAGATTATTTTACCAAACAATTCTGTCATGGAAAGAAACATAATTTAATCTTCCCTCTTGAAACATATTAGGAATACCGTATATAACTCAAATTATGGGTTATACAAGCTCGATAGTTATATAGTAGAGTCTATTGTATACAATCTTAAACAACAATGTTATACAAAATCACAGGATTGCTCATTATGCCAGATGGTCTCATGATGGCTTAGTGACGCTCACCTTCATGTTATGTCAGTTGTGATTTGTTATACAACGCGCTTAACTGTTTCTGTACCATAAATTGACAGGTACACAAAATTACGTGATAACGTATGTAGTGGGTTAAAGGATATAAGAAGTAGAAATTTGGATCATAGAAATATTATCGGAATGGTATAGAAAATTCCCAAGATACATAAACCGACGCTTAGAAGGACTGTAGACAATATTTAATAAGAGATACTTTCAAGTACCCCTGGGAACATTCTTGTACACCAGAGGAGGACATTTAAACAAAGAGTACATTCTATTCCTTTCTTTTAATAATTAAAAAGGTTACACAGAATAATATCAATCCATGTACATAGTACCCAATGAGAATAGTTTCCCAAGCCAGCTTGGGGCTGGCTATTATATCTTCTAATTTCATAATACATCATCTCAAAAACCCTCCTACCCCATATGGGGAGAAGGGGAATGGTGGTGGTGCGGGGTTGGCACCAACCGTTGACCCCACATTCTAAGACAAGCTGCACCCGGTGACAGACCTGCACTGCACTACTCTGAGAAAACTTCCCATGCTTCAATTGCTACCTTGCAACTGAAACAAGGGTCCTGATGACGCACTGAGAAGTGAGAAAGCACTCGAGCTAAAGATTTCCACCCCCGGTGGCTTGTCTTGCATAATATATATATATATATATATATATATATATATATATATATATATATATATATATATATATATATATATATATATATTCTAATTCCCGCCTTATGGTGGGAATTAGAAAAAACTGGTTTAGCAGTCGTACATCATGTGGAATGTAACGATGGAATACATATTTTTATTGTAATCAAGGAAAGTTAAGAGTGAAGATCTGAAGGTAGGAAATCGCTTCTCTGTTCTTCAGGATGAATGTACTTCAGTGGCCAGTGAAGGTAAGGGTACTACTGCCCCTGCTAATGGAGGTAAGCGCATTCTTGTGGTTGGTGACTCTCAGGTAAGATATATTGACCGTGCTTTTTGTAATAGGAATAAGAAGATGAGAGACAGAGTGTGCTTCCCTGAGCTGGTGTTGGGGACATTGTCAACAGGCTGGATAATATCACGTCAGGTAATGGGAACAAGCCCATTATCTGTCTCAGTGCTGGTGGAAATGATATTGGGAAGGGTAGGAGAGAAGAGCTGCTAGATAAGTACAGGTCAGCTATAGATTTCATTAAGTCTAAGGGAGGGATCCCAATCTTATGTAGCATCTTGCCTAGAAGGGGAGTAGGAAATGAATGGTTGTCTAGGGCAATTGGTGTAAATTGCTGGCTAGACAGATACTGCAAGGAACTTGCAATCCCATTCATTGACAACTGGAACAACTTTTATGGCAAACATGATATGTATGCAAGGGATGGGGTACATCTCTCTGGGGCTGGGGTGGTAGCACTTGCAGACTCGATTGAGAAGGCCATTGGTGAAATGCCTATGATTTTAAACTGATGGAAGATAGAGGTATGGGTGTGTGTGGGAAACAAGCAGGTTGCAACACTTGGGTTGGAAACAGTAAATGTATAAAAGGCATTCAGCATGAAGTTATAAATAAAGACAATAGATCAGGTCAGCAAACAAAGGGGGGACAGCAGAGGGCAGCAAGGGACTAGCTCCCTTAAGGTTTACTATACTAATAGCAGGAGTGTAAGAAATAAGATAGATGAGCTAAGATTAATTGCAAGTGCAGGAAACATAGATATTATTGCTATAACAGAGACCTGGCTTAATCTGAAAGATAGAGAGATGCCCTCTGAATGTCACATACAAGGCTATAAATTATTCCACACTGACAGGGTCAACAGGAAAGGTGGTGGAGTAGCGATGTATGTCAGAGACAATTTAAATTGTTGTGTTAGACAAGATATTAAATTAGAAGCGTCAGCCACTGAATCTGTTTGGTTACAGCTTCTCGAGGGCCGAGAAAAACTAATTTTGGGTGTGATTTACAGGGCCCCAAATCTTGATAGGGAGTGCAGTAAACTTCTATGGGACGAAATTCGTAAGGCATCTACATACGAAAATGTTGTGCTAATGGGAGATTTCAACTATAGACAGATTGACTGGAGCAATTTGACAGGAAATTTAGAGTCAGGTGACTTTCTTGATACGATCCAGGATTTTTTAAAACAGTTTGTGACAGAGCCAACTAGGGGAAATAACCTCCTTGACTTGGTTCTTGCCAGTAGGGAAACACTAATTAATAATCTTGAGGTTAATGATGAGCTTGGGGAAAGTGATCACAAATCACTCAGTTTTAATATATCATGGAATTCCCCTAATAATGGCAATCAAGTCTCCGTCCCTGACTTTCGCTTGGCTGATTTCATAGGACTGAAAAATTACTTAGGTGGGCTGAACTGGAATGACCTGACTAAGGGTCAGGTAGGTGGTGATGGTTGCCGATATGATGCTTTCCAGGGCATAGTTCTAGCTGCTCAGTCAAATTATGTTCCAAATAGGGAAATCAGATCAAACAAAAATGATCCTAAATGGATGAACAATAGATTAAAATATCTGATTGGTCAAAAGAGAGGCATATATAGGCAAATCAAAAGAGGAGAGGGGCAATTGAGAAATCGATATATTCAGTTAAAGAGAGAAATAAAAAAGGGAATTAGAAAAGCAAAAGAGATTATGAGGTTAAAGTTGCAAGAGAATCGAAGACTAACCCAAAAGGATTCTTTCAGGTATACAGAAGTAAGATCAGGGACAAGATAGGCCCACTCAAAAGTTCCTCGGGTCAGCTCACTGACAGTGATAAGGAAATGTGTAGAATTTTTAACACATACTTCCTCTCAGTTTTTACACAGGAGGATACCAGCGATATTCCAGTAATGATAAATTATGTAGAACAGGACGATAATAAACTGTGCACTATTAGGGTCACAAGTGACATGGTCCTTAGGCAAATAGATAAATTAAAACCTAACAAATCCCCAGGCCCTGATGAACTGTATGCAAGGGTTCTAAAGGAATGTAAAGAGGAGCTTAGCACACCTTTGGCTAATCTTTTCAACATATCACTACAAACTGGCATGGTGCCAGATAAGTGGAAAATGGCAAATGTGATACCTATTTTCAAAACAGGTGACAGGTCCTTAGCTTCGAACTATAGACCAATAAGCCTAACCTCCATAGTGGGAAAATTTATGGAATCAATAATTGCCGAGGCAGTTCGTAGCCACCTTGAAAAGCATAAATTAATCAACGAATCTCAGCATGGTTTTACAAAGGGGCGTTCCTGCCTTACGAATTTATTAACTTTTTTCACTAAGGTATTTGAGGAGGTAGATCATAGTAATGAATATGATATTGTGTATATGGACTTCAGTAAGGCTTTTGACAGGGTCCCACATCAGAGACTATTGAGGAAAATTAAAGCACATGGAATAGGAGGAGAAATTTTTTCCTGGATAGAGGCATGGTTGACAAATAGGCAGCAGAGAGTTTGCATAAATGGGGAGAAATCAGAGTGGGGAAGCGTCACGAGCGGTGTTCCACAGGGGTCAGTGTTGGGCCCCCTGCTGTTCACAATCTACATAAACGACATAGATGAGGGCATAAAGAGCGACATCGGCAAGTTTGCCGATGACACCAAAATAGGCCGTCGAATTCATTCTGACGAGGACATTCGAGCACTCCAGGAAGATTTGAATAGACTGATGCAGTGGTCGGAGAAGTGGCAGATGCAGTTTAATATAGACAAATGCAAAGTTCTAAATGTTGGACAGGACAATAACCATGCCACATATAAACTAAATAATG
Organism: Cherax quadricarinatus; assembly: GCF_038502225.1. Taxonomy (NCBI): domain Eukaryota; kingdom Metazoa; phylum Arthropoda; class Malacostraca; order Decapoda; family Parastacidae; genus Cherax; species Cherax quadricarinatus. The sequence continues at coordinate 49,532,184 of NC_091303.1, read as the reverse complement.
TAGATCTTAATATTACGGATTGCGAAAAAGATTTAGGAGTTCTGGTTAGCAGTAATCTGAAACCAAGACAACAGTGCATAAGTGTTCGCAATAAAGCTAATAGAATCCTTGGCTTCATATCAAGAAGCATAAATAATAGGAGTCCTCAGGTTGTTCTTCAACTCTATACATCCTTGGTTAGGCCTCATTTAGATTATGCTGCACAGTTTTGGTCACCGTATTACAGAATGGATATAAATTGACTTAAGAAATCGTAATGACACGATTGCAAATAAACCATACCCCCGGCCGGGATTGAACCCGCGGGCTGGAGTTTTGAGACTCTATGACCGCGGGTTCAATCCCGGCCGGGGGTATGGATATAAATTCTCTGGAAAATGTACAAAGGAGGATGACAAAGTTGATCCCATGTATCAGAAACCTTCCCTATGAGGATAGACTAAGGGCCCTGAAACTGCACTCTCTAGAAAGACGTAGAATTAGGGGGGATATGATTGAGGTGTATAAATGGAAGACAGGAATAAATAAAGGGGATGTAAATAGTGTGCTGAAAATATCTAGCCTAGACAGGACTCGCAGCAATGGTTTTAAGTTGGAAAAATTCAGATTCAGGAAGGATATAGGAAAGTACTGGTTTGGTAATAGAGTTGTGGATGAGTGGAACAAACTCCCAAATACCGTTATAGAGGCCAGAACGTTGTGTAGCTTTAAAAATAGGTTGGATAAATACATGAGTAGATGTGGGTGGGTGTGAGTTAGACCTGATAGCTTGTGCTACCAGGTCGGTTGCCGTGTTCCTCCCTTAAGTCAATGTGACCTGACCTGACTAGGTTGGGTGCATTGGCTTAAGCCGGTAGGAGACTTGGACCTGCCTTGCATGGGCCAGTAGGCCTTCTGCAGTGTTCCTTCGTTCTTATGTTCTTATGTTCTTAAACCAAGCGCTGAACGTACAAGAGTCATACAGCGCTGAAGAAATGTGTAGTATGGAAGGTACCGAACAAGGAAGCCAGTTTCATGGAGGTTAGTGCAAAAGTATATTCATTGTGTTGAAGTTATCACATCAGCTTATTCATTATTTAAAAGGTAACGAAAGATAGTACATGAGTATATCTATTGCGAGTATCCTCTGAAATGCACGTCCCTCGTGTATAGAAGATAGTACAAGCGTACATCCATCATGTTAAAAGGTAGGGCAAGAGCAAATACATTCTGTCAAGAATAACGAAAGAGCACATCCATTGTTTTGAATATAGCGCTGGTGGGGTTGCCGCTGGATAATGGTACCCCTGCCTGTCAAGTGGGTTCTAGAGAAAACGGAATAACCCAGCTTACCAACTCTTCGGTTACCCAGAACTGGCGAGGTGGGTAGACCAAAGAGAGAGTACGCTCTCTTGAACCTCCGGGGCTCTTCATTGGGGATATGGAAATAAGCTCGGTGAAGACCTTAACTTGGACCGAATGTGGTCTATGAGCACGAGAAGGCAGATGAATGTTTGATGAGATCCTCTGGGCTGCCGATTCCTTTCGGGCGGCGAAGATCTGAATTCAGTAGTGTGGGCTAGTCTTCCGGGCGGAGATGGAAGGTTTAACTATCTATTCAACGCTGCTGCGGCTGCATAGAGATTTCTGGTGAGACAGTTCTCGGCCAACATTGAAGATAACTCCAAAATAATATTAATTTAATATTTATAATCAATATTCTACGCAAATAACACGAAATTAATAATTTAGTTATCAGTAATATAGTTATGTTTATCAATAATATAATTATGAAGGGGATCGTGTGGCCAAAGGTTTGGTTCTCTTTCAGTCTCTCAACTCACTTTTTAAATAATCCTGGGCGTCCAGAAACTTCATTAGTTTTAGGTTTTAAGTTGATTTAGCCATTAAAAACTCACCCTGTTTATTATTTTTATTATTTTTAGCTGGTGACCTTAAAAGGAGTGTATTGGCTGTCTCCTCTGGCGGACGGCTTGAACTTAAGGGGGCGTTAGGCTGCCCTGTGGGATATTACAACATTCACTTTACCGCTAACACTTGCAGTTTAAGTTCCCTGTCGAGTAAGGGAATCAAAACATTATAGTGTCAGAGTACATCTATCATGTGGAGGACAGCATAAGACCAAATACATTATATGAAAGTTAGTGAAAGATCTTTTCAAGTGGAAGGTTGCGCGAGTGCAAATTCCATCGTGTGGATGGTAACTGATGAATAACATGTGGATTGTAATTGATGAGTAACGTGCAGAAGGCAAAAGAACACATTCATCATGTTGAAGACAGCGCAGGAATATATGAATCATTGTGAAAGTAGGACAAGAACAAATCCATCTTGTTTGAAATATTGCAAAACCATAAGGATAGACAAAGGTCTAGCAACAAGATCTCGAAGAATTGTCTTTATATATAAGGATTTTTAATGTATATTTAGCTCTTGTGGTGAGTGAGAATAAGCACACTCTCAAGGGAGAATTTTCCAACTAGTTGAAGTACCACTAATAACGTAAATTTCAAAATATTCTAAGGGGCCTTTGCCCAATATATTTTTTATTCATAATCTCTAGTATCGCATGCTAACATGTATTAGAAACTGCCATTAACTGTACACCATGACACCCGTCTAATTCAGGGTTAACTGAAGACGATGCTGGGGGTCAACATCCCAGGATAATAGCCTGATCAACTTGGCTGTTAGTGCTAATCTTACAGATTCCATCGTATGCTCCACTGTCGGCTGACTGTGCTTTCTTCTAAACACTCTCACTGAATACAGTGCAATAAAAAATCCAAATCAGTCCCACTTCAGACGAGGCGATGACACAATATACATTCCGATAATAATTTACCCATCGACATCTTTAAACATTGTTAAGTGTGCTCTATACTTGATTTCTTGAAAGCTTTACAAATACGCTTTCTGTCCCTCTGTTCTCATTAATGAAGCTGTAGCACATGTTCTTCAGATACCAGATTGAGTTTGAAGAAAATATTGCATAGTATACCATGGAACAGACTGGACAACACCCAAATCTAATGCAGGTATTGTTTCCTTCCAGTCAAATTGTCACGTATGAGATACAGAACATCATGCAAATTATAGGAAGAGTCAAATTTAAGGGGTTGGAAAGTCAACACTCGCATCATCACATTTGCTTTGCCAAGTATTTCTCATCAATGCAGAGAATTCGTAGTTTGGAAGTTAGGAGGAGGTGCGGGATTGCCAAAACTGTTCTCCAGAGGGCTGAGGAAGGGTTGTTGAGGTGGTTCGGACATGTAGAGAAAATGGAACGAAATAGAATGACTTCGAGAGGGAATAAATCTGTAGTGGAGGGAAGGCGGGGTAGGGGTAGGGCTAGGAAAGGTTGGAGAGAGAGGAGTACAGGGGGTTTTGCGTGCGAGGAGCTTGGACTTCCAGCAAGCATGCGTGAGCTTATTTGATAGGAGCGAATGGAGACAAATGATTTTTAATACTTGACGTGCTGTTAGAGTGTGAGCAAAGTAACATTTATGAAGGGATTCAGGGAAACCGGCAGGCTAGACTTGAGTCCTGGAGATGGGAAGTACAGTGCCTGCACTCTGAAGGAGGGGTGTTAATGTTGCAGTTTAAAAACTGTAGTGTAAAGCACCCTTCTGGCAAGACAGTGATGGAGTGAATGATGATGAAAGTTTTTCTTTTTTGGGCCACCCTGCCTAGGTGGGAATCGGCCAATGTGTTAATAAAATAACTTCCGAAACTCAGTTCACCTTTAAACTCTTATAAATATGTCAGAGGTCCCGAATGTTTCGAAGATGATCTTCGCTGGGAATCATCGTTTGCCGGAACCGGTGCCATCAACGGAGGCATCGCAACTGCTGGAACAGGTAATTTACCTTTTTGTTGCAACATATATCGGTTTATCACACATTCTATATGTGCTTACGCTGTCTGTGCGAGACATCACCTTTGTACTCTAATCAAATGTAATAAAGTGATGCGAATTTATTACGTGGCATCAGTGATTCCTGTTTATCAGCCACTCTCCCGGCTCCACGTTGCACTGCAGGTAACCAGCAACATTATGTAAATACTTTTCACAGCTGTGCAACACTTGGGTATCTTTAATGAGGAAACGTTTCGCCACACAGTGGTTTCATCAGTCCATACAAAGGAGAATGGTGAAGAACAGGAGGAGTTTGAGGTAATCAGTCCCTCAGCCTTGAGTCGATGTAATCAATCCATCAATCTTGAAAAGAATGAAGCCACTGTGTGGAAAAACGTTTCCTCATTAAAGATAGCCAAGTGTTGCACTTGTGTCTAATTTATCAACTTGTCGGTTCTCTGAATCATTCATCTACATATTTACATTCTGTTTACATTCTGTTTACATTCTATTATGACATCAGTGTATACTATGAGGGCAACAACGTACACAGATTTGTCACCCCTAATTTGATGCATAAAGTACTTTCTGCTGAACTACCAAGAGATAATGTGTCAACACGGTACCTCCAGCTGCCTAATATATCCTTCACACCTTACCTGTAATTAGGTATCTTTGTAGGTGGACATTAAGCAACCACCCCTAAGATAGTTAGCTTGATCGATTTAATTCCTGTCGCTAGCATGTGGGTCACTGCGGCAAATCAACTGTACAGTAACATCAAAAGTCTTTAATAATTGCTGTAGGGAATTAAGTATAATCTCAATGAATATACGCCGACAGATACATACAAATCTGTGTACATACATTACCAATCAGATTTTCCATGACCATTACAGCACTATATTATTGCACACATGGAACAAATTTCACCTTTGAAAATCTCGTCTCTCCGGTAAAAATATTTATGAAGAACATGTTTACTGAGGCACCAGGCAGGGAAGCCTGTCCAAGCTGAGGCTCCAGGCAGGGAAGCCTGTCCAAGCTGAGGCTCCAGGCAGGGAAGCCTGTCCAAGCTGAGGCTCCAGGCAGGGAAACCTGTCCAAGCTGAGGCTCCAGGCAGGGAAGCCTGTCCAAGCTAAGGCACCAGGCAGGGAAGCCTGTCCAAGCTGAGGCTCCAGGCAGGGAAGCCTGTCCAAGCTGAGGCTCCAGGCAGGGAAGGCGGTCCAAGCTGAGGCTCCAGGCAGGGAAGCCTGTCCAAGCTGAGGCTCCAGGCAGGGAAGCCTGTCCAAGCTGAGACTCCAGGCAGGGAAGCCTGTCCAAGCTGAGGCTCCAGGCAGGGAAGCCTGTCCAAGCTGAGGCACCAGGCAGGGAAGCCTGTCCAAGCTGAGGCTCCAGGCAGGGAAACCTGTCCAAGCTGAGGCTCCAGGCAGGGAAGCCTGTCCAAGCTGAGGCTCCAGGCAGGGAAGCCTGTCCAAGCTGAGGCTCCAGGCAGGGAAGCCTGTCCAAGCTGAGGCTCCAGGCAGGGAAGCCTGTCCAAGCTGAGGCTCCAGGCAGGGAAGCCTGTCCAAGCTGAGGCTCCAGGCAGGGAAGCCTGTCCAAGCTGAGGCTCCAGGCAGGGAAGCCTGTCCAAGCTGAGGCACCAGGCAGGAAAGCCTGTCCAAGCTGAGGCTCCAGGCAGGGAAGCCTGTCCAAGCTGAGGCACCAGGCAGGGAAGCCTGTCCAAGCTGAGGCACCAGGCAGGGAAGCCTGTCCAAGCTGAGGCTCCAGGCAGGGAAGCCTGTCCAAGCTGAGGCACCAGGCAGGGAAGCCTCTCCAAGCTGAGGCTCCAGGCAGGGAAACCTGTCCAAGCTGAGGCTCCAGGCAGGGAAGCCTGTCCAAGCTGAGGCTCCAGGCAGGGAAGCCTGTCCAAGCTGAGGCTCCAGGCAGGGAAGCCTGTCCAAGCTGAGGCACCAGGCAGGGAAGCCTGTCCAAGCTGAGGCTCCAGGCAGGGAAGCCTGTCCAAGCTGAGGCTCCAGGCAGGGAAGCCTGTCCAAGCTGAGGCTCCAGGCAGGGAAGCCTGTCCAAGCTGAGGCACCAGGCAGGAAAGCCTGTCCAAGCTGAGGCTCCAGGCAGGGAAGCCTGTCCAAGCTGAGGCACCAGGCAGGGAAGCCTGTCCAAGCTGAGGCACCAGGTAGGCAAGCCTGTCCAAGCTGAGGCTCCAGGCAGGGAAGCCTGTCCAAGCTGAGGCACCAGGCAGGGAAGCCTCTCCAAGCTGAGGCACCAGGCAGGGAAGCCTGTCCAAGCTGAGGCACCAGGCAGGGAAGCCTGTCCAAGCTGAGGCACCAGGCAGGGAAGCCTGTCCAAGCTGAGGCTCCAGGCAGCGAAGCCTGTCCAAGCTGAGGCACCAGGCAGGGAAGCCTGTCCAAGCTGAGGCTCCAGTCAGGGAAGCCTGTCCAAGCTGAGGCTCCAGGCAGGGAAGCCTGTCCAAGCTGAGGCTCCAGGCAGGGAAGCCTGTCCAAGCTGAGGCTCCAGGCAGGGAAGCCTGTCCAAGCTGAGGCACCAGGCAGGGAAGCCTGTCCAAGCTGAGGCTCCAGTCAGGGAAGCCTGTCCAAGCTGAGGCTCCAGGCAGGGAAGCCTGTCCAAGCTGAGGCTCCAGGCAGGGAAGCCTGTCCAAGCTGAGGCTCCAGGCAGGGAAGCCTGTCCAAGCTGAGGCACCAGGCAGGGAAGCCTGTCCAAGCTGAGGCTCCAGGCAGGGAAGCCTGTCCAAACTGAGGCACCAGGCAGGAAATCCTGTCCAAGCTGAGGCTCCACAAGTGGCTATCACTAAAAGAACATCTGGAAGAGCTTCACTTTAACCTTGTCGCCGTGTATTTAAGAGCATAATAAAAAAGAATAAAATTACAGCACGTAAACGCTCGTCCTGTTAGGAAAGTAATAACAAGATTAATATAATTGAAGAGACGTTTTGCAGTAATATAAATATATGCTATATATTACACTTTTTTGGCTGCGTAACTTAAATAAAAGTCCTGGCTTTTAAAGGATAAACAAGCTGCTATATCTACGGCCATTTACATTATTTAACATTGAAAAAGAAACCACTTTAGGGACAGCATGTACTACCTTCATACATATTATGAAGCATAAATCTAAATGGTCAATGTATTATGAGGAAGGACACAAAAACTCACCTATACTTTAAATATAAATATAAAGTAATATATACAACCTACAATTATTGTTCTGCAACCACACTCCAGTACACCTTTACCCAGTACTCACATTAGCTAACACACTGCTACTTGTAAGAAACATATTTACGAACAGAGAGGCTCCATAACCCCCCTTTCCCTTTGCAGGCTTCAACCTGCAGGCTGTACTAGTACTCTCCCAAAACTTAAACAGGCCTCTGCACACTAGGACCTTACAGGTAATCATGAGAGAACTTTAACCAGTAAACTAACCTATGGTATAAACTTACAAAAAAAAAACCATCCCTACAAAACAAACCGTGACGTATTAGAACATCATGGTGCAGGTGCTGAGCTTCATAAACTGACTCTCTCACACTCTCCTGGCCACTCTGACTGACCAGGAATAATACGCGTCAAGTTCCAGCACAAATCCCGGAAAATAACGTTATAAATGGAGCCTATTTTGTTATAAAATACTCTCTACAATACACTGTGTAATATACTTTAAAATTAGAAAATCATTTTTAACATCAAACTGAGCTGTACGTCGCTTTAGGAAAAACCTTCTATATTTCATATAAAACTCAAGCTATTATATAAATTTATAGATAAGCATTTATATATTAAGTAAACCATTGAACTTCATAACCTTTTAGATCCTTATTGATCACAAATGGAATAATATTTTAAGAAGATGGCGAAATTGCAATGTTGACGATTGGAAAGAATTGCCTGCAGTGAAAAGGACGCTTACGACTCGGCCGTGGTAGATCATGTCACAATAAGAATGCTAATGCCCTTGAGGGAAAATAAACGGTCTCTCACTAGGAAGACGGTCTGAGCCATTGGAAAGACGCTCGTGCCATTGAAAAGGAATTTCATCCCATTGAAAGACGCTCAAACTATTGGAAGGAACGCTTATCATTCTTGTACGTAGTTGAGGAAAGGCAAGAGGGAGAGAGAGAGAGAGAGAGAGAGAGAGAGAGAGAGAGAGAGAGAGAGAGAGAGAGAGCAGACCCCTATCAACTTCGTGATGGAAGATATCAATACATAATATCTTCTACAGATTAATTTTGTTGAACTTCTTGAAATATTTTTCATAAAAAATTCCTGTTGATTTCTATAGTGAGTGAGCATGTAAGGAGTGACCTGTCATAGTCCCTAACATAACCTCGGCTTTGTTGGATCATCTTAACATAGAGATATCTTTACGACACTGAAGATTCCAACAAAACGAAGTGAAGAATCTACACTCACAACCTGGCTGTGGGAAAGAGAGAAGTGGCAGGACCTTGCTCGTTGCTTGTCGCCTCCGACTGGAATGATCTTCTCCAAGGTGACCTTGATAATCCAGTGAATGCCTTCACTGAACACATCTTTAATCTCCAACAAAAATGCATCCCCTCACCGGCAGTATGTGACAAAGTTTTCAGATCAGACTTGGTTCGCCTTTCGATGTCGAGAGGCTGCTACTGCTATGTACAAGGGGTGGAGAAAGTATGAGAGGTGTCCCACTATTTATAACAAGAACCTGAAAAGGCAAGCCTGTCGGAAAATGGAAGATGTCCAAAGGGGTGCTGGCATCAGTTACATTGGGTTCTAAAACCTGGTAGGCCTTAGTCAAGGACTGACAGGGTTAGTTCTTCACCTGATGAAATTATTCCACCTCTAAATCGGCCAGATGGGGCCGTCCCTAATATCAGTCCGGAGAAAGCTTATATCTTTTCTGAACTGTTTCCTGCCACGATGCAAGTTCCTGATACAGTAAGGGAAACCCCCTTGCTAGCTGCAAGAATTGAGCCAATGTTGCCAGAGAAGAAAATAAGGCAGGATGAAGTGTATCTTCTTAAATCCATGGACCAAGAAAAGGCAGTGGGCCCAGATAGAGTCCAAAATTGCTGAGTTGATGTGCAGACCAGCTAGCATCCCCTCTAACTCTCATCTATCAGTAATACCTAGCGTAGTGTAAATGGCCGTCTCTCTAGAAACAGACGTATGTAGTCCTTGTTCACAAAAGAGGAGCAAAGCTCAAATTAGCAACTACATACCTGTGTCACTCCAGTCAATCACTAGAAAGATTCTTGAAACAGTAATCTCACCGCAGACGACATAGTTTTTAGATTTCCACTCTCTTTGTGACCGACAGTATGGTTTAAGGAAAAGTCACTTTGCTGTTGATCTGCTGTTGAACCTCTCCACTATGTGGTACCCGTCTCTGGTTGAATTTAGAATCAGCAGTGTAGTAGCACTGGACATGGCTGGTGCTTTAGAATGACTATGGTACCAGGGACTCTTCGCAAAACCGCAAGGACTAGGAGTCACCTGAAATCTGCACTGAGCCTCCTTAGTAATAATCTTCAAGGGAGATCTGAAAGTGTAGTTTTCAGTAGGTTAGTGTCATCAAGGTACTCACTGGTGCTAGTGTTCCACTGTGAAGTTTTGTTAAACCATTGTTATGGAATGTCTATTGCAATGACCTGCAACTCATTCTCATTCCAGAATCCCATGCATCTGCAAAAGACATCTGAGGAAATTCCATCTGTTCTTTATTACATCAGTCACCAGGTGATGTAGGAAACAGCTCGTAGCTTGTCAATCCTTAACCTGTAAACAGCTTGTCAATAAAGCTAGGGATCCTTAACCTAACCTTGTCAAACCCTATGTAGAGAGAGAGAGAGAGACAGAGAAGGACTGAGACAGAAAGATACAGACAGAGACAGATATAGACAGAGACAGACTGACATAATAGACACTGACATAAATAGACACTGACAGACTGCCAAACAAAATGATAGACAAACATAAAAAGAACAAAGGGGTTAAAGAAACGAAAAAGTCAAATGATTATATACAAGACTAAAGAGGGAGAGGGAGCCATAGCAGCGGTGAGGTTCATTCACATAAAATAACAGTAAATCATGTAAAAAAAAACACACAGAGTAACAACAACAGAGCAATGGTCGCCACCACTGCGGAAGAAGCGAGAAAATCAAGATGACACAAGGAAAACTACTTATCATCCAGAGAGTTTAACAATAATTAAACTTGCTGAGGAACTGGGATCCCCATGGCTGACCGGTGGAGATCTAAGTGGATGGAGGGGGTGATGGAGAACTTAACGAGCCAACATATTAGAGACAACCAGAGAGAGGAGGTAATGAACACGTCACATTATAGCATTCATCCTAAATCTATCTGAAATAGGTTAAAAAATACAAGAATGTACTCTTGATGCTGGTTACCATAGTGTACTGAGTTTCAAATACCTTACTGAAAAATACACTGAGAAAAATATAACAGAGGGAGGGAGAAGCTAGAATTCAGACAAAAGGATTAAGTAGTACAAAGGGAAAGTGAATTGAAAGGAAAGACAAACGAACGAAATGATGGAATATTTAAGCTGGAAAATGCGGAGAGTCAGAGGAAAAATGAATAACCGGAAATAGAAGAATTTTTTTTAGGAAAGCGGAATGACGTAGTTCACTCTCAGAAGCAAACCTAAAACAAGAAAATGAAAAAAAAAAAAACAATTGAAGGTGAAGAACAGCAGAAAACAGTGGAACGAGCTAGAGATCCAGAAAATAAATATGTACAGGGGGAAAAGTTAATTCTAAACTAAAAATTGACATGCAAATGCGCATTAGAAAGAAAATGAAAGCAAAAAACTAGATAAAGATGAAGTAGAAAAGAAGAGAGCTATTAAGAATGACCAAGAAGTATGCGTGGAGCTGAGTATATGATATTAAGAGATATTCTCGGGTCAAATAGAAACAATACCCGAGAGTCAGAGAGAAAGTGTACACCTACTGTTACTGGACACATTTCACACAACAGGAGTGAGAGTTTACTATAAATGGGAGGGTTTAATTAATGGGTTTTGATAGAGGACACAGCTACATTGAGTGAGCTGCTGGCAAAGATCTACAACTCAATCGTTACAGGGAAATTTCCGGATAAGTGGAAGAAATCAAGTGTTTTCCCCCAGCGTTTAAGAAATGTGACTGACAACATTAAACTACACGATGAAATCAATGATATTCATATTACCTGGAGTTTACCTGGAGAGAGTTCCGGGGGTCAACGCCCCCGCGGGCCGGTCTGTGACCAGGCCTCCAAGGAACTGGAAAAGACAATCTGGGTAGTGGTTTACCACCAAGAGATGAACGCTAGGTTAAACATAGACCTGGTTATACATAGGTCATGATTATACATAGACCCTTGTTATACATAGGCCCTAGTTATACATAGACGCTAGGTTATAGATGGACACTGCAAGCCTCACTCAAGTACCCCAGAGTGTGAATTATCATAAACGTATCACCAGAGAAGAATACCAAACACATAACTCATGTAAGTAATGGGATTATAATATATTCTTACTTATTTTCCTTAAATCTCAACAGATTCACAGCACTATTTATCCCATATGTTAGGCCCTTCTAGGAGTATGTATCACAAGCATGTAAGAAGAGAGAAAGCGCGGAGAATGATACTAATGAGTACGAACGCTAATTAAAGACTAAGGAAGATCAGCCTGGTGACATTAGAATATTGAAAGTCACGAAGAAACCTGATACTGGTGTAGAAAGATGTGTAAGCAAACACTAAGATATTGATTAGAAAACGTTTCGGACTGGGAGCTTGATCAAGGTCCCAGGACCGAAACGTTTTCTAATATGTCCTGGTGTTTGCTTACGTGTCTTTCTAAAGCAACTTGTCCGTATCTACTATTACCAATGTTTAAATCAGACTTGATAATAACATATAAAGTGCTCAGAAGACTTGATAATGTACAAAGTGCTCAGAAGACTTGATAAGGGACTTTTCGAGAGGCGGGTAGTGCGAATACGAACACACAGTAGCAAGTAAAAAAACAGATGTCAGTCAAGTGGATGACAACACGTATTTCTTTAATCTGTGAGTGGTCAGGAAGGTGAGTGACCTGAGCAAGAAAGTGGTAAAGATCGGGTCAGAACAC